>NC_085137.1:168053838-168362719 GCF_035046485.1 Aedes albopictus | reverse complement strand
TGTAATGTAAAAACATTACGTTATTCTCAAAAATTCGTTCGCTAGATTATTTATCATGATGTTACCTGGGAATTTAGCTTGTTTTTTTTACTTTTGAAGTTATTTTAGTTGTTTTTTAACGAGCAAGCAAAATCAATAAGTTTTCAAAATTCTAGTGAAAGTTTTTCTCTGAAAATTACTGGAAACTTATTTATTGACATATTTTAGAGTGTTTTAACAAGTATTTTAAATGAAAAATATTCAGACGACGCTGTTCATTCCCTTCAAACAAATAAAATATTTCGGGAATTTCTTCATAAATTTCACCAGGTATTTCTTCGGATTTTTTGCTGGGCTTCTTTAAGCAAATCTTTCAAAAACTATTTCAGAATTTTCTCAAGAAATTTCTTTAAAAACATTTCAAAGAATTTCTCCAGAAATTCTCTCAAAATCTTATATTAAAAATTATTTAAAAAAAGCAAATAAAGAATTCTTCTGGAGATTCTTACTAAAAATTCTCGAAGAATCCCTTTAGAAATGCCTTCAGGGAGGTTTTCAGGAAGTTATCTAGGGATTTATTCAGGAATCAGTCAAAGGATTCCTCTCGACATTTATTTTTTTTTTTTTTTTTTTTTGCTAGGTTTCTAGCTGCACTCTGAATAGAGTTGAAACCTCTACACTAGACCCGAAGATAGAAAAGAGTACGTAATCTTTCAGAAGCAGTTTGCCAGCCGTACGCGGAAAATGATATCCATTAAGACACTGTTGCAACTGACTCAGAAAGATACGGTAGAAGATTGGAAAGTTTTCAATTGGTCAGTCAGTCAAGATTTGCCTATGTAGTGTTATGGTCACACGGTTTGTGTTTGTCTCCTTGTTTGATTTTGTGGTATGGTTAAATATGTTTTTCTCCTCGTTAAGTCAGTTGTCGTATGTTGTTTTTTTTTTCATCGAATCAATCGAACCCTGTATGTTAAAATATAGTCGATCCTGTATCAAATTGTTTTTCTTGATTTCGCTAATCGTTTTCTACTTGTGTTCATCTCTTGTGTCCTTAAATTGTCATCGGTCCAAAATCCACAGAAACATGTAACTGAACTTCTGAACATCTAAGAGATAATCAAAAATACGCCAAGTTGGTCAGTTGATTGTGATAAAATTTTAAAATAATAAAGATTTCATGTCAACTTTCATCCCGCTACAAATACTATTAAAAATATTCAAATTCGTTCAATTGTCCTATCGGTCCTACCTAGGTAGATGAACCATGTCATTTTCTCAAAGTCAAAGGATTCCTCTCGACATTTATACATGGATATTTAATAATTTCCTTCAATGGATTCCTGCAAAAAATGTGTATAAGGATTACTAAATAACCCTTCAATAGATTTCTTTAGTAATTCCTCCATGGATTCCTATGAAAAATTCTGTAGAGATTCCATTAGAAATCACTTCAGGGATTCCTTCAGAAGTCCCTCTAAGAATGAATTATTTCAGAAATTCTTCTAGGAATTTTTGAAATAAAATCTTATATGAAACTGTATCATGCTTACTAGGGATTGATCCATAAATTTCTGCTAGAATTTCACTAGAAAACTTTTCATGAATGTCTTTATAAATTCCTCCATAAAATTATAAATTTGGAATAATTTGAAAATTTCTACAGGTTTTCCGTTAGAAAATCTGCAATTGACTTCATCCAAAATTTCTCCAAAGCTTTCTTCTGAATGCCATTCATAGATTTCTTCAGAAATTCCTCCAAAAATTCCTTAAGAAACTTTTTCAGAGATTCCTTCAAATATTCTGCCAAGTTTTTTTAACTCTTCTAATGGTCCTCTACAAACTATTAAGGGCATTAGCATATCAGGCATTTCTTTACGAATTGCTCCATGAATTCCTGCAAAAAAATACTCCTTAAATTCCATTTAGAATGCTTACTTAAATTTCTTGAAAATTTTAATCATTTATTCATGCGGATAAATGCAGGAATTCCTCCGCAATCTCTTTCATAATTTCATTCAATGAATCCAGCAAAAATTCTTCCGGAGATTTCAACAAAACTTCATCCTTCAGGAATTTCTCCTGGTATTACTTCATATCCATTTTTGTCTAATGATTTCTGAAAATTTTCTAAGAAATATTTTGATTGAACTTCAGAAGAAACTTGTGGTGAAGTTATTAGGAAATTCTGGTAAAACCAGTTGAAGCTATAGCCAAAAAATAGTAAAAACGTTTGAGGATTTCTGAATGCTCCTGAAATTCAATTCAGTATTTTTAAAAATAAAATAAAAAAACTAAGATTTCCTTTAGAAATGTATGCATCATACATTTTAAGAATTTTAAATGTCATTTTTAACTATTGTGCTGGTCTAAGTATGATTCTTGAAATGCAAAATCTGTTCGTACTCTTTGAAAACTTCGAAAACGTACACATAACTTTGAATAAACAAATTTAGCAAAATAATAATGTCTAATTGTCGTGGGGCGCCAATCTGGATGCTTGCCAAGGGCGCCGTGGGACCACGCTACGGCTCTGCCCATGACGTGCTCATAGCCCGAGTTGTCGGAACCAACCTTCGCGTTGAAGTCGCCCATGAGGATCTTGATATCACCTTTCGGAGTCTTGTCCAAGTTCTTTTTATCTTGCAATTCGGCAGCATCGGTTGGCGCGTAACATTGGATCATGGTAAGGTTTCGAACCCGTGTTCTGAATCTGGCTACAATTATCCTCTCATTAATAGGTTCCCACTTTATGAGCGCAGCGTGGGCGTGAGCGCTGAGCAGGAAACCCACTCCACGGTGGCGAGGAGCGTGTTCACCTCGTAGGTCAGAGTATAGCAGAATTTGACGTGACGCCAATCGGTGTTCTCCAAAGTTCGGCCATCGGACTTCGCTCAGTCCTAGGATCTCCAGCTTCATACGGCATGCCTCATTGCCTAGTTGTGCCAGTTTACCCTGCTGGGCTAGGGTTAATACATTCCAAGTTCCAATTCTTGTCCGTTGTTTCGCGCTAAAAGTCGTTGCCGGTGAATCAGTCCGTAATCTTTTATTTTCGGTTTCTGTAACGGTTTTTTGGTTTCGGAAACAGTAGGTTGTTGGCTTAAGGTTCCCTATCCACCGTAGTAAGGCTGCCACCTTAGGTATAGCTTCCGGTGGAGGAGCATTTCATACTCAGCCGCTGGATGCCAGAACAGACGCTGTTTCAGCCGCACCTCCTTGGTGAACAGACGCTCGAGACGTACCTCCTCAGCTGAACGTAGCTGAAGCATACAACTCTTAGCTGGCGGTCTTTGTCATCGCTTGACCCGTGGAAGCATGAGGTAGGAAGTTGTGAGGACCAGAGCTATGCTGGACGCTTTCTTTATCGACTCACTGTTTTGCAGCCATATAGCACAGCTTGGTAGATCTAAATTTCGTGTCCGAGCACGTGGCCGTTCGCACGATGGTATTAATGAGAATGATGATATTCTAGTGAATATTGCAAAAAATGTTGTAAATATGCAACTCATTGCAAAACTCGATTTTTACAGCACTCGTCGTATTTGCTAGCTTCGTTAGATAAATGTATAACTCGTTCTGTAAAAATCATCATTTTGCAACTAGTTGCATAAATAACTAATTTGATATAAGGGGTAATACACAAATTATGTCACGCTAAAATCGACCTTTTTAAACCCCCCTCCCCCCTATGTCACACTTTTTGTATGAGACCCTAAAACTTTATGTATGGCTCGTCACGTTTTGCCAAACCCCCCCTCCCCCCCTAAAAGCGTGACGTAATTTGTGCACGACCCCTAATCGTTGTAATCATTGTAACCATGCAGACCCGTAAAGCAGCTAAGACCTCAGTCTTGAATCTTTCACATTTAACCAAAACCGATTTACGCCGCTTGAATGGTTGCTCGCTTCAGCCCATAAAGTTCAGTCGGACCAAATGTGAATTTGTTTTAGCCTTCTCCCAAGCGAGCGGATGTTTGCTTTATTATTTCTAGGTGCTCTACCAACTGGGCGCGTAATGCTCAGTCTGTTATTGTCTGAGAAGCAAAATACAGTTATTATTTAATTTACTAATTTCGGTTGCGCACCTGCTTCTCGTTCGCATGCGAATAAAGCTGTAGATGGAACGAACATTTCTACTGTTTAATTTGGGCTGATTACTTGCTAAATATTTGTCTGGACGTTATTGAATATAGTCATAATTAACCCAACTAAGTAAAGATATTTCCTTTTTTTTCCCTATTGTGCTAACATCAACATTTTCGTTTTTCTTTTGAACTATTTTTAGAATAACGATGGATCTTCAATGTGCCTGGAATTGGCCCTGGAAGGTGAACGTCTGTGCAAATCTGGAGATTGTCGTGCTGGAGTGGCATTCTTCCAGGCGGCAATCCAAGCCGGAACCGACGACCTGCGGACACTGAGTGCCATATACAGTCAGCTGGGAAATGCCTATTTCTATCTCGGAGATTACACCAAAGCGATGCAATACCACAAGCACGACCTCACGCTGGCCCGCTCGATGAACGATAAGCTAGGCGAGGCCAAATCTTCCGGCAATCTGGGCAATACGCTCAAGGTGATGGGTCGCTTCGACGAGGCTGCGATCTTCTGTCAGCGACACTTGGCCATTGCACAGTCCCTCGGCGATCGACTCTCGGAAGGCCGCGCCTTGTACAATCTGGGCAATGTATATCACGCCAAAGGCAAACAGCTGGGTCAAAAAGATCCGGGAGATTTTTCCGACGAAGTGAAAGAATCACTCATGCAAGCCGTTGAATATTACCAGCAGAACCTGACACTTATGAAGGAACTGGGCGATCGGGGAGCTCAGGGACGGGCCTGCGGAAACCTGGGAAATACTTATTACCTTTTGGGAAACTTTGAAACTGCCATCGAACATCACCAGGAGCGGTTACGGATTGCGAGGGAATTTGGCGACAAAGCAGCAGAACGGCGCGCAAACAGCAACCTGGGAAATTCTCACATATTTCTTGGCCAATTTGAGCAAGCAGCAAATCATTACAAGTAAGTTTTTCTATCACGTATTTATTCTAGAAATAATAAATTACTATAAAATATAATGGATTTTGACGGCTTCACCAAAAATTGAACCACGAAAACCATCTGCCATTAAAAAAAGATTATATAAAACATGTTTGTTATCTGTACATGAGTTTCATACTATTTACGAGCTGTTTGGTGCCTGTTGATCAGCTGAGTTCCCCGTTGTCGTCGTAGTCGCTGGCCCTGCACCATCATTCGCGTCGCTTTCGTCGGAGTCTTCTCGCTCCATTTTCAACGGCCGATGCAGGAATGGTTGCGGCTCTGGCTCCGCCTCTTGCTCATCCTCACCATCACTCGCATCCTCCTCTTCTGGTCCCTCGGCATCAACGGGTCCCCTGCGAGATCTTTTGGTTCGCTTAGCCGGAGCCTTCGTTTTGCGGCTAGTGGAAGCTGTTCTTCGAGTGGTTTTGTTCGTTGCACCGCTTGTGCTTGGACCAGCAATGGAAGCATCTCTCACAAGCACATCCGACAACTGGTAGCGGTCCCGACTCTTTTTGATGACCCCGGACGAGCACAAATCGGCTAGGGCGTTCTTCACGATTACTTCAATGCGATTCGCTGGAAGAGCTCGACCATTTTTCAGGTAGACATACGCGACCAACTCCGACAGTTTACAGGCTGATCAAAAAAGAATCCGATTAATTCTAAAGTTACGCTATTCAGGTGTAGGAGAACTTACGCCTTTTCTGACCCCGAGTGTAGTAGGACACTCCTCGGAACACATTTCGGTAGAATTTTTTCGGTACTACGGCGGGCATTCTGCTTCAGGTTTTCGGGAGCTTCAAAACCGGACGTCAGCGTGGGCGAAGAATTTTTTTTCTAATGACAGGAAATGGTGAAAAACGCTGGTTGCTACGATTTTCTTTGGGATGGAAATTTATAGAACTGCTAATGATTTGATGAAAATTTCTGATGAGCGACAAAAGTACCTCAGAATGGCGTGATGACGATGGGTATACCTACAGAGGCGATTCGGTACAAGGTTGAACACGGAGGAAGAGGGCCACAGCCCAGGGTCATGGATAGCCCTCAGGAATGGCTGACCTCGCACTTCGACAAGCCGGAATTTGTATTGCGATTGCTCATGCAACGCAGACGATCTGTCTAGCGGTAACAACAAGAAGATTCCTACTCAGAAACCAGTGTATCAGGTATGCTCAGGTATCAGTAGGTCGGCTCCAGAGGCACGTGCTCTTCCATTTGGGAAATTTGTACCATCGCAATGAACACGAAACAGCGCCCTGAAAATGCCACTATTATAATGCATAAAGCGCAAAGAGAGCCTATAGCTCTTTACCACAGCGGTTCATGACCAACAGAACGTCATGAAGGGACTCAGGTTTCTGAAGTCGGTTTCACTTAATAAGTGTTCACCGAGTACTCGGAAACGCAGTTGCGCAAAAACTAGACAGTTACATATCAATTGATACGAAGTCAACTTGCTGAATATTCACCATGTGATAGCTGCAGTGACCAGTCAATGCTTTGACCAGCATGCTGCAACTCTGCATAACCAGATTAGTTAGGGGCCGTTCATAAACCACGTAGACTTTTTTGGGGGAGCGGGGTGATCTGACCAAATTCTACGCTCCATACTAATTTCAAAATTTTTGTATGGACGAAAGTCTACGAGGGGGAGGGGGGGTTCTAAGATGGCCAAATTTTGGTCTACGTGGTTTATGAACAGCCCCTTAGACACTTCGCCACCCCTAGAGATGGCTCAGTCCAATCCAATTTTGCTTGACGGCATGACTCCAAACTATTCCAGTATTGTTTGTGCTGAGTGGCAGTGCAGGTGTCAATCTGAAGCTTTTCCTAACACTTCGATATCGGAATAGCTGGCTCAGGGCCTACGAAGTCATGTGATGCTCCAGCGTGAGCTAACTCATCAGCCATTTCATCTCCAGCGATGGAAGAATGACATGATACCCATAGAAGGTGAACAGCGTTTGCTGAATTCAGCTCCTCGATTTGAATTCGACAAGCGATAACTAACTTGGACCTAGAGATGGCCGAAGCAAGTGCTTTAATAGCAGCCTGGCTATCAGAACAGAACTATATAATATTATTTTGTCCATTACGTGATGCCTGAAGTGCTGATTGCACTCCGCACATAAGAGCAAAGATTTTGACCTGGAAAACGGTGCATTGTCTACCAAGTGAGTAAGACCTATGTAACCTTAGCTCACGAGAGTAGACTCCAGCTTCAGCTCGACCTTCGAGAAGGGAGAAAGGGGGCATCTATAAAGTACGTCACGTTTAGAGGGGGAGGGGGGGTTCTGAAAAGTGTGACAAGCAATGTATTAAGTATAGGAAAAACCCGTACGAAGGGGAGAGGGGGGTTAAAAATTCCCATTTTTAGCGTGACGTACTAAATGGATGCCCCCTAATCAGTGTAACAGGATTTCAGAAGGGAATTTCATGGAAAATGTTCTATATGGATAATTACAAGCAATGTAAGATCACTTAGATCAAGGACAACTTTGTCCCAATTCACCACACCAACGAGGTGTGTGTTGATCTGCGGTTCACAGAAGTTTCCTCTAGTAAACCGAGTACCCGTAACCGGTAAGTGCAAGAAAGGGCTTCTTGTTTGAGATGAATGTGTAGTGGGGCAACGTCAAAGAGAACTTCGAGCGCTGTTGTGGGAGTTGAAGTGAACACTCCAGACATCGCCGTTAAGCACATCCTCTGGAGATTTCCTACTTTTGATGGGATTATTCGTCCTTTTGCCACCACACAAGACATCCATAGGCCAATATTGGTCGAACAACAGTTGTGTAAATCTATTTGATACTTGGGTTTAGACCCCAAGTTTTACCAAAGGTTCGCCGGCATTCCCCGAAGGCCATACGAGGTTTCTTGATTCTGAACTCCCAAGAAATCTTGGAATCAAAAATTAGTCTAACGTACTTTATCTGATCAGTCACATTCATTTCAGAATCAAAGAGACGCAATGATCGAACGCCATCATGGTTTCGCCATTCCGTGAAAAACAATAGATGTTTTACTCGGATTAACTACCTGAAGAGCGCTTTGCATCAGGTCAAAAAGGATGCTGATGCACATACCGACTAACAATGTTAGGTACATACATACATTTATTTGTTCAACATCATTAAGATAAGACATAATCAACAATGGTACGCCACAATACTCGGTTCGTGGCTGCCGCTCTCCATCCTCGGTCGCGCCCAATGCTCGCCAAGTCACGCTCCACCTGGTCCGCCCATCGTGCTCTCTGCGCTCCACGCCTTCTTGTGCCAACCGGATCCGTTGCAAACACCAGCTTTGCAGGGTTGTTGTCCGGCATTCTTGCAACATGCCGTGCCCAACGTATCCTTCCGGCTTTGGCCACCTTCTGGATGCTGGGTTCGCCGTAAAGTGCAGCGAGCTCGTGGTTCATTCTTCTCCGCCACACACCGTTCTCCTGCACACCACCGAAGATCGTCCTTAGCACGCGTCGCTCGAAAACTCCGAGTGCTTGCAGGTCCTCCTCGAGCATGGTCCATGTCTCGTGCCCGTAGAGGATCACCGGTCTTATTAGCGTTTTGTACATGGTGCATTTGGTGCGTGGGTGAAACTTTTTCGACCGCAGTTTCTTCTGGAGCCCGTAGTAGGCCCGACTTCCGCTGATGATGCGCCTCCGAATTTCTCGGCTCACGTTGTTGTCAGCCGTCAGTAAGGATCCGAGGTAGACGAATTCCTCCACCACCTCGAAAGTATCCCCGTCTATAGTAACATTACTACCCAGACGGATCCGGTCGTTTTCGGTTCCGCCCACCAGCATGTACTTTGTTTTTGAGGCATTCACCACCAGTCCGACCTTTGCTGCTTCGCGTTTCAGGCGGGTGTACAGTTCTGCCACCGTTCCAAATGTTCTAGCGATAATGTCCATGTCGTCCGCAAAGCACACAAATTGACCGGATTTTGTGAAAATCGTTCCCCGGCTGTTGAGCCCGGCTCGTCGCATCACACCTTCCAGCGCGATGTTGAAGAGTAGACATGAGAGTCCGTCACCTTGTCGCAGTCCCCGGCGAGATACGAATGAACTGGATAGTTCACCCGAAACCCTTACGCAGTTTTGCACACCGTCCATCGTTGCTTTAATCAGTCTAGTCAGCTTCCCAGGAAAGCCGTTTTCGTCCATGATTCTCCATAGCTCTGCGCGGTCGATACTATCGTATGCCGCTTTGAAGTCGATGAACAGGTGGTGCGTTGGGACCTGGTATTCACGGCATTTCTGGAGGATTTGCCGTACGGTAAAGATCTGGTCCGTTGTCGACCGGCCGTCGATGAAGCCGGCTTGATAACTTCCCACGAACTCATTTGTTTTAGGTGACAGACGACGGAAGATGATCTGGGATAGCACTTTGTAGGCAGCATTCAAAATAGTGATCGCCCTGAAGTTCTCACATTCCAAATGGTCGCCTTTCTTGTGAATGGGGCAGATTACCCCTTCCTTCCACTCCTCCGGTAGCTGTTCGGTTTCCCAGATCCTGACTTTCAGCCGATGCAGACAGGTGGCCAACTTTTTTGGGCCCATCTTGATGAATTCAGCTGCGATACCATCCTTACCAGCTGCTTTGTTGGTTTTGAGCTGGTGAATGGCATCCTTAACTTCCCTCAGCGTTGGTTCATTTCCGTCCTCCGCTGCACTGGCGTCGTCGTTCCTTCCGTTGCCGTGGGCTCCCGTGCCTACGTTCTCCACGCCGTTCAGGTGCAGATCGAAGTGCTGCTTCCACCTTTCGATCACCTCACGTCCGTCCGTCAAGAGGCCTCCGTCTTTATCCCTGCATATTTCGGCTCGCGGCACGAAGCCGTTGCGGGATGCGTTGAGCTTCTGATAGAACTTCCGTGTTTCTTGGGAACGGCACAGCAGTTCCATTTCTTCACACTCCGCTTCTTCCAGGCGGCGCTTTTTCTCCCGAAAGAGGCGGGTCTGCTGTTTCCGCTTCTGTTTGTAACGTTCCACGTTCTGTCGAGTCCCTTGCTGCAGCATTACCGCCCTCGCTGCGTTCTTCTCCTCCAAAACCGTTCTGCACTCTTCGTCGAACCATTCGTTACGTCGATTCCGTTCCACGTATCCGATGGTGCTCTCGGCTGCGTCGTTGATGGCTGCTTTCACTGTACTCCAGCAGTCCTCTAGAGGGGCCTCATCGAGCTCGCCCTCGTCTGGCAACGCGGCTTCGAGATTCTGCGCGTATGCTGAGGCGACATCCGGTTGCTTCAGTCGCTCTAGGTTGTACCGTGGCGGTCGCCGGTACCGTACATTGTTGATGACGGAGAGTTTTGGGCGCAGTTTGACCATCACCAGATAGTGGTCGGAGTCGATGTTGGCGCCACGATAGGTCCTGACGTCGATAATGTCGGAGAATGGGGCCCATATAGCCGAGGCGGTAAACGCACGGGTATTCAGCATGACCATGCTGAGGGTGACGGGTTCGATTCCCGGTCGGTCCAGGATCTTTTCGTAAAGGAAATTTCCTTGACTTCCTTGGGCATAGAGTATCTTCGTGCCTGCCACACGATATACACATGCAAAATGGTCATTGGCAGAGGAAGCTCTCAGTTAATAACTGTGGAAGTGCTCATAGAACACTAAGCTGAGAAGCAGGCTTTGTCCCAGTGAGGACGTTACGCCAAAAAGAAGAAGAAGAAGAATGTCGGAGAAGTGCCGTCCGTCAATCAGAACGTGGTCGATTTGAGATTCTGTCTGCTGTGGTGATCTCCAGGTGTAACGATAAGGGAGGCTGTGTTGAAAAAAGGTGCTACGTATGGCCATATTTTTGGAGGCGGCGAAATCAATGAGTCGTAAGCCGTTTTCGTTCGTTTGCTGGTGGGTGCTGAACTTACCAATCGTCGGTCTGAATTCCTCCTCCTGGCCTACCTGAGCGTTCAAATCTCCTATGATGATCTTGACGTCGTGGCTTGGGCAGCGATCGTACTCGCGTTCGAGCTGCGCGTAAAATGCGTCCTTGTCATCATCAGTACTTCCGGAGTGTGGGCTGTGCACGTTTATTATGCTGAAGTTGAAGAATCGGCCCTTGATCCTCAACCTGCACATTCTTTCGTCGATCGGCCACCAACCGATCACGCGCCTCTGCATATCACCCATCACGATGAAAGCTGTTCCCAGCTCGCGTGTGTTGCCGCAGCTCTGGTAGATGGTATGATTACCTCTAAACGTTCGCACCATGGATCCTGTCCAACACACCTCCTGCAGCGCTACGATGCCGAACCCGCGGTCCTTCAGTAGATCGGCGAGTATGCGGGTGCTCCCAATGAAGTTGAGAGATCGGCAGTTCCACGTACCGAGTTTCCAATCGCAAGTCCTTTTTGTTCGCTGTGGTCGTTGCCGTTGGTCTCGGTTCGTATTATTCTGTTGCTGATTTTCCGTTACAATGGTTTTTTACGGCTGGCTCGTAGGGCCTGACACCAACCCCCTACTTTCCGGAGGACCATAGTGCACAATTGAGCTTAGAGTCCTTCCCTGGCACTCGGACATAGATCAGCCGCCCCTAACATGGGGATCAGACGCTGTTGTGAGCCGCTCCTCCTGGAGAACAGACGCTCAGGTTTACCGAAGCAAACCCCCCCTTCCCTGTCAGCCTATGACCAAAGTTCCCACCGGGGTTGGTTACCCGATCTTCCCTAAGGTTGCTCATAGTTTCCGGCCGGTACCGCGTGGAGGTAGGGATAGGAGTTGCTGGGCAGAGGCTAGTGGATCACAATGGGATCTGATTTGCGCAGCATACCCAGCCTTTACCGTGCCAACAACAACACAATGTTAGGTAGTCGTCGTTAAATGCAGTGGCGTCTCGTAACCTCACTTTTTACTTGTTCAACGACCCTAAAACTTGAATTTGCGAAGATTTCATGACCAGAATCAAATTACAAATTACAAGCCAATTTGATGAAAAAATTCAAGAATTTACGTTTGTTGAACAGGTAGATTTGAGGTTAGGGAATCGCCACTGGTTGAATGCATGAGCCACACCCTTTTGAGTCACATGAAAAGGCACGTTGGTCAGATGAACATCACGGATGTGATGATCGACAATGCATTCTAAGCATTTCAGAAGAAAAGAGGTCAAACTGATAGGCCTGAAACTCTTTGCTTCTTTATACGACCCACTTTCAGGATAAACTTTTATATGTAGTAATATCCCTCCAGGATTTGAGAATATACCCTGTAGCAAAATTGCAAGCAAGTGTTTTTTTTCAAAACATGTCCATTCTGAAGGAAAACAGGATATATCCCATCTGCTCCAGGAGATTTGAAAGGAATAAAATTATTTGATGTTCAATTAATCGATTCTATAGTTACAATGCTCCGAGCCAAAGTTAAATAATCATAAGTAACTGCAAGAAAAGTCATCAGGTTCATCCGAAGATGTAATATCCACACATCCGGGGAAGGTATGTGTTGAATAAGCATTCCAGAACTTCCTCATCAGAGGAAGTCAGATCGCCATTTGGCAAACGAAGTTCGTTTACTCGGAAATCCTTAGATTTTGCAAGGATTTTGTTTAACCGACTGACGTCACTCAAACTGGAAACATTTGTACAAACGTTTTTCCAGCCGGATCGTTCAGCGGACCGAAGTGCAAGGCCTACGAGCTGTCCCGAAAGCCTCCGATCCAGCCGAACGGGGTTCCTCTTGTAGTCTTCACAGAACGCAGTGGGCAAGCTTCTTCAAAAGCTTCCATGATGAAGGCCGTTGTAGTATCAACGGCATCATCTAAATCACTTTGAGTGTTAATGGATGATGAGTATCCATGCAATTTGGCTGCAATCAAATCAGTATAGAAATTCCAGTTGGTTGACCGGGGTTTCCTAAAACGCAAGGTTTGCGAAGTAACATTCAAGTGTTCAAAAAAGATGTAGCGATGGTCAGATGAAGATTCTTCATATGACACATGGTCAGCTCGTGATTAATTCTGCTAGAGCAAAGTGTTATGTCTATCACTTCCTCTCTAGCAGGTACCGTGAAGGTTGGGCGGTTGTCTATGTTAAGTAATGCAAGATCTGTACTACTTAAGTACTCCATCAAACTGGGGCCTCTAAAGTTAATGTCAGAGCTGCCCCAGATGATTTGGTGAGCATTAGCATCACTGCCAACAATTAACGGAAGTCCTTTTGAAGTGCAGTATGTGATGACTTGCTTGAAGCATCCGTAGGGGATGGTTCATCATGCGGTAAATAAACCGAACAATAGACGTATTTCCTGTTGAGGTTTCCAACAGATACATCGATTGTGATAGCACATACATCTCTAGTGATTAGTTCAGAGATGAGTGTAGCAACGATGGCGTTGTTGATTAGCACACATGCTCGAGGCATGACACGCGAGTTTGCCATTTTATTTTTACTGAAAGTAGTAAACACCGGATGCACAAGGTTTCCTAGAAAGAAATTCCCCTTACGAAAGTAAGGTTCTTGGACTAACGGTACTTGGGCTATATCATTTTGCATAAGATTCTGGAAAGATTGATCGTTGCTGTTCTTTTATACTGAAGATTGATCTGAGCTATCCTAAACCGTAGCCAATACCTAAACTAGGCAAGCTTAAATTCTTTACAATCACAGCACAACAAAGAACAGCAGCAATACCAGATCGGTGTCGATTGGGAAACGCCAAAGGCAAGGATACACAGAATACACTGTGTAAATTGCATAGTGCGAAACTATAAAGGTGAAATTTTAAACTAATTAACAACATCTTAATAATCTCGCCATAATTTAGCCTCAAGTTTGAGACTAAAGAAGGGCAGCTGATTTTCTCGGAGAAACACAAGGTCTATTGCACCATTGCTCCGATTAGCGCAGTAAGGGTTCATTCAAATATTACGTAATGCAAAATTTGGCAATTTTAGATCCCCTAAGGGCAAAATACTGTGGAGGGCGCCCTGGTACTCCAAAGGCGATTAGGTTTTTATTTGACCCCCCTAACTATTCATTCCTATGCACGGTAAGCATAAAGCCGCATAATACCATGAATTAGGGGTCACCTGATTAGTGGGCTCCAACTACTTGAACAAGTTCGTAGTGATATTCTTAGCCAGTCGAACACAGCTATCGAGGATGATCGAGAAAATAAGTCAATATTGACAAGCCGTGTTTACCAATAGTGCTCAGAAATCGCAGGATTCCGCGCTTTCTCCAAAAAGTGAGGAGGAGGATGCAGAGAGCTACAACCGACGAGGGTAGAACGGAGTGGTGTTAGGCCTACAGGGCGACTAAATTGGCACTGAACAAAGTAATTAAGTGCGTAAGCTGCGAGAGATTGTGCGAGATGCTGTAGCAGATCGTGGAAAAGTTGTTCCCGCACCACGACACACGACCATGGGCTCCTGTCTCCTATAGCCAAACCGGCCAAAGCCAGGTTGCTCCGGTGACAAACGAGGAACTCATCGCGATAGCACCCGGGTAGAGCTTAATGGCAAAAGAATGGCAAATTTTACCATTAAAACAGAATGTTTGAATGGCAAAATGTGTTATTTATTTGTTTGAAATAAGAGTTAAAATAACAAAAATAATAACAAAATTTTGGTAGCAGAAAAACTTAAAAATAACTTATTTTGCCATTGTAATAACAAAGTAATGGTAAAGCATGCGGATTAAATTGAAGAACAAAATAAGTTACTATTGAGATATTGATAACAAAATAAGACCCAAATTAACTGTTATCGGTGAATAACAAAATATGACACTCTTGAGTTATTGATAACAGAATAAGAACAAATTTAGCTGTTTATGTGGCGATCAAAATAATGGTAGGTTTAGTTGTTCAAATTCAATTTTAAAATAATGGTAGATTCAGTTATTATGTCAAAGTAGCAGAAGAAAGGTAAAATGAGCTATTTCTTTTTTTTTTCAATAAAATTTAAGTTCATCAATCAAGGTAAAAACAGTTCTATTTTGTGGAAATTAAAAACTCAAAACGAAACGAACTTAAAAATCAAATTCACTTTGATGAACGTAGCCACCAACCGTTGCCCCGCGATCTACTCTGGCTTCTCCTAAACACACAGCTGAGAATTCGGATTTGTTTACTTTTACGAGATACGTCGAATTGAAAAGTTATACAATATCCGTAATAATTAGCGAAAAAGCCGTAACCAACAAAATGTACACAATTTGAGTAATTGCAGGACTGAACAGGTGCTAGATTTGTCTTCTAAATGCTCACAAAGTTTCCTTGATATCACTTTTATAACTATTCAAAATCACTGATTGAGTGAAAGGCGTAATTCCATTCTATTCCAAACGAACAAAAACAAGAATTACGCCTTCTACTCCTTTGTTTTGTTTGGTGTTTTGTTTACGAAAGTGAAAGGCGAAACTGAAATCAACACGTAAACACGGCGATAGTAGAAGGCGAAACTGAAATCAAAACGTAAACACGGCGAAAGCAAATGGCGAAATTCTGTCAAAATCATAAACAAGGCGAAAAGTAAAAGGCGATTCTGAAAATGATATCGATTCGAGGCGCATAGTATTGGGCGAAATGAGCATTCTTAGGTATCAATTCAGGCGTAATTAAATAATTGCAATTTTTAGTGCAAAAAATTTCAAATTCGTGCAGTGTTCTTAGAAAAACAAGAAACTATGTCAGAACTGTATCAATTAACCTTATTTAAGTTGAATTATTCTGTATTACTTCTAAATAGGAATTGAAATTTGATCAGCAAAATTCGGTTGTTGTTTTCGCATTGTTATTGTTTTGTTAGTTACGCCCTATTCGCGAATTACTCCCGATATAATAGTTAATGGTATATTAAGAGTAAAATATGTTATGGTGCCTAATGTTTATAAATAATTTCTCACAATATCAAAATAATGGCAAATTTAGCTAGGAATGTAAATTATGTTATTGTTTTGATATTTTATCCAGCTTTTTACGCTAATGCAAGGGGTGATTCAAACATGACGTTTCTTGCCGACAGCCGAATTTCAGTTCAATTTTATCCTAGTAGACTGTTTGAGATTTTGTTGTTGGTAACGAAATTTTCACTTGAACTATGGTCCACTGCACGAATTTATGCTGGCCTGCTTACTCTCACGCAAAATTTGACGTTTGAGCGGTGTCGGCACCGCTCAAACGTCAAATTTTGCGTGAGAGTAAGCAGGCCAGCATAAATTCGTGCAGTGGACCATTTTGTACCAACAGCGATCATCAGCGTATTTTGTTATGGCGTCATACATACATTTATTGGTTCTGCTGGAGAAATTAATCTAGTTTTTAATTCTTTTAGGTCAACTTTAAAAAACTGACCCACATTGATTATAAATATATCATGTATGTGAAAATATGCCAATATACCTTGACGCTCTGACAAATTAACCGAGCTTACAACGTCCATTTTCCATTTGACGTTGTGTAGTAACAGCCCAAAACTAATATTTTTCCTTCATAGAGGTCAAAAATAGCAGAATGTCATGTAAGTTGCGTAGAGACTTGTTAGGGACACTCGAATTCGGTAACCTTTGGCCCATATTCGCATAGTTCGCAACAAATTACTCTAGGTCAAGCTAATAAAACAAATAATTTGTCAAAAAATCATTCGTCTGATAAAAAAAAAAACATATCTTCCGTTTATCAAGAGCATTTTATTCAGTTCTTAATAACGTAACCGGGTACAATATGTTGCCTGAAGGACGACCATCCGTTTGCGAAATAGCGTTCAAGCTGAGAAATCAAATACGCAAATGAGCCATAAACTAACGTCCAAAGTGCGTGAAGATTTACAAAACTTTCTTGGTTAAATTCATCAGATTTCAGCCCTCAGACTTCCTTCCAGAATTTGTAATTAACCTGTTGGAATGTAACCTAAAAAGAAACAAAAACTAGATTGAATGCTTCAGCAGAATAAATATACAACACCATTTCAAATTACACTTGGACTCGATGAAGTGAAAAAAGTTGACACTTCAATCAACAAGTTCCTTAACCAGATTGAACTGAAATTCGGTTGTCGGCAAGAAACGTCATAGTCGAATCATCCCTCGTGTTAGCGTAAAAAGCTGGTATCCTAATAAAAGGTGCTAAATTGCAAGTTTTACCATGATAGTAATTTTTGTTATTGATGTGTTATTTAGCATTATTCATGAATAACATATCAATGACAAGATTTGTTATGATTGTATATTTTGCTATTGATTTGCCATTTTAAGTTTTTCATAATAACAGAAGAATGGCAAAAAGTGATATGATGGCAAATCCAGTTATTATTTTGTCCTTTGTTTGCCATTAGCCTCTACCCGGGCAAAGCATCAAGGCTCGCCCTGACATGTTCAGAATGGCTATGCAGATGTGCCTGCAGATGTGTCTATATACCAAGAGGCCAGATGACTCTAAGCTCTCGGATATCCAGTTCAGCTTCCGGAAAGGTTGATCGACGGTAGACGCTATTAGGTTTGTAACCAAAAAGGCCGAGATAGCGCTCCAAATGAAGCGAAGGAGAATCCCCAACTAACATTTATTGTGAATTTAAACGTCAACAAAGCGTCTTCAATACGGCTTGATGCTGAGTTACTGTGTTGTATGTGTGGACGGAAGCTTCTATTCAAGCCCTATACCAATGAATCTGGCGAACTTAATTTACTTGTACATGCTGTGCGAGCAGCTTCTATGCCACCAAGTCATAGCTTTTTTCTCGACTCCTATGTAACCACTAACTGAATAACATCTTGAGAAGGCGCTTTTTCAGCCTTTTCACAGCTGTTAAGTAATAGTTATACGGGATCTCCAAATTAATCGATTAAATATAATTAGCTTATGGATACCGTGACGCAATACATGTGGAACTGGAATCCTCACTTTTAAAATTGAATAATTAAAGTACTTGCCGCTACTTGGAATCGAACTCCCGCTCTCCGTATCCACTGGTCCCGATGATGTCCTCGCTGCCACACTGCTATATATAAATAACATAGAAAATAGCCCGTTTTGTTTTACTCCAGACAAGGCTTCATAATTGTGCTACATAAAACCTTACCCAACTTCTTCTTGCTGCAAAAGCTTGTGAAACGTCAAACGCAATAATGTTTACTTTGAACAAGCTGTGTGGTTGCGCCAGCAGGTTCTTCGTCACAGCTTCTAGCTGAAAGAGTGTTCTTTAAACAGCTACAAAGCGCTGCTGCTGTGTGTATTTGGCAGCTTTACAAAACGTACTGTATAAAAGCAGCTGTTGTATTGGCTGGGACTCTTACTCGATTTGCACATCTTCCGGCAAATCTTCCGGCATTGAATTAAAGTGCAATAAAAGCAACCCAAATAATTTCACAGCACAGAGATGGCTAGCTGTAAACAATTTGTGTAGTAGCTATATATCCTACTTAACGTTTGTTTTGACAATAATGTTTACATTTGACAAGCCGTGTTGGTATGCCAACAGTTTCTTTATTACAGCTTCTAGCTGTAATGAAATCGCATAACGGCCTTCAAAGCGCTGCTGGTTTTGGGATTCGTCAGTATAACGAATTGACTGTATAGTAGCAGCTGTTTTGGTAGTGGGGACTCCTATTCGATTTGCTCAAGTTTTGACATATTCCGGGAAATCTCCCGGAGTTGGAATAGAGTGAAGTAAAGGCAACCCCAGTGACAAGCGATGGATTTCTGAAAACCGAGTTTGGTAGCTGTATGGTGCTTGCTTTGCAGTCGTGTATTAGCTTATGATTTATATTTGACTAGCTTCAGAGTTGACTGCTTTTATTCGATGGTTACACAACAGAAAGCAAATGACTGAAGCTTATAGCGCTGAAAAGTGAAAATGTTAGTTGGGTCCGCTACTGCGCGGTTATCTCGCTAGACATGAAGAGCACGTTTAACAGTGTCAGTTGGGCTATCATCGAGAGCGCCTTACCTACATCATTAAAGAGTCCCATATAATATTTGCCGAATATCTGAGAGATACTTTCAAAATAGGATAGTCCTCTACGACACCGCGGGGGTATCACAGGGGTGGGTCAATCTTAGGCCCGGTACTATGGACGTATGATGGCGGGTCACTTTATCACCTGGCGTAAAGCTGGTTGGCTTTGCCGACGACGACATTACCCTCGTAGTATATTTACGGTGAATCAAGTGGAACGCAAGTTGAGTTGGCGTTCTTCCTTTTCCAAGAACTCGTGTATCAGTCCCATCTTTGCTTGGTTTACTATTCATATGGAACCGTAATGTGATCATGAACGAGTATCGTAGAGTTTAGTCCATTTTTTCTTGAATCCAGCTTTTTACGCTGGCTATAAAACTGCGAGGGGTGATTCGAATTTGACAATTCTTGCCGACAGATTTTATAGTTTATTCTAAGTAGGCGGGAATATTAGTTTGTTTATCAGACTGTCAAAAATTTTCACAACGATTGTTTGGGAGCTACGAATTATTCGTTACTTAAAGTTGCTTCATTCACCAATTCATTTTATTTTATTAATTGTCCTTTTTATTATTTTAGGATACCCGAGGACTGTTACTCCATGATTTCCACGAGATAGTAAATTACAGGCTCGAAGTAAAAAATTACAGGCAATGCGTATTGTACTCCGATTGAATGAGGTGTACTTACTCCAGGGTGACCACCCAGTCGGGAATTTCGGGAAAACCGGGAAAAGCTCGGGAATTTGAAACCACCGGGAAAAAGTCGGGAAAACCTCGGGAATTGTTGCTAGTCACCGGGAATTTCCAAAATTCTAAATTTTGTGCAGTCTTCAGAATCATAAGTACGGGAATTTGTGGGAAATGCAGTTAACAACTGTTGAACTTAATAACATAGTGGGTGAATTGGCGTAAAAACCATTCTTGGAAATTAATATCTTATCGTCGATTCATGACAAGTAAAGTTAATCATAGTGATATTACCTAACATCACAATTTGAACAATTTTAAAGATATTCTAAAGAACATTCTGGTGGAAAGACTGGTTGAGACACTTACAAAAATTTATAGATTCATATGACACTTATGCATTTCAGGATGTACATGTTCCAGAAAACATCAAGCGTCCAAGCGTCCTATAAAAGTTTTATAAAACAAAACAAAAATTATAACTTCTTTCTATAAAAATATCCTTGTACAATCTCTAGGAGAATACTTGATATAGCCTTTGTCCTTTGAGCGAAAAGTCATTGAGAAAATTTGGATAAGATGCTGATAAAATTTTGAATGAATGAATGAATTGCTGCAAGAAGAAATTCAAATAAAAATTATGAAAACCTAGATGAGTAATTCTGGTGAAAAAATTCTTACAATTTAAAAATAGTTAGTGAAAAACATTTGAAAGAATATTTAAAGGGATTTTTAATATCTGATGGAATTCCTCAAAGCACGCCTAGTGTAGTTCATAAAAGTATTTCTAATATTTTGTTTGAAAGATTTCTGTTGTTTTTTATGAAGTGCTTTGATGTACTCATCTGTTGAACTGGTGAAAAAAAAAATGTTCGGAGAAAGCCGAACTCTCTATCGGAAAAATCCCGTTTAGGCGAAGCTTTAGCATAAGTGCCTGCTAAAACTCTTGGCTCAGCAAATTCTCGAGAATTTGGAGTATTCGTAGTTTCTAGTTAAACTATCAATTGAAATTCTCGCGGGAGTTTCAGTGAGTATTCAAAAGCATCTGGAGCAATATAGTTGTATGATTTATGGAAATAAAAAAATCCCAAATAATGAATCTGCCTCTAAATTTTTGGGGAAATAATTTCTCAAAAACTAATCTTTCAGGAATTCCTGGAGAAATTCTTGACATAGGGGAACTTACGTATTCTCGGCAGTTTTGTACTCTTCGTCATGGGGGGTTTTTTGAAACCTGTAGGGCTCAGAGTTGGCCTCAAATCCTTCCCAACCAAGCTGAGTTATATGCCCAAATTTCAGGCAATTCGGTCCACAAAAACCCCCCATGACGAAGAGAACAAACCTGCCGATAATACCCATCATCCTATCTGAAAATGTGATCAAAAATTAAATCTCTGAGAACTTCATATTGCAATCGCTGATGAAATAACTGATAGCTAGACGTTTATTAGACAAAATCTAAGATTTCTTTGATCTCTCAAATTTCTCCTAGAATTAACGATTTCAGCCTAAGTAACCTGCCTGTTTTTCTGTAGTAGCCATTTATGCTACCATAAAGTTCGCCACTGGTTTTCTATCAAATTATCTTAAAAATGACCATCACAAATACTACACGGAAGATATCCCTAAAAATCGTTTCCAATATTCGTTCACGATTAATCTTTCCAGATATTCCGCCAGAAGTCCATCCAGAATATTTTTTTTTCTGGGCATTCTGTTATTTCCTATTAGTTTCCCAAACGAATTTACCAAGTTTTTTTTGGACTATTACTAAGAAATTCACTTATTATTAGATTCGTAAATCCTATAATCATAGTGTATTCTCTGAGAATTGCGACAAACTCCCCCCCTTCCGGATTATCCTTTTTATTTTTATTTGCTTAAACAACTGCATAATTTGTACTAGTTGGTCATCCTAAAATTTAAATTTAAGAATCTTTAATGAGGATGTCGTGACTTCAATGCCCATCATTGGATACGAGACAATCAACACATGACTTAGCTAAATATTAAGTAAATCAGTTATAAACTTATTTTCAAGTTCATATAAATACTATGTAAAACCCAATGATTTGAAAATATTCAATATTAATTCTCTTAAATTTTTCTTAGTAAGTTACGTTTAATTTTCACTGTAAATCATTCTATTTTAGAATCGGGAAAAATTTCAAAAAGCTATCGGGAAAACCGGGAAAAACACGGGAATTTTATTTGCCGCTCAGAGTGGCCACCCTGTTACTCATTACTCTCATAACTTTTATGTGAAGAAAAAGTGCAGAACAAATTATTCGTTATTAAATTCTTTTGTTAATGATCTATGCTAAAATATTGGCAAAAATCTATAGGAAAGAAGGTATCGTAAATGTTGTACGTTATTCACATTACGGTATACATTTGTACTAAATTCGTACGTCCATCTTTGGGGGCGGGATGATTACGCAATGAGCGGATATTCTCAACATATAGGAACATGAACTGAGAAATTTCTGGGTGAGTTTCGACCCCATTAGGGGGCACCCATTATGTACGTCACGCTTGGAGGGGGGGGAGGGTTTTTTTTCCAAATGTGTGACAAGGAATGTATTCAGTATAAGGAAAACCCGTGCGAAGGGGGGAGGGGGGTTCAAAATTCCCATTTTCGCCTGACGTACTGTATGGATGCTTCCTCATTTGGAACTATATAACTCGAATACTCTAATAAATTGGCAAGAAATCGTGAAAACCGTAAATCAGGTGTAGCTTGGTGCAGTTACGAAATTCTTGACCTCAGATCGCGCAGTGATTTGAAATAGGTTGTAAAATTTGGCGTAGAATTTCACACATTCGACATTTAATCCCTTAGTTCCTTACATCCAGCTATCATTAACTGTTTATTTTCGACCTAAAATAGCGAGAAAGTTAGAATTAGCCTTCAAATTTTAGAAATAAAACTGATTTAAAGACTGATTTATGTTTCTGTAACACACGTGAAAATTGTTGACGTTTGTTTTGTACATGTTCTGCTTGCTTTGATTGAACCATAACAGTTTTTATAGTGTCGGCAAGATACGTCACAAGGGGGTGATTCAAAATTTATGGCAGGCTAGCGTAAAAAGCTGGTATACACTTACTAATCTTTGACCTCCTTTCTAACCCCACAGGCGTACTCTATCCCTTGCAATGGAATTGGGCGAACGAGCGGTGGAGGCGCAAGCCTGCTACAGTCTAGGGAACACCTACACCCTGCTGCGGGACTTCCCCACGGCAATCGACTACCACCAGCGCCACCTGGCGATAGCTCAGGAACTGGGCGATCGCATCGGAGAAGCCCGGGCCTGCTGGAGCCTGGGCAATGCCCACTCGTCCATCGGTAATCACGAAAAAGCACTCCACTACGCCAACTCGCACCACATACTGGCCCGGGAACTCGGCGATGTGGTGGGCGAAAATACCGCCAAAATGAACATATCGGATCTAAGGAAAATACTCGGTCTACCGGAAATGCCCGCGGAGGGCAGCGGCTCCGGAATGGCCATCGAGAATGATACTCTCCAGGAACTGCCCGGCAATCAAAATACTCAGCACGGGGCGTTGAAATCCGGATCGGGATTGCTGTCCAAACAGTACCGCGTGCGGCGGCAGAGCATGGAACAGTTGGACCTGATCAAGGTATGTTTGACTGTTTGTGGGCACATAACATAAGTGAAACTCTGGCTCAAAAAGTTGATGCCTTTCCGAGTTCGTACGCTCGTATACAGGACATCGAAAATGTCAAATGCATTATAACATTATTGCCATACTATTTTTCAGCATGTATTCCATTTTTCATTGCTGTGAAGTGAAACAAAGACCTCATAGATCTAGACTAGTAAAACAAAGACCTCATAGATCTAGACTGGCAGCACGTGGATATCTAAAATAGGACATACATTGTAAAAAAAAACTTTGTAAACTCAAGTCGAGGAGTTCCTACACAATATTTTTTTGAAGAACCTTAAACTGGGGTCAAATTGATCTCTGGGTTGAAATTGATCAGTCGATTTTCAAGTAGATAAAGCATTTCTTGAACAGTTTCTCTACAAATTGCATCAAGTATCAGATTCCAACAGCACGATACTTAAAATAAAACTTTAAAAAATATGCTTTTTCTAACCGAAAAACGTCTGATCAATTTCGACCCGAAGATCAATTTGACCCCGGTTTACGGTAATAGTATTTTGCTTCCAGTTTTTAGGAATTCTGTCAAACATCTAACATGATTTTTTAATGAATTTGTCCACGGAATTGTTGTATACACATCTTTCAATAATCAGTTCATTAAATTGCTACTATAACATGATTTACCATAATCTTGCTACGCTCATGTCTATTTTAAATGATGCAATGTGTAAGATCTTTATCAGCTTTGGTTTCACAGTGACCGGCAGTAGAACAGCTCCACCTGCGTAACTGATTTGATTGACTGCGGAATCTTTGAAACCAAAGTTAGTACTATCAATAAAACACGAAATACATAAACATGTGTTCGAACATATGTTTGAAATGAATGAAAAAAAAATGAATTACAGTAATACCTAGTGCAATTATTACCTAGCGAGAGAATCGTTTTCCCTGACGGTCACTGTAGCCACGTTAATTGTAATCAATCGCATTTGTTAGACGCTAAGCCCTGCACCACATCCAACTTCAGCGGCAATTAATCGACAAACAATGATAACCCCGTGTGAAAGCCGCTCGCAGCGCACATCAAACAGTGCACCTAATTTTCGATGGATGGAGTGTGTAGGCAAATTATAATCATTTCCACTCGCTCGGTCTCGGTCGTACGTTCGAAACCTAATACTCCACGGATCAACGATATAACTACATTAGTCATCGCGATACGCAAGCTTTGATTTAGTGACATGACTATCTACTTTACCTAGTTCGAGTCGTAATAATCTACCACCGCGACGCGTTATCATAAATTTTCCTGTTCACGAAACGTTCCGGTACCGAAACCAATTTTCAGGGGGTTTTCCCAACGCGCAAGATAATTAATTTGTCTGGTCTTTACCGTGCTCCGCCTCTATCCACAGCTGACGCCGGATGGCAAGAAGATGGTAAATACTGCACACGAGAAGCAACACTTGATCGGGCAACATCAACAGCAACAGCAGCAGCAACACCATCATCAAGCGCAAAAGCTAAGCAACAAGCAGAACGAGAACATTTTCAAGAACAACGACGAAGATTTCTTTGAACTGTTGACCAGATCGCAGAGCAAACGGATGGATGATCAACGGTGCACGTTGAAGGTAAGTACTTAAATGGGCATTTCGTCTGGATAGGCGTAATCTAAACTTTTATATGGTTGCAGTTGACTCACGCGGAAAGCGTCGACTCGGCTAGGAAACCGTTGACGCAACATAACAGCAATGCGACCACTGCAGCAGCTAAGGATAACAGGTGAGTGTTTTAAGAAATTAAGGTCCAAAACGCCATCTTTAAGAGTAGAGGAAGAAAACAAACCAATCCGATTAACTCTACTTAGAGAGTTATGAGGATCCATTCTTAGGCGACTTGTGCTATCTTCCCGGGTTACAATTTGCTTAATATGTAATTTAATTAGCACAACCCATGTGAGTGAAATCGGGCAAAAACCACACGGTGATCACGTTGGATCCTTGGAAATGGAGTCGTGTGCTCAGGCCTTGTGATGAGTGGTTGCTAAGGTTAAGTTGCTACGAAAGTCTTTGACGATCAAGTTGACGATTCGTGGCCTATAGTTGTTTACAATGAGAGTATATTACATGTGGGGAAGAAGAAGAGATGGCCATTTATTAGTAAGCAAAGAAAAATGTAAACACAAATAGTGACGTCACTATTTGACACGCGTTCTTATGGGAGCACGCGTTGCATGTAGTAGTGACATGTTTTGCACCACACGGATCTCACGCACACGAAGTATCTTCTTCCCACCTCTATTAGACTCTAATTGAGTTGGATTTGGCATTCGGATTTGAATTCGGATTTGGAACAATTCCGTCAGTTTTCAGTTCCACAGGAATCCCAGGAATCTTTCGCGGTTTCTCTGCAAATTTGTTTTTAGGACTCTTCCAGAAGTTTCTTATGGGATTCCCAGGGATAAGATTCTTCTAATGGTTTATTTAGAATTCCTGCAGAAGTTCCCTCTGGGGTTCCGTCGAGGATTCTCTCAAGAGCTCTTGCCTTGGAGATTCCTCCAGGAAGTATTCCCGGGATTCTTCCAGAGATTCTTTATTGATTTGATTGAGCGATACCTTCTCAAATTGTTGCGGTTGTGGGAGGTGCGGGCGGTTGGATTTCAGGAGTACCTGGATTTCTTCAAAATTCCTTCCGAAATTACTCTAGAAGTTAATTCCGAGATACCTCTAAGATTACTCCTTCCAAGACTACCCAAGCAATTCTAGCATCCTTCTGGGATTGCCTTCTGTGATTCCTCAACAACTTCTTTGATTCTTTGTGGGATTCCTTCCAGGAGTTTCTTCTGAGATTCCTAACAAGTTCCATCTCAGGAATTTCTTCCAAGATTCTTTCTGAGATTCCTTCCGGGATTTCTTATGGAGCTCCGGAAGTTCTCCAAGAATTCCATCCGAGATTCTCTTAATAGCTTCTGATGATAGCCAGAAGGAACTTGATGAGGAAATCCATAAACAAAAACTGCAAAAGTATTTTCTCAAAATACTCCTTAATAAACTCCTGGAGGATTTCCTATAGAAACATTTGAAAAATTCCTGAATGAACTTCCAGAGGAACTCCACAACGATCTGCTGAAATTCCAAACAGAACTCATGAATGAAACCAGAAACGAGCTCCTACACGGATCCTGGAAAGAGTTCCTGAAGAGAATTTTGGAAGTAGTTTCTAAAAGAATTCCAGAAGAATTTCCCGGAATGAGTTCAATAAGGAATCCCAGAAAAAGTTCCAGAAGGAATCCCAGAAAAAGTTCCAGAAGGAATCCCGGAAGAAGTTCCCGAAGAAATTCACGAAGGAGTTTTTGAAGAAATTCCAGAAGCAATTCCTGACAGATAACCCACGGTAAAAGTGTTCGTAATTCGGTAGAATTGGTAGAACATTTAAAAGATGTTGAAATACGGCGAGGGGAGGTGTTGGTTTCATTTGACGTCACTGCGCTGTTCCCAAGCGTGCCGGTGGGTGATGCTTTGCGAAGCCTGCGAAGACATTTGGAGAGGAATAGAGTACCGTACAACCAGATCGACGCTTACCTCCAGGTAGCCGAGGTTTGTAAATATGAATCAGAACTACTTTTCATTCATTCATTCATTTACATCATACAAACCTTCGGTCTCAGCATGGGAAGCAAACTATCTCCACTGTTGGCAAATGCTTTCATGAGCGACTTTGAAGTAGGGTTACAGAAAGAAAAGTTGTTCCCCCGGGTGTGGAGACGGTATGTAGACGATATCTTCGATGTCGTAAAAGAACGATATTTGTCTCAGGTAATTGATCTGTTGAATTCCCAACATGAGAGCATAAAATTTACGCTGGAGAAAGAGGTGGACGGGAAGCTGCCGTTTCTTGATCTGATGATCTCTAAAACAGAGGAAAATAGATTAAAATACGCAATCTACCGGAAACCTACCTCGACAGACAGGTACATTACTTCGGATTCACACCACTTTGGTGCGCAACAGCAAGCAGCGTTTCATTCCATGGCACACCGTTTGTATAACATCCCTATGGAAAGAGAGGATTTTGTGGAGGAGAGAAATAAAATTCATCGAGCTGGGGAGCTGAATGGCTACGAAGAAGAATTCGTGGATAAAATCCTCCGTAAACACGAGAGGAAAAACCACAGAAACACTGAAGCCACAACACTGAAGCCGGAAAAGAAA
Organism: Aedes albopictus; assembly: GCF_035046485.1. Lineage (NCBI taxonomy): Eukaryota > Metazoa > Arthropoda > Insecta > Diptera > Culicidae > Aedes > Aedes albopictus. Next base: position 168,335,251 of record NC_085137.1, on the reverse strand, counting down.
GAAGTAAAAAGAATTAGTCTCCCGTTCTAAAATCTCCAACCCTGTTCAGGAAACCCTTAAACACCATGGATTTCAGGTTGTGTACAAAAGTAACAACACGTTGAAAGACCTGTTATGCAACTTGAAAGACAAGGTCCCAGCGGAGGAAAAATCTGGGATCTACCAAATACCGTGTCAGAGCTGCCCTGCGGTGTACATTGGACAAACTCGGAGGAAGTTCAAAATTCGCCTTCGTGAGCATAAACACGCAGTCGAAAATGAACGAACCAATGAATCCAGTGTAGCAGTACACAGCATGGTCCAAATGTGTGGTGTGTACTACACACCACACATTTGGACCATGCTGTGGATTGGGAGAACGCTAAGTTGGTGAAGAACGTTAGAAAAGCTGCAGAACTAAACGCCTGGGAATCTATGTACATCGCCACAGCTGATCGCCCTCTCATGAACGAAGACGATCCTCCAATACAATCCCCCCTCTTCAACTTGACTAAGCTGAGAATTCAGTGAAACAACAACAACTTCGACGAGTACTGTTCGCAGTACGATTGTATTAGTGCTCCATGTTATCAGTCGGACATCGTCCTGTCGATGGGCAACGTCGAGCCCGAAACCGGTCGACTTAAGTAAATTTAAATCCTTTTAATTTGTTGTAAGAACTATAAGTGTTGTGTCCTGTCTCGCGTCGCATCTTATGTGTATTCCTGACAGAAGCCCAGAAAAAAAATCCCGAACTAATACCTGATAGAGCTCCCGAAATAATCCTGGAAGTAGATTCCTGGAAGGATCCCAGAAAAAATTGTGAAGGAACTCTGGGAGCAATCTCGCATAGAATTCCTGGAACGAATTCCTAACGAAATTTTATAAAGAGTTTCTGAACTTGGAACGAATTCCTGAAGCAATCCCCAACAGAACTCCTGGAGGAATCCCGAAAGAAATCCCGGCTAAAATTACTGGAACCACCCAGGAGCTCTTTGAATAGGAAGCAATCAGTGAAGTACTAGATTGAAAGTAGTGAGCTGGATTTTTGTATGGTGAGATGATCAGTTCTCCATTTCTGCAATGAAATGGTGCAAACAGTATGGGTTATGTGGTTTCTTGCCCAATTTAATGCTGTTTGAGCAAAAGTTTGGGTAACTGTGTTGTTGAAGTTGCAAGAAATAAATAATACAACTACACAGTTACTCAAACTTTTGCTCAAATAGCATCAAATTAATCAAGAAATCATATAACCCACACTGTGTGTACCACTTCATTACAGAAATGGAGAACTGATCATCTCACCATACAAAAATCCATCTCACTACTTTCAATCTAGTACTTCACTGATTGCTTCCTATTCAAGAATAATTACATCCTTCTGCGGTTTCTACACAAACTTTTTTCAGGTTTCCTCCAGGAGTTGCTTCTATACAGGTTCCAACTGGGATTCCTCCAGGAAATCCTCCCGGGATTCCTCCAGAGATTTCTTTCGGGCTTTCTCGAAGAATTCGCCCTGTTCCTTACGAGTTCCATCGGTTTCTGGGATTCCTCAAGGATGTTTTTTCTGGGGAGTCCCTTCTGGGATACTTTCAGGAATTTCACCAGCAATTTCTTCCGGATTTCCTCCAGAAGATTTTCACTGGCTTGCTTCAGAAATTTATTCCAAGGTTTCTTCTGTAATTCCTTCCGATACAACTGCAAGAATTATTTCGGAATTCTTCCAGGAATTTCAGGAACTTCTTCTGGTATACCTCTGTGACTTCGTTCCGGGATTATTACGTGTACTCCTTTCGGAATACCTCCAAGATCCTCCTCCGGAATTCATTCAGGAACTACTTCCGGGATACTTTCGGAAATTTCTCTCGGGATTCCTTCACAAACTCCTTTCGGGATTCTTTCGGAAACTTCTTCCTAGATTCCTCCGGAAACTCCTTCCGGGATTGCTCCGGGAACTCTTTCTGAGATTCTTTCAGGAATTGCTTCCGGAATTCCTCTGGGATCTCGTTCCGAGAATCCTCCGAAAACTATTCCAGTTTTTTTTATCAAGAACTACTTCCAGGATTTCTCCAGGACCTCCTTCAGATTCTTTCAAAAGCTACTTCCGGAATTGCGTCAGAATTCCTTCCGGGATTCCTCCGAAAATTTCTTCGGAGATTTCTCCGGTAACTCCTTTCGAAATTCTTCGAAGAATCTCTTCCGGGATTCCTCCAGGAACTTCTTCCATGGTTTCTTCTTAGATTTTTAAGATACTTCAAAGGAATTCTTCCCGGATTTCTTCAGGAGTTTCGGGAATCCTTCAAGAATTGTTTCTGAGATTCCTTCCGGAATTCCTTTCGAGATTCCTCCAGGAACTCCTTCCCAGATTACTCAAAGACGTGCTCAAAGAACTTCTTCCGGGATTTCTCCCGGAACTTCATACGGGATTTTTTCGGGAACTTCTGCCGGGATTATTTCAGATACAGCATACGGATTTTTCCAGGAATTCTATCCAACATTCCTCTAGAAACTGTTTTCTAAATTCCTCCAGAAGTTCCTTCTGGATTTCCTACAGATCCTTCTACAATTCCTCCTGAAGTCCATTCTAGAATTCTCCCAGATGTTTCGGGGATGGAAATCCTTTAGGTGTATATTACTAAAATCCTCCAGAAAAGAGACGAATGCCGAGAACGGTAAAGTCTCTCTAAACACTACTTACACTTACTACATTTACTACAAGTAGGTAGACACTACATATGTTTCTAACGCTGACTCGCAGGACCATGACACCAAACCTTTAACCCAGGGCACTGGGCTTACCTTCTCGGAAGCTAAGGTTTGGAAGCAGCATTGGGCTTTGCTCCACATAAAGTGCTGAAAACCTGAGCTGTCTGAGCATTCATCTCCAGTGTTAAGTCATGTCAACTAACATTAACCTTCATTTGTTTTCCAGAAACGCCCTGCTGGAGATGATTGCCGACTTCCAGTCGGAACGTATGGACGAACAGCGAGCGCTGCTGCCGGGGCTGAAACGAATATCACTTAACAACGCAACGAACCGTCCGGGTATGAACAACTCAGGGTCCGACAGTCTCCCATCGACTCAGCAGCCACCGCAGCTCCCACCGACATCGGATGGAATCGGTACACCGCCGGATGATGCATTCCTGGATATGCTGATGCGATGCCAGGTTAGCTTCTGTTTGATGTGTTCAGCGAGATTGAGGGCATTTTATTTCGAACTTGTATTAATTTGTAGGGTTCGAGAATTGAAGAACAACGTTCGGAACTGCCGACGCCCAACATCACTATGGACGCTGAAGCTGGAGGTGGCCGAAGGGCACCAACGATGGGTAATCCCAACAGCGGAGCCACAGTCCCAGATGAAGATTTCTTTTCGCTCATCATGCGCCTCCAGGGCGGCCGCATGGAAGACCAACGAGCTACGGTACCTTTGCACAGCAACAACAACAATAACAGTCGTATCAACAACAACAACAATCAAAATTACAACAGCAACAACAGTAGTAATAATCACAACAATGGAGCTGTTGGTGGTAGCGCTAGTAGCAATAGCAGTAGTAGCAGCAGTAGCAACGGAACCAATTCGAATAATAGTCAAAACCAAAGTTCAAACAATGGCGGAGGGAAGGGAATGAAATGATTTTACTCGCTAGATCGGGTTTGAATTGGAACTTGTTGGTGATTGTTACGAAACGGAAATTGTAAACCTGACGTTTGTTGCGCTTGCCGGCACTCTGTTTCAGTGCGCTTCCTAGAACCTTTGTAGCAGGATAGAAGCACTCTGAAGAGCTGCTGGGTGTATGCTTAGATACCTATTATGTATATTAGCGGTAGGGATTATACAATCTATATAAAAACTAGAGATACCATGGGGATTTTTTTCAACATCGCGCAAAATTGGGCTTTTTTAACAAATTTCATAGAACCTTTTGACTAGACACATGCGATAACAAGAAATGAAATCCCCACAAACCACGTCGATATCAAAAAACGATACATAGAAATCGATCCGCGCCATATTTTCTGTCTCTTCTGCACTCTGGATGTTTGCATGTACGTGTGTTTGTTTTCTCGAAGAGATAAAATGTTGTACTGATGATTTAGTGCTAATTTTGAAACTGCAGCTATGTATAAGTATATCCCTCCGATGTGAATTTGTAAAAACAAAACAATGAATCTTCTAGATTTTTAAATAGAAATTCGTCGCATGTAATTTCACTTTTTGTACATAGGAAACAAATTAAGTTTTCAAATGAGTGCGTCTTTTATAATATATTTTCGACCGAGATTTATTTTTCTATACATCGAATTATTTTACGGTATTTTTTTACAATAAAAGGAATCGAACAAATACAAAACACAAGACTAAAACCAACCTCTTGGATAGTTTTTTCGAGTGCGATAAGTATTTTTCCCATCATAAAAAACATTTAACAATATTAGATGGTGACACCGATCCTCGAAAAGTGAGACCCACTAGAGCAGGACGGTGTTATCCTAATCTTTAAGAACCGACTAGAATGACCAAAATGACCTTTTAACAATCAGCGCGCTATGGCTGAACTTTCCAATACGATGATAAAATATGTATTATTGAAACTTAGAATAAGCTTAGTGAGCAGGAACGAACATCAGCCATTTATATACTTCTAGAGGTGATAAAGTCCAGAAAACACAGAAACTGCAAAACCTTTTCTCGATATTAAGGTGTGAATTCCGCTTGACAGCCAGTCCCTACAAGTATATTTCTACAAGACAAGGGCTGGCATTGGCATAGATGAACTATTACAGAGAAAATTAGATTTGACATTTACTTGAAAATCATAACTATTAAACTTTGCTTTAACCCATGCTACTTACTTCTTGAGCTAAAATTCGCTTCTTCGAATAATCGCTGAATGAAGAATCCAATCTTTTCCAGTCTCCCTGAACATTAGACCTTAGGTCCTCTTTAACTACAAACAGTAATTGTGAATGTGTGACCTTCCACGGAGTCGCCGTTATTTACCAAATATTATATTCATCTGTAATTCTTCCGACATCCGTGCAACGTGACCAGCGGAATTCCATCTATGAAATTTATTGCAATACTCTGTTGTACAACTTCCCTTACTAGAATGTGTGTGCGTGCACTAACAGTGCCGCCAATGATCATTGCATTTAACACTAAAGAAAATTCACAAAATATGATAAGGCTTTTGTTCCCCCAAAGCTGCACGCACTTATTGCTGCTAGCAGTGCTGTCAAATCTTCCAATATATTTAACTCTTAAATTGTAAAATATAACATTGAAATCAAATTATAACATATACAATCTACTAAATTATAACTACTAACAAATGAGACAAACGTGTGAATTTCTAGCAACTGAATAAAGAAAACCTAAACCGAAAATAAAAACACACCTCACAACGCTAGCGAATTGCGTGAAAACTAGAATGAGTGTTGGTTTGAATCATGCCAATAAATAACCGCATGAGTTGGAAATTGTTTCTTTCAATTTCAATTAGTTAGCAGAGAAACGATTTGATATTTGCTGGGTGCATTTCAGTGGCACTGGAAGCCACGCTAACTAGACGAATTGTTTCATTTTTCGGTGTTATGTGTGAATTTCAAGTATACCTTCATTCCTGTTTGTGATAATGCTTCATTAGCAGTTGGAAAACAAAAAATATTACAATTTAGTGGATATTTAGGTGGTCCCAATCATTTACTTTTTCGGTCGGTATATTTAGTTCTGTAAGTAGTAGTGTCCCAAGAGGGAAGAAACGTGAGCACGTAAGTCGAAGTACTTGAAAAAAAAATGTTGAAAGTTCAAACATGTTTTATCTTACAATAAATTCTTGTTATGTCCGATCCTAACAGTCTGATTAACGAAAACAAAATATATATGAAGCATCTAAATTATGTATTGTCTAATCGTTTTGTGTGTTGTTCCATGTCCGAAATGTCATTGGAGTTGTTCATTGGATGCGCAAATTTCTATTGAAATCCTTTTTGAAAAATATACTTCAACAAACATTGTTGCTAATATGTTAAATTTTCCGAAATTTTCGTTGAAAAATTTAGTTGTAAATCATTAGTTTTAATTTTGCTAATGTTTTATTATTCAAAAACAATTCAGGCCTAATTAGATAAGATTTATAAATGTGTTGCTTCATAATTATCTTGTTCCGATTGTTTTGATTTTATCGAAAACGGATGGTGCTCTAGAGTCTAGAATAACGACAATAACAATGGGAGATTGAAGATTAGCCGCGTAACCATTAGTACTATATTTTGGCCAATAGAGATCACGTCTCTTCTACAGTAGCATTCCAAACCATACTATTCCCATTAATTGATGATTACAACGTAACTTCTGACCTGACGACTTCAATCCATTTTTGTAGAAGTTTCTAATGTGTAGATGTGCACATATTTAAAACAGTCCACTCCTCCCTAGTGCCGCTGCAAAGGAAAGTTATTCCAATAAGAATGGCACGGTCGCCTTACACCGAGAAAAAATTCTACTCAATGATTGAGTTGGCTTTACTCAGAAATCGAAAAATCCTTTGTTTTCTTACTCAGTTTCGGTTAAAAGTGGGACAACCCATTGGCAATGGGTTGTCCCACTTTTAACGGAAAATGAGTAAGAAAACAAAGGATTTTTCGATTTCTGAGTAAGACTAACTCAGCCACTGAGTAGAAATTTTTCTCTGTGTATTGGGAACACCGCTTCCAGAAAACTGCTGCCTTCATGTAGCATAACATTAGGCGAACTTCCATGTGAGATATTTCATTGCAGCAGGTATTACCTACTTGTATAAATATGTATCCCAAACTTCATCCCGATCCCGATTATAATACAAAATTGCTGTTTTAGATGCTGTAACTATTTACTTTGCTGGATTGAGCTGATTTTTTTGACACAGAACTATTAAAATTTTTTTGCACGGGTCTGGTTTTTGCTATAACTCAATCAATTTTGAGCCGATTCTCATGAAATTTTGAACACATGTAGGCACCATGAGATTTTCATCCGATGACAGGCTTTGAAGCCGTCGCATGTGAGGTGGCTGTCCGATGTAAAACCCTCAGTATTGCCTCCATATACCTTCCACCAAGAACTGCGATATCTCGCAGGGATCTTGCCCACATCTGCTCGGATATGCCTGAGCCACGGCTGCTCATGGGGGGTTTCAACTCCGATGGTACTAGCTGGGGGGAACTGTACGATGACAGCCGTTCAATATGGATATATGACCTCTGCGACGACTTCAACATGACAATTTTGAACACCGGAGAAGTTACGCGAGTGGCGCCTCCAGCTAAAGATGGCAGCCCTAAAAACAGCCGATTAGACCTCTCAATCTGTTCGAGCTCACTATCGCTGGAGTGCACATGGAGGGTTATCCAGGATCCCCATAGTAGTGATCACCTTCCGATCGTTGTTTCTATTTCCATGGTTCACATCAACCTTCATCCACAGACAAACAGACGTAACACTTGCGAAATTTCCATCGACCACGCTTTGAACGATCATTTTAAATTTTCATAGTTGTGGCTTTCACAACCAGAGGCGCGCGCATCGTTTTTCTATGCGTTTGACGTTTCACACTAGCGCCTTCTGTTGACGATATTGCACAACACAATGATGCGTGCAACTTCTCCACCAGGTGATGGTAGTGTGAACTGGGCAATGGATTTCCATGAAAATCGTTCAAGGTGTTACGTCTGTTTGTCTGTACTTCATCTATCGACATTTCCTACGACCTCACGAAACACATTGACTGAGGGAAGTTCGTGGAAGCAACCATCGACGGTGATCGATCGGTAGAATTCCTTCCACCGCGGGAAGAGTATCAGTTTCTATCAGAACTGATCATCAGTAGTGCGCTTCAGGCACAACGTCGACCAGTGCCAGGTCCGTCGGTTCGCAGGAAACCCCCCAATCCGTGGTGGGATAATGAGTGTACAGAAATCTATCGCGAGAAATCCGCGGCGTTCAAAGAGTTTCGGAAACGCGGTTCGGTCGAAAACTTCAAGCGGTTCGCTTCCCTTGAAAGCAAGTTCAAGAACTTGATCAAGGCGAAGAAAAGCGGTTACTGGCGTCGGTTCGTCGAGGGTTTGTCGCGCGAGACTTCGATGAGAACTCTTTGGAACGTCGGTAGAAGAATGCGTAACGCGATGTCGGTCAACGAGGATCGAGAAAGCTCGCCTCGATGGATCCTCAAGTTCGCAAAAAAAGTTTGTCCAGATTCCGTGCCCGTGGAGCAAATAATTCGTGATGTTTCCGACGATAGGGACGACATGGATAGACCGTTTTCAATGATTGAATTCTCACTTGCTCTTCTTTCATGTAACAATTCCGCTCCAGGAATGGATCGAATCAAGTTCAACTTGCTCAAAAACCTCCCCGACGTCGCTAAGAGGCGCTTGTTGAACTTGTTCAATCAGTTCCTGGATAACAACATCGTTCCGGATGACTGGAGACAAGTGAGGCTGTTCAAAAACCCGGGAAACCCGCGTCGGATCATAATTCGTACCGTCCAATCGCGATGTTGTCTTGTCTACGGAAGCTGCTGGAGAAGATGATTCTCTTTCGGCTGGACAAATGGGTTGAATCGAATGGCATGTTGTCAGATACACAGTTTGGTTTCCGCAGAGGCAAAGGGACAAACGACTGTCTTGCGTTGCTTTCTTCAGAAATTCAGCTTGCCTTTGCTCAAAAGCAGCAAATGGGCTCAGTATTTTTGGATATTCAGGGGGCTTTTGATTCAGTTTGTGTCGATGTTCTTTCCGACAAACTACACGAAAGTGGCCTTTCACCAATTCTGAACAATTTTTTGTATAATTTGCTGTTTGAGAAGCAGATGAATTTCGCTCATGGCGACTTGACAGTTTCACGAATTAGCTACATGGGCCTCCCCCAGGGTTCATGTCTAAGACCCCTTCTTTACAACTTTTATGTTAGAGACATAGATGAATGTCTCATGGAAAACTGCACGTTAAGGCAGCTTGCGGATGACTGTGTTGTTTCTGTAACGGGATCAATAGCAGTCGATCTGCAAGGACCACTACAGGATACTTTGGACAATTTGTCTGCTTGGGCTCTCAAGCTGGGTATCGAGTTTTCTCCGGAGAAAACTGATATGATTGTCTTTTCTAAAAAACACAAACCGGCTAAGTTTCCGCTCGTTCTGATGGGTAAGACAATCACTCATAGCATGTCTTCACAATACCTCGGCGTCTGGTTCGATTCCAAATGCACCTGGGGGAAGCACATTGTGTATCTGATACAGAAATGCCAAAAACGAATCAACTTTATGCGAACTATTACCGGAACATGGTGGGGAGCACACCGGAAGATCTGATTAGGCTGTACCAAACAACCATTCTATCGGTTTTAGAATACGGTAGCTTCTGTTTTTAATCCGCGGCGAAAACACACTTGCTGAAGCTTCAACGGGTTCAGTACCGTTGCCTTCGGATCGCGTTAGGTTGCATGAACTCGACTCACACAATGAGTTTAGAAGTACTTGCTGGTGTACAGCCTCTGGCAGACCGCTTTGCGGAGTTGTCGTTCCGGTTCCTCATCCGATGCGAGGTTGTGAATCCGTTAGTCATAGAAAAGCTGCTCGAATAGAATCCCCAAACTCGTTTTATAAGTGCGTACTACTGGTACATGACGCTGGAGGTAAGCCCATCTCCGGTTAACACCAATCGTGACAACTTCTCAGACTTCGACAGCTCCTCTGTGGATTTTGATCTCTCTATGAAGGATGAGATCACCGGTATACCGGAATCTTTTCGTTCCATAGGCATTCCACAAATTTTTGCAAGTAAGTTCGGGCATGTTAGCGGGGCCAGACAGTTCTTCACAGATGGTTCCAAAACCAATGATTCGACTGGATTCGGTGTCTACAACGAATTTCATAGCGCCACCTTCATGCTTCAAAAGCCATGTTCGGTATACATTGCTGAGCTCGTGGCTATATACTACACCTTAGAGTACATTCGCACTCTTCCACCTGAGCACTACTTCATTTTTACCGACAGTCTAAGCTCTCTGGAGGCTGTTCGGTCAATGAAACCGATGAAGCACTCTGCGTACTTCCTGAAAGGAATACGCCAAGTCTTGAGTGCTTTGTCCAAACGCTCATACATCATCACCATAGCTTGGGTCCCTTCACATTGCTCAATCCCGGGCAACGAGAAAGCGGACTCACTGGCTAAGGTGGGCGCTAGCGAAGGCGATATTTACGAGCGTCAAATCGCCTTCGACGAATTTTTTGCATTGGCCTGTCAGGAGACCTTGATCAGCTGGCAACACAAATGGAGAGATGGGTAGATGGTTGCACTCCATCATTCCACAGGTGTCGAAGAAGCCATGGTTCAAAGGGTTGGATTTGAGCCGCGATTTCATTCGTGTAATGTGTCGGTTGATGTCCAACCACTATTTGTTGAACGCACATACCTTCCGTGTTGGGCTCTCAGAAAGCAATCTCTGTGTCTGTGGCGTGGCTTACCAGGATATCGAACATGTCGTGTGGAGATGCAATGAGTATCGTGAGGTCAGATCTGAGCTGCACGAAATTCTCCGGGCCCGAGGAAAACAACAGAAACCCGTTAGAGAAGTGTTTTTTTATTTTTTTTTGTCTGTATTAACGAGATTTTTAACCTTAGGCTAGTTCATCTCGGGACCCACGTTTTACTTCCCTTCCGAAGGAAGAACCCACATATTGTGAGTATGTCGGGAGTGGGATTCGATCCCAGGTCCTCGGCGTGATAGTTAAGTGTTCTAACCACCACACCAGGTCCGCTCCACAAGTGTTGGCAGGACTTGATTTGGAATACATGAACCTGATTTACCAGTTTTTGAAACGTGTTGATGTCAGAGTTTGATGAAGTACGCCCCTTGTTTTCGTTGTCCGCCTTTTGGTTTTGTTTTTCGCCCCTGTCTGTCGTCACCCCCTTCCGTTTGTCCTGTTCTTGTCGTTTTCTACCGATAAAGTCCTTTCTTTTTGGTTCCGTTACAGATATGGACAATTTGTCCCATCAAAGTTTTAGTATAAGTTAGCAAATAATTTAGTTTTAAACCCATAAATCCGTCCTTCCCAATTTTTTTTTCTTCAATCCTTAACCTCGAAACAGCCGCGAGTACTTCGGTTTCCCAAACTAACATAGTTTTAAGGCAGTAATAAATTGTAAAATGTAAAATCATTGTAAAAACAAAAGATTTCGGCTCAGTTATGCCCATGTGGCGCCCGAGCCTTCCAAATAAACGAATAAGTAAAAAAAATCAACTCAGCTCGACGAATTGAGGTGATGTCTGTGTGTGTGTATGTGTTTCTTTTATGAAATGACCCATTTGCATAAAAGAAACGTCGAAAAATTAAGAATTATCGAATTCCTTCACTAATCTTTACCTGCCAAATAAATCGCGTGGTCCACTCTGACTTAACGCCGACCAATTGCAAAAAAAGTTTTTTTTTTCAATCTTCAATCTCCTTTTGCTTCTAAAATTACTGCTAATTACGATTGAAATTTGAATGTAAAATTTCCATTTTCTGCATTTTTTTTCGTAAGGAGGTCAAATTTTACATGAATTGTATTACCCATGATAATAATATATAGCCTAAAGTGTGCTAAAAAAAACTTTGTCGAAAATCATAAAGTGATCTGTGATTGTGAATAAAGTTAACCTTCTTCATGCATTAGCTGTTGCTCATCCGCTGCCGTAGTGCATGGAATGGGGTCATAATGACCCCAAGTAACCACAAGCATTATATCATAACATTAATTCAATCGTATTATAGTTTAGCTAATGCAACATAACTTTTATTTTACATATGTCAAGTAATGGAGCGTTTAATCTACATTATGAAAGCATTGAACAACGGGCCCATATAGCCGAGGCGGTAAACGCACGGGTATTCAGCATGACCATGCTGAGGGTGACGGGTTCGATTCCCGGTCGGTCCAGGATCTTTTCGTAAAGGAAATTTCCTTGACTTCCTTGGGCATAGAGTATCTTCGTGCCTGCCACACGATATACGTATGCAAAATGGTCATTGGCAGAGGAAGCTCTCAGTTAATAACTGTGGAAGTGCTCATAGAACACTAAGCTGAGAAGCAGGCTTTGTCCCAATGAGGACGTTACGCCAAGAAGAGAGAGAGAGAGAGAGAAAGCATTGAAGCATTACGAGATTTTGACAGTCCTGCATAGTTCCATAGAGCCGTTGTTAAATGCTTCATTGCATTACCATGTTAAAAGCTTTATAGCAATCAATAATGCAAGCATTTATTACTTTATATATGCCTTTACTAAAGCGTCCATCGTTGTAAACAGAAAAATATCGCTTAGTTCGAAAAAATACTGTAAAACACTTTTGGAAACAGAACCATTCAAATAAAAGAAAAACAAACCAAAATTTTCGTGGATTGCTGCGGAGCACATAGATTATCATGCTCAAATGTTGCTGTTCGAAAATTTATATTATATATGTTTTTTTGGGTTTTTGGTTGGGACATGAAAACAATCAGATGCTGAGGGAACAAAAATTATGTGGGGTATCGGTTTCCTTATTTAACATAACGCCCCGAATTCATAAAAGGAAGGATTAAAGCGCTGTTTGTATTGTTTCTTATTTATTGTATTTTAGGTAGAAGTGAGCACGTATGAAAACAAAAAAAAACAGGATCCACACAGACGAATTTATATTCGAGAGTAATATAACTAATGGCATTCAGACCTCAACACATTTTTTAGAGTTGCTGAAAACACAACTCAATAAAGCAAGAGCTAAGCATACGTTACTTAATGTTGCACATTTTTCCAGGTGCAAAATATATGGTATCGTAGCACACAACGTTAGCGCGTCCGAGCTTCATCGTGGTTCAGTTTCAACAGTCTAGGTTCAATTCCCGCAATATAATAAAAAAACATCAAAGTGAGAGTATCGGAAGATTGAGGGTTTCAGCAATATTTTGCTGAATTTTGCCGAGCTGAAGGCTTCAGCTGGAATTCAGCAAAATTTTGCTGATTTGTTCAGTAAAGTCTGCTGATCACCAGTAACGCTTTGCTGAAATTCAGAAAATTTTGCTGAAAGTTCAGCTAAAAATTTTGCTGGACCCTTCAGCTCGGCAAAATTCAGCAAAATATTGCTGAAAGCGTTTAGTGTGTAACATCGGATTATGTACCATCAATAAGTTTCCCAAATTGATGATGGCTTTGTTAAAAATGTTGCTTTTCTATATGAAGTGTTCTCAGGATTCAGGAACATTTTGGCTAACGTCGATGGAAAGAACATGAGTACATATTTGACGAGAAAGGCACTATCACCACTAGGTGGATCAATCTGTTTTTTTTTTACATGATGTGGAAGAGAATTTATAAAGTAGTAATTGATACCAAATTGACCTTGAGACATTAGGTGAGGTGCTCGACCATTATTGATCGCTATAGTTGGACGGGAATTAGATAAATACTCTTTATTCTGTAGCAGGCACGAAAAGATTCCCGGCTGGACTTGAATTCGAAACCAGCTACTCCCAACATGGTCGTGCTGATTACGATTAGTATTAGTCTGTATCCTACCACGTTCAAAAAATAAACTCGGTTTAAAATTTGTTGAAATAAATAGGTTTCAGTAAAAAAAACTGTCTACCTTTAAACTTATTCCTGACCAGGCGAAAAAAAAATCCTTTACCGGATATCCTAATGATCAATTTGTTAAAATTTACCATAATCGCCATGTTCGTGTGCTCGTGTTCCCATTAGTGTGGCCGCCCTGAAACATATCGTTTGTTGAAACGTGAACGCCATAATTGCGTTAAATCAAGCATCAGTGGCGGCAATTTGTCATAATTCAGCCAACTTCCGTCCGTCGCCGATGGTTGTTGTCGGAATGCAATCCTTTCATTCTCGGCTGATGCAGTCTGCACGGCTGCCACCAAACATGGTCTTCTCACCTGCCTGGTTTGGCCATGCTCTGTATGGTTTGACCGAAACATAAATGCCCTCAATTTTGCCGAACGCCTAAAAGTGACAAAAACATCAAGATCTGCGGTATCCTTCCCAACAGCCCCCAACTTCAGAGCAACAGCAGCAGCTATAGAAAGCGAACCAGAGTGTCGTAAATTGAATTATTCGGTATTTGGCTAATTGGCTTATTTTCCGATGAATGCGGGTTTTCGCTGGAATTTGAATGGAAAAAGGGCCAACCAAGCGACGCATAAGTAGCTACGATGACAACCGCAACAAGAACGTTTGCAGGCTGCTTCTCGTATTGAGACGACGATATCCTGCTCCACGGCGAGCACCATCCTCAACCGCGTCTGAGCCTCTGAGGTCCGAGACCCACTTTCAAGACCCCCAGACAGTTGTTTTTGTTTTAGCCTTTTGTGTCCATACATAACAAACGGCCCACGATCGAACAAACTCCATTTTGATTTCTCGAATTTCCTCGGAAGAAATCCGTTCGTTCGCTCTGCAGCCAGCAAAATCCTATAGGTTATTATAATCCGCTGATGCTGCTATCTAACAATTATGTAAATATGTGCAGAAAAAATACAACCGAAACAAAAGGCATTTCAGCGTGGACAAAAAACAACGAACTGAGAAGACACGCGGATTGGGAAGCTCAGCGCGAAATCCGTGTGTAATCTTCATTTGTTCTCTCGGCTTTTGGCCTCTTCCCCCGTTCTCCTGCATGGCGGGGTTTGGTTGCCCAAAAAACGTGCAACGAAATCGTGTGTACGGTGGGGATGAAGAGGTGTATCGTGAGTTCTGCCGTGGCCTTCTTCTGGTCATAGTCAGGAAGCATCCGAACAGATAGCGAAAAATTTTGGGTTGTTACAGGATGAGACACTGAAGAAGCAACTAAATGAGAATAGTTATTTATGCAACAAGTTGCAAAATGATGATTTTTTCAGCACGAGTCGTACATTTATCCAACGAGGCTTGCCGAGTTGGATAAATACGACGAGTGCTGAAAAAATCGAGTTTTGCAACGAGTTGCATACAAAGTTTTTTGTAATTACGAAAAACACCCATTTAGTGCGATCTTTTCTAGCTACACAAACATGTATCAGAAGGAACCACGTGCGCGCGCCCATGCTTGTCGGCGTAGTTTTTCGTTTGATCAGGTAGGCTCTGGTGTAGTAGGCGTCACCAATGATCGACATCCCGTTGTCAAACAGTTGTACACGGGAAAAAGCAAAAGCAGATTCAGCAGCTGCCTCTACACTGGATTCGTAGTTCGAATTCGAATTGAAATCGTCCTGATTTGGATTCGAGCTGCTCAGTAGATGTAGAGGCAGAAGCTGAATCTACGGAAGGCATAGTAGTAAGTAAAAAGTGCGTACGAGCAAAAGTGCCGAAAAGTGCTACTTTTCAGCACTCTTAAGAGTGCCGAAAAGTAGTACTTTTCGGCACACTTGCATTATGGGTGAAAAGTAGGCCATTTCAGCATACTTCAGACAACTGAAATGTTCAACTTTTCACAACGTAATTACAAAAAAGTATTTTTCTCAAATTAATGATGTTAGTGGCCATAGGAATAGTTTGAAAAGATTTGTTTAACTATAATAGCCGGTATTTCAATAAATTTTTGTGGAACAAAATTTATTCAGAGATTTTGAGAGATTTCTACAAGAAATTTATAAGCTAGTCGTAGCGATTCAGTTGAGGCATGCATAATTTCTAGAGAAAACAAATATCCGTTTAAACTATTTGCCTTACCGATCAGGCTAAGGCCTGGGTGGCCTCTTCAGTGCATAGAAGCCAAAGACCTAAAGTTGGGTCTTTGTAGAAGCCGTCTCCATTCCACTCGGTCCATGGATGTTTGTCTCCAGTTCCGCACTCTGCGTAGCGCGTAGGGTCCGCAGATCGTCCTCCACTTGGTCAACCCACCTAGCTCGCTGCGCACCACGTCTTCTTGTACCGGTCGGATGGCTCTCAAGAACCATTTTAGTCGGGTTGCTATCCGACATCCTGATGACGTAACCCGTCCAACGTAGCCTCCCGATTTTCGCGGTATGGACGATGGTTGGTTCTCTCAGCAGCTGATGCAGCTCGTGGTTCATTCGCCTTCTTCAAGTCCCGTCTTTCATTTGCACTCCGCCGTAGATGGTACGCAACATCTTCCGTTCGAAAACTTCAAGGGTGTTTTGTTGGTCCTCTGCACATAGGGTCTATGTCTCGTGCCTATAGAGGACTACCGGTCTAATCAGCGTTATGTAGATAGTTAACTTCGTGTGAGGGCAAACTTTGTTCGATCGTAGAGTTCTGCGGAGTGCAAAGTAAGGTCGATTTCCTGCCACAATGCGTCTCTGAATTTCTCTGTTGGTGTCGTTGTCGGCGTCCAAGTACACGAATTCATCAACCGCCTCGATTTCATCACCGTTCATAGAAATTTGGGGTGGCGGGCGCGGTGATTCCTCCCTGGAGCCCTTTGATATCATGTACTTTGTCTTCAACAAATCAATGACTAATCCGATTCGCTTGGCTTTACTCTTCAGTTGGATGTACGTTTCCACCATAGTGCTTCTCCACAGTATTTGAAAAGCTGGTAATTGATCTGCTCCAGCGGCTTTGTTGTTTTTTAACCGGGTAATCTCCCCCTCAATCTCTTAGAAGTTGGGTGCTGGAAATCTTCCGTCCTGCGCACGTTCTACTAGATCTGTTATCACGCCAACGCCACTTCGGTACGTCGCCATGAAGGTGCTCATCGTAATGCTGTTCCCATTTCTCGACCACCTCACACTCGCTCGTGAGAAGATTCCCGTGATTGTCTCGGCTTGTGGCACAAAACCTTCGCGCGAGCGGTTCAGCTTCTCGTAGATCTTCTGTATGTCCTAGCGCGTCTGTAGTCTTCCAGCGCTTCGCGATCTCGTTCTTCCTGTTGGCGCTTCTTCCTCCGGAAGACTGAGTTCTACCTGTTCTGCGTCTGTCTATTACGTGCCTTATTCGCCCTCGTACGGTGTTGCATTATTCTCCCCCATGCTGCATTTTTCTCGTTTTGAACTGTTCACATTCGCCGTCGTACCAGTCGTTTCTGTGATTCGGAGTCACGAAGTTTAGTGCTGTAGCCGAGGTACTACCTACCCAACAAACAATTTTGTTGTACAAGAGTGGAACAAGCCACTCTTAAGCAAGCTTTAGCTTAAGAAACTGTTATACAGCTAATTTTGTTTCTTGGGTATGGCCCATCGGATGTCCCTCCAGTCATCTTCAAGTGTAGGTGCGCCAAGCTGCTTTTCCGTTAGTAGGGCCACTGCTAGCTGCTGCACGTAGTCTTGGCCACTTCTACGTTACGCAGCTGCCTGATGATGAGCCGCATCGTTCGAATTCGACGCGTGGTAATAACCGTCGAAAAATTTGAGCGTATGCATACTGAGACTAGGTTATGATCCGAATCTATATTCGCACTGCGGTATGCGCAGACATTCGTTATGTACGAGAAGAATTTACCGTCGATTGAAACGTGATCGATTTAGTTTTCTGGATTAGACGTACTTGTACGGGTGAAATGATCCTGGAGCTCAAGCGCAACAAGGACCGCAAGCGAGCTGCCTAAAGCCTGTATCCGCAATAATCGGGACACAGAAATATAGCTGTAACTCTGCAATAGATAAATTAAAATTGCTCAAATTTGACCTGATAATATCTTAAGATGTGTTAATTTCACCTGCAAAATTTCATGTGAATCGGTGCAGTACTTCTTGTTGTAGCAATGAAACAGTAGAACGCGTGCAATTGAATTTTGTACAGCCCCTGGTTTAGCTTGTCAACGCTGTAACTTTTGAATTTGATAAAGGAAATGATTGAAATTTTGAACATAAACCTCTCAATCTACTTTACTTGCATAGACAAAATTTCAGAAAAATCGATGCACTATCAACAATTTTATAGTCGAAACATATAATGGGGCTAAACGTGATTTTAGCCCCTCAGACTATAATTAGTCAGCAGCCCGTATTCTTTCAATTATATTGTTGAAAGTACTCTACCAATAATCATCAAATTTTTCAGGCATAATACACACATAATCAACTACCTTCTGTGAAAATTCATAACTTACGAAATTTCGAAATTATCCTCACAGAACTTTGAATTGTAGCGGAAAAGAACCACCTATTATGCAAATGAAAATTGGTCATGGTTGTACAAAATCTTAAAAACCACGTCTGTTTGTTTCTCATCCACAGTTAAAAGTAATGCATCGATTTTTATGAAATTTTGCACAAATAATAAACATACATTGAAGAGTTCTCAGTTAATTTTTGGCCAATTTTTATCGATTCAGTACAGAGTTACTGCCGTTCTTCTGTGTCCCGATTATTGCGGATACAGGCTTTACATAGGCCTGGCTGAAGAGGCCCTAGGTTAAGGGGCGAGGTGAGGGCTCTTACAACGGAGGTGACTCTGAAGGTGAAGAACCTAGACAAGATCACCGAAGCGGACGAGATCGTCACGCCACTGCGGCAACAATGCAGGTGGTCACTGTAGTATCTGCCGCTGACCGTATTTCTGATCGTTTCCGCTACTATGTCTTCTGGTCCAGGTAATCGCCAGAATCCGGATTCTCTGCATCCTAATCGCAGCTGCCACCAACCACCTCTCCTCGCGCACCCTCTTCACCAAAGTCCTCTCTTCGTCAGGTAGTCTCTAATTTTTCCCTGCACTTGTGTTAATACGTCACTGATCCAGACCCTATAGCCACCACAGCCTTTCGAATACGGAAGGGGACGGCAGGGACACAGGTAGCCTTGGTACAGCTACCTGTGGCGGACGTAAATAAGTCCGTTAAAGTAGGGAAGCTCAGTGGACAATCAGCTCTCGCTGCGAATAGACGCTTCGTGAAAACGTTCCTTTTGTTTGCTTGTTGCAGCAGCTCCTTTTGTTTGATGACAGCGAAATCGAGATTACAAACACGTTAATAGCGTTCCTGTTCCCCGAAGATGCCACGCAACCGACCGTCGCAGATATGACCGGCTTTGTGAAGGCACTCAAAAGGTGACCTTTCGTTGATGGAAACGGCGTACAAGATTACCGATGAAAAGTTGGTTTTCATTCGGTTCAAAACAGAAGAAGCAATGAAATTTTTACTTGAAAACAACAGTCAATCGATGCCTTTCCATTACTTAAATGGGAACAAAGTGGCTGTTCGCATGGTGATGGCAGGACACACGCGATATGTGCGCGTGTTCGATCTGCCACCCGAAGTATATCGGATGCAGACCTAGTAACAATGATGAAGGAATATGGAAAAATCAAACGTACAGTACGCGAGCGATTTCCGGCAGACCGCCAACTGGATCTGTTTACCGGGGCGTCGAGTTCACTCCCGATTACATGTACTTTCGGATACTGCAGAGATTCCGAATACCTCATTCAAGTAACGAACAGCGATTTATTATTCACTCTACTCTCCGATGTGGTTACACTTCTAATGCCCCAAGCTCGTATTTGCTGAGGCTGCGGCACCTAACTACCTCTCTCGTTTTCAATGTTTATTCTTCCTCTTTTAAAGGCTTTTTATCAAGGGGTCCATCCATAGTGTTTATATACTCTACACGGGGTTCGAGGCCTCTATATGAATATAGAGAAAGAAATTCCGGATATCCTCTACTTCCGCAACCGGAAGGGCAGAGTGTATTATGACGGAATTAAATCGAAGTGTTTCTGTTGTAAATCAGAATTACACTTCAAAAAGGACTGCCCAGTATTGCGTGAACGGACGCCTGTGAAGCAGAAAAAGCAGGCGACTGTTGTCGTTGTCGCTGAAATCGAAACATCTGAGAAACCATTAGTTGAAGACGCCTCTAGTGTTGTGGAGGGAATTGTGGACAAGAATGGTAAAACAAGCGAGAAACGACAACAGAAGACCAAGAAGACCGAAACAAAGAGACAGCGTTCGTTAGATACGGACAGTCAACCTGATTCTGCATAGAGTCAAGCCCACAAGCGACAGAATAAAAGTAACACGTCCTCGAGTGAAAGTGAGGGCTGCAGCTTGATCGCCGCCGTTGATGCGTCACCTAGGAAAATCAGACAGGATTGCAAGCTATGATTGGATCACCGATGAAAACGAACGGCAATCGTTGATTGAGGAGGACAAGCAGAGGACAGCCAAAGCCGGGGTGTTGGTGGATCATTTTGTTTTTTTTTACCACGATTGATTTTCTGTTAACTTTTGTGATTCATGACTGAGCCTGCCAAATAAACTAGATAGGAAAAAAAAAGTAGGGAAGCTGAAGGTGGGCTGGTCAGTATGCCAACTGACCTTTCATAAGCCACCGGAGGTTGGCGTCAGGTGTCCGGGAAGTAGGACACAAATCATGGGACCCAAAAACCCTAAAAGGAGCAAGCTGTGCAGGCGATGCGGCGCTGAAGGCCATAAGGTACGAGTCCACCCATGTGTTTGATTTGTTCCGGGAAATCCTTGAACAACAGGCACCCAACGGGTGGGCCAAGGTGCCCGGCCTTCAAGAAAGCCGTAGTGAACAAATCACAGTACAGGTAAACGTAGCTGAACCTGAACCACTGCGACGCAGCTCAGCAACTGCTTTGTGAGACGGTTTCTGAGTGAGGAACGGATATCGCCATCATAGCGGACCCATACCGAGTACCCGCCGGTTACTGCATTTGGTCGTGGATGGGTCCAGAAAAATGATGGCGATATGGACAACGGGTTAATACTTCGTCTAGGAGTTGTTGTTTACTACCTATCAGGGTTCGTGGTCGCCAAAGTAAATGGGGTCTTCTTCTGTAGTTGTTATGCGCCTCCGCGATGGTCGATCGAACAGTTGACGCAGATGCAGGGCGAAGGCCGATGGTAATAGCGGGTGACTTCAATGCCTGGGCCGGGGAATGCGGAAGCCGTTTCACGAATCAGCGGGGTCAAATCCTGCTAGAAGCGACACAGACCAGTGAGTGACCATACTAGATGTCGACCTGGCTAACGTTGGTACCACGAGTATCTTTAGTCGGAACGGTGAGGAGCCTAACAAATAGCTCGAACAGGAGAGTAGACGATGGCTACATTCCACAGCGATCACCTGGCGGTTCGCTACAGTACCGACTACAACAACAGCAGGCAGCGGGTAGAGAAAGAGGCTACTAGGCCAAGGCCAAGCCCTCGAAGGTGGAAGGCATCATATTTCGACGAAGGGGTATTTAGGGAGGCGGTCTAACGTGAGCGAAACCTACTTGGTTTAGACGGCGACGATCTGGTAGCGGCGTTCTTGCGTGCGTGCGATGCGGCAATGTCTAGGCGAATCCACCCTAAAAATAGGAGACCATTGGTATACTGGTGGACTCAAGAGATTGCGGACCTGGGCGGCGCCTGCCTACCATTCTAATCCCCTTTGGCAGAAGAAGAAGAAGCTTATGAAGAAAAATAATAAAAAGTAGAAGAATAAGAACAGATGCGAAAAAATGTCCAACTGTTATAAGCCTAGTTTCATTGGAATGTTTTAAAGTATGAACCTTTTAGGTGTGATGCGGTCATCTAGATGTATCGATAAATTTTGATATTTTATACGAGCACCCTGTAGCGAAAAGCAAACCCGTCAGAAGACAGCGAGGAAGTAAGCACTTTCGAGCTGGTGAGCGGGTACCCATAATTCTCTATTGTCTGAGGATCCGTGGGCATGTTATTGTTGTTGCTTTTAGGACAGGATAGGGGACTGCTGGCTGCTGCCGGTTCTACACGATCATGTGGCCGCCGTTGTTGTTGTTGCGCCCAGAGATAGGAAGTATATTTAAGAAAGGGATCGAACCAACAGCCCCAAATATTCCTTAATTGGATGCAAATTCCATTTTGAATTTTTAGGCACGAAAAATGCTCTGGCTCTGTGCACACCGGCCAGTTTTGCTCGTTGCACTAATCGATCGATTCGGTTATGACGATAACAGTAGCACAATCCGCAGTTTTTTTTTACTCTCGGCGAATTGACTTGAGCGAGATATTAGGCACATTTTTCCCAGAAGGGTAAACGGTTGCAATCGAACATTTTCCCATACATTCAGTAACGCTTCGGAAATGTTTGGTTGGTTTTCGATCCTGTGAACTCAGTCAACAATTTGCAATGCATTAGAGGATAGGCTAAGTTGGATGATGGAGCGATAAATGAAAGGGGACAATGAAAATTCTCGGTAAAAGTTTGCGGGTCACCAATGAGAAAAGTCTAAAACTTTGCACTATTGCCGTTAGCAGTAAAGGAAGTAGCCGCTCAAAATTTATTTGATCGAAGCTTGATATCTATGCTCATGAGGCAGCTGGCAAGCAAAATTCAAATTCTACCTACAATCAAAGGAAAATTGCACGAAACTTAGATAACATGTCTACTTCCGATTTTTACATTACATATACACAGTAAAACCGCTCAGCACTAAAATGTGTAAGCCCTACTCATAAGTGCATAATTTCCAGACCACACAAAAATGTGTTACAGTTACACATTCTCAAAAAACAGCTCGTACACTCGTCTAGATGCGAAATGTCGATTTTTTTTGTTTTCCAAGGTCACTAGTAAACCTAGCTAGATTGCTGTACAAAAATTTTTGCGAATTTAACGATTTTGCGGACACAGGAGCTGATTTTGTGAATGTGCAAGGGTTACACATTTTTGGTGTAGTCTGGAAATTATGCACTTTTGTGCTGAGCGGCGTTAGCGTGTGGGTAATGTAATGTTCTAGCAACGAGAGTAAGCCTGGAATTTTGTTAAACTATTCTAACGAATAAAAAAATAAATAAATTGTAGAATCGTGGAAACAAAGTTTTTATTTTGTGAAAATACAAGCACATATTTTCAGCAATTTACTGCGAAAAGTTTTCCACGGTAAAGACGCATCACGGAAAAGAAATCAGAATCGTATTTTTTAGAGAGAGTGAAATTAATAAACTTTTTTTCGTTCATGGAGTTATGATCATTTTTTTTCCAGATGTGCCTATCTGTATATGCTTATATTGCCTGTTTATATCCACCTGTTTAAACTCCTGCGCGAAAATTAGTTGCGTGGATTTTTTTTGCGTGGGCCCACAGATATAAAACTACACTCAGAAATAAGGATATTCATGAAATGACTATTTTTCATTCATTCCGTTACTAAATCGCATTTATACATAAAGATTTCTAAAAAATAGACTCTCAGTGCATATATTTCATAATAAGAATGCATAAATTAATTTAAGTGAGAGAATGCATAATTTCCAAACACCTGATTGGCGGCAACTTACAAGAAAAGCGCAGCAGTTATAAATTTTGTATCTTTATTTTCCGCTTTCGTTATATTCTTTTTAAGTTTGCATATAAATATTTGTAATATTTGTATTAGTACAACTCGACAAGTTCCGCATAAGGGATACAGTGCAGTGATACGGTGATACTATATCTGTAGGAAGCGCTTTCTGAAAAAATGGCGCGGTGAGCTAAACAAAAACGTGACAATGAAGATTATCCTTATCCCATATTTAATATTAATATTTAATTACACCATATTCTTTGCAGAGGACAGATTGACACCAAGGGGAATGACATATCCTTTTCTAACCGGAATATCCGCATTTATCCGTTTCTAACCGTCGCTAACCGTGTCTAACCGCTGCTCACTTAGCAGCTCGCTTAGCAACGGTTAGCGACGGTTAGAAACGGATAAATGCGGATATTCCGGTTAGAAAAGGATATGTCATTCCCCTTGATTGACACCGTGGACAGGTTCCTGTTGGTGGCAAGGGGAATGACATATCCTTTTCTAACCGGAATATCCGCATTTATCCGTTTCTAACCGTCGCTAACCGTGTCTAACCGCTGCTCACTTAGCAGCTCGCTTAGCAACGGTTAGCGACGGTTAGAAACGGATAAATGCGGATATTCCGGTTAGAAAAGGATATGTCATTCCCCTTGGTTGGTGGCTCAAGATATGAGGATGCGAACTTGGAACATTGCTCATGGACCAGGCTACTCATCTATAGAGCCCAGCAAGTTATGAGAAGTGAAGGTTTCTCAGCAGAACCATTGCATGTTGAAATATTGAACTTTGTTAAAACGATTCCATTTATTTTTTAAATAAACTTATTTTTAAACTAGAAACGCCTCAAGTTGAAATTTGACTGCTGATTCATTTATTTATTATATTGAATTGAAACTCCTAAAGAGAGGTGAAATTTTACTTAAATTTATACATAAAATGCATAAAATTAAGAAAAAAATCAGAAGGAACCACTTTTCCAAAAAGTACTAAAAATATGCATTCTGAAAACTAAATGGTATATAGTTTTGCTCAACTAATACACATTTAGTAAGTTAATGCATGAACCCAGTCGAACCGCAATTTTTCATAGAAAATATTCATTAATGACTTTATTTATTTCTGAGTGTAGACCGCGCCCTGGTGAATATTTTACGCTGTGTTGTTAGGTACACAGATAAAAATGATGAGATTTACACGTCATGTAAACTTCAGTTTAGTCATGTAAACTTAGTGTTATGATGGTTTACATGATATATCATGTAAATTTCTGTTATATGTCATGTAAACACACAGAGTCATGCTGAATTACATGACATATAATGGAAGTTTACATGATATTTTATGACTTTTACATGATATGTCATGTAAACTTCTGTGATATCCCACGCTCCAAACATGTGCATCATATGTCACAGAATTTTACTCTCTTTTTTCGATCTGTGTACACATTTGGTGATAGTTTTGCATTGTAAACAAACATTTATAGCGCACCAACGCTGGAAATGAACCTAATCATTTGTTGGCGTCGGAATCTATAAATTTTCACAACGGGCAATATGTTCTTAGGAAAAATCATAACTCAAGAACGGCGCATCGTAGAAACGAAGTATTTATGTATGTAAAAATTCAAGCTGAAAAAAATCGGAAACTGAAAATTTCACGAAAGTATCCACCGTAAAGAAAATTCCTTAGGAAATGCTATGCTATGCGTACTCGCGAAAAAAAAATCCAAATAATATACGTTGCTTCGTTGTTGAGTTACGATGTTTCAAAGACAAGGTCTAATGCGGAATTTTTTTTTCCATGATTGTCCATGAAATTTTCCTAGGATTCTTACCAGGTATCATCTCGGAATTCTTTCTGAGAATCCTGTAGGGCAGTACTTCCCAAACTGTGCGCCGTGAACACTTGTCAGGTGCGCCGCAGGCTGTTGAGCCAAAGCACATAGAACAAACTCTTATTATTGAAGGCGGAAAATCTTTTCTGTTTTGTTTATCGCCTCACTATTTTTGCGTTGTAGACCAAAGTCTTGACTTTTTAGGAAAGACTTCGAAAGAAAGTTACTCAACGGAGTTTTCCCTCTTCCAAATTTTCAATTAATAACTAACTTTTCCAAAGTCTTTGAATGTTTTCCGAAATTTCTTATATCCTCATGAAACGTCTAGTTTTTTTACCAAATTTTCTAATTTCTGGAGATTCCTATTCCTATTGAAATTGTAATGGAACCTACAAAGGAGTTGTTTTGAGAATTAAAAAAATGTTCAGAACAGGATCGAGAGCACTATGAAGTTGAACTTTTTTATGTTTTTGCTTAGTTTTTGATTTCATGAATTCTTTTGAATTCAAAGTAATGTTTTCAAGGAACTTTTTTGAAGTTCTTTTGAAAATAATAATGCTGTATCAAAAGTTTCTGAACGTCATGTATACACCCAATTCATTTTTTGCACGGGTCTAGTTTTGGCTATAACTCAGTCGATTCTCGTGATTCTCATGGTGTACATTCATCATTACCGTAATTATTGAGATTTTAAGTCCTAGCCTGATTCATCTCCTTATGGTGAAAAAATACGAAAAAATGACTGAAAAATCTCTTTTTATATTTTTTTTTCTTTAATAGAATAAACTACATATTTTATTTATCAAATTTGTAAGTTTTGCATTGATTTCTTAAGTTTTGATTGATTTGTAAGTATTGCATTGATTTTTTACGATTTGTATTTGAAATTTTCAACTGAAAGTGTTAAAATTATCAAAATTCGTTGTTAAAAGTTGCTGGTGCGCCGCGAGATTTTTGAAAATTTCAAAAGGCGCCGCGATAGCAAAAAGTTTGGGAACCTCTGCTGTAGGGATTTGTTCTAGGATTTCTTTTGGAATTCCTCTCGGTATACCACTCAGGATTCTTCCTGGTATCTCATCACATGTTCTTCTAAGGATTCCTCAAAGAATTACGCCTGGGATTCTTCCAGGGGTTTGTCCTGGTATGCCTAAAGGTACTCTTCCCGAGATTTTTTCAGGGATTTCACCCGGGAAAACTTCTGGGATTTCTTTTTGTCGAGATTTTTTCAAATGTCTCCTGTATTTCTGTAATGAATTTGCGCAGGAAATCCTTGCGGAATTCCTTAAGAGATTCTTTCCGGAATTTCTTCATTGAGCTTTCCTGGTACTTTCCCGAAATCCTTTTTGTTTTTTTTTCGGAATTCTTCCATTAATCCTTCCCGGGTTATCCTTTGGGATTTATCCTGGAATTCCGTCAGATAATCTCCGGGGAATTCCTACCAAAATTCATTCAGATATTTTTTCAAGGATTCTGCCTTGGATTCCTTTCGATATTCCTTCATTGATTTTCTTGGAACTTATTCCGGTATTCCTCCTGAGATTCATTTAGGGATTCCTTTGTGGATTTTTTCCAGGTATTATTTCTGGATTCCTTCAGGGATTTTTTCGGGCTTTTTTAAGGAATTCATCACTGGACTTATTCGTTGATATCCACCGGGATGTTTTCATTTAGCAATCCCGTGATCATCATATTCCGGTATTCCTAGTGAGATGTATTGAGAGATTCCTTTCCTGGGTTTTCATGTATTCTTCGAGTGGTTTCTCTCGGGATTTCTTCAGGGTTTTTTTTCAAGGCTTCCTTCCAGAATTCTTCATTGATTCATTCAGGGATTCTTCCTTTGGAGATTTCTCCCTGGATTACTTGTGACATTCTTTCGTTGATTCCTCCCTGAATTCCTTCAGACATTTCTCCCGTTTTATACTCCAGAGATTGTTTTAGAGATTTCTCCGTGCTTCCTTCAAAAATTTCTCCTGGCATTTCCTCTTTGATTTTTTTCCAGGTTGCCTTTGCAGATGCCTCCATTCAAGGGTTCTTTAAAGATTATTTTTTCAAGTAGAATTTCTTCATTGCTTTCTCCCGGGATTCCTTTATGGATTTTTGCCGAGATTCTCTCCGGAACTTACAGGATTCTTTCAGGGAACCCTTCTGATTTTAATGAATTCTCCAGAAATTCTTTCGGCATTCATTCAGGAATTCCTTAGCTTCACTGATGGGTGATGCACCTTCAAGGGTGTACCTACAATCCAACAGATACATCGATTGTGATAGCAGATACATCTCTAGTGGTTAGTCAGAGATGAGTGTAGCAACGATTACGTTGTTGACGAGCACACATGCTCGAGGCATGACACGCGAGTTTGCCATTTCCTTTTTACTGAAAGTAGCAAACACCGGATTCACAAGGTTTCCTAGATAGAAATTCCGCTTACGAAAGTAAGGTTCTTGGACTAACGCCACTTGGGCTGTACCATTATGCATAAGTCTACAAACATTGATCGTTGCTGTTTTTTGTGCTGAAGATTGATCCAAACTATCCTAACCGTAGCCGCTACTCAAACTAGGTAAGATTAAACTCTTAACAATCACAGCACAAAAAAGAACAGCAACAATAAAGCCAAATCGGTATTGATTTGAATGCGCCAAAGGCAATGATGCACAGAATACACTGTGTAAAACGCGCAATGCGAAGCCATATAGGTGAAAGTTTAAACTATGTAATTAATAACATCTTCATATCTCGCCCTTATTCAACCTCAAGTATGAGATTGAAGATGGGCAGCTGATTGTCTCGGAGAAACACAAGGTCCACCGCGCTATTGTTCCGGTTAGCGCAGTAAGGGCAAAATACTGTGAAGGGTACCCTGGTACTCCACAGGCTCCGTTTGCGATTAGGTTTTTATAAGACCCCCTAACGCCCCATTCCTAGGCACGGTAAGCATAAAGCCGCATAACACCAAGACCAGCTTCATACGAGTCCGAAAATCCGTAATGTTTACCGCTTCAACTGTATGGGCCCGGAATATCAGTTAAAGGAAAGCTTGTGCTTTACATAATTTTCCTATTTTTTGATTTAAAAATTCGTCCAGTTCTGTATTAATGTAAGATGTTTCAGCATTCGCAACAGGCAACAACCCGTCAATAGCGCAAGTCATTTGGTAGCCAACATGAATGGCGGACAAAGGAAACCACAACGCATACTACATGACCACCACAGATTTTGGGGCGTTTAATCATCTTCCTCCATCGTAGACATCTTCCCTTCGTCATTTAGGAGCAGCGTACTGCGTCCTCTACTGTCAGACAGTAGCACATAGCTGTGCTCAAGCGAACGGCGAGCAGGTTCGTCGCTTATTAAGTCGTTGTCTTTAGATTATGGTGATTATTCAATTAATTCCATACTGATGGCCAGACGGCGTACCCGCAGAGTGCAGCAGCAGGAACAGAAGAGTTTGACGCTGCCATTCTTACATTTGTACGTGGATCGAATGGTTGAACCAACCGGCGGCGACCTTCCACCCATGGCTCTTGTCCATCATACGGTGTGGTGGGACTTTAACACGCCGATCGCCGCCGGAAAGTGAAATTACACAATGAGAAAATTATAGATCACATTGGTCGGCTGGCATCCAGTAGCCGCAGTAGGATGGGTCGAACAACCACCATTACTGCTTCGACACTGACTGGGAACAAATGCTAATTCTAAGGTGCCAGGTTAGAACTTACTGCTTGGAACAACAGTCCCAAGTCTCCACGGAAGGTTATAATCTTCCTCATGCGGGTTAAGACAATGACGCGTAGGATGATGGTGCAATATGTGGGACGATTACGACCGAGAAGGTGTACGCCCCGGTTCGACCAGATTTGCGCGGCGTCATGCTGTTCTCGTATGGTTTACGCATTTTCATCGGTTCGAGTCGTTGTTGCCTCGCTTCCGGGAGTGTGACCATGCAAGACAAGAACAAACCTTAGGTACGGTTGGTCGGCGGCAGCAACCGACGACGATAACTCAAGAACGATTTTCGATCACGCTTTTCCATTAACACGTTCCCGTGCACGTTGGCTTGATTGCGGATTTGAATTATGTGCCCAATGTTTGCAAACATTCATCAATGTAATTTGCCGTAGTTTATTGAAAATTGAGGTGTTATTTATCGATATGGGGCAATAAATTTTACACGGTACCTGAAGAGTCAGTACCGTTCGTTGATTCGCACCCGGTGAGTGTCGGAATGTATGGTTCTCTTTGCATCTAACTTGATGGTTACCGTAACTTGATGGGAAATCGAACGCTTTTCAACAACTTGTAAGACTCAGGTTTTGTAAGTCTGGGCTCATATAGCCGAGGCGGTAAACGCACGAGTATTCAGCATGACCATGCTGAGGGTGACGGGTTCGATTCCCGGTCGGTCCAGGATCTTTTCGTAAAGGAAATTTCCTTGACTTCCTTGGGCATAGAGTATCTTCGTGCCTGCCACACGATATACGCATGCAAAATGGTCATTGGCAGAGGAAGCTCTCAGTTAATAACTGTGGAAGTGCTCATAGAACACTAAGCTGAGAAGCAGGCTTTGTCCCAATGAGGACGTTACGCCAAGAAGAGAGAGAGAAGTCTGCTTAAGTCCGTTGATTATCTTAGTTATTCGATATGTATAACCAGCCCAATTAATATTTGCAGTGCTTGTTGGGTTTATTTGAGTTTGTTGGAGATTTGGTTCGTTTAGTTTAGAGTTAACTTATATCATCTGCTGTTGTTGTTGGGGATCTTGTAAATAGTAAGTAAATGATTGAATGAGAAATTATAATGTTTATGATATTAGAAATATTTGAACTTTCGAAAGGTCCATCCAAAACCATCACCACCGGTTTACGGTAGGCGAAATGAAAAGAAGATAGTGAAGCGGGATCGATTTTGGCCCGATAGCTGCTCGAGGCATGAGAGTTTCAATGTCTTCGCTGAGCAGAAGCGCTGATGCATGTGCACCTTACCGTGTACGATATTGTTTCGTACAAACATCGATGAATTTGCGTGCGATGTGAAATTGAAAGCCATAAATAATACATTGGCCGATGGTACGCGAAAAGGCTCTGAGAGGAACTGAGATTACCAACAGTACCAGGTGGAATTTTCAGGACATGTGACCATTTGCTTTAAAAGTATGTGTAATGATTTCTTAACAGGAATTTCATCCATTTCATCTTTTTTGTCATGGCTCTCGAGAAAAAAGTGAAATGTTCATGTAGACGGGACAAAAAATGTTAGCGAACTTCCTAGCCGACGAAAACGAGAAAGCCGCAAATCCCGGCGACATTCGTCTCCTCTTCGATATCTCATCTTGCCTTAGTAGGACTAAGGTAAATGAAACAATTCTCGTTAACCATCCTAAGTAGGCTAGCTTGCCTGCGTCATATTGACCCCAACATCCTACTAGGGTTGAAGACACGCCTGGATAGTTACTACCCGACACGGCTGACCAGTTGAAACGCTGGTTCGTGCACTGTGAACACCTTTTACAAGTGTCGTCCACGCCATCAACATCTCAGCATGATTCGCCATGGGTTCGACGCATTAGCCGAGTAAATACCGAAGCTTATTGCAGGAGATATAAACAGCCATCCGTAGCATGAAATCGAACTCAGCCCCGGGGCTCGATCGCTGACGCGAGATGCCGGCGCCGTAGTACCTGCACAACTGCTGCATTCATTTTTCTGTACCATATGGGAACCCATGACATTTCCGGCCAACTGGATGCAAGGCATCTACGTAAAAATACCCTAAAAGGGTGATTTGATTACGATCTAGGCATCATGTTCAAT
This sequence comes from Aedes albopictus, assembly GCF_035046485.1. Lineage (NCBI taxonomy): Eukaryota > Metazoa > Arthropoda > Insecta > Diptera > Culicidae > Aedes > Aedes albopictus. Next base: position 168,304,373 of record NC_085137.1, on the reverse strand, counting down.
GATTACATACAGGGGGAGGCCAAAATGCTTGGGATAGGCAAGTTTTTTGCTCTCACAAAAAGTTTCATAAAGTGCATCAAAAATTCTCAAATTTTGACTGCTTATCAACCTATCATATGTGCATTATTGGTACAAATTTGGGCTCGATTGGTTAATCTTTCGCGAAGATAGAACCGTTCTCGTGGAACACTATTTTTAAGACAACTAATTTTTGAATTGTCATATCTCGGAATCCAGTGAACCGAATTGAATGAAATTTTTAACGTTTATCAACAATATATTGATACTTACTACGACGTTATAAAATTTAATGTTAACGGCTGTTCGAGTCCGTATGAAGTTGATCATCAATATTAACTTCTTTTCTCGATCAGCCTAGATAGCTGTGTAGTGTCGGTAGCGATTGTCTCAATTGGCTAAGAATAACACTGCGGACCGCCTGTTCCGGTGGTAAGAATCCACCAACAGGTGACCCCTAATTCATGGTGTGATGCGGCTTTATGCTTACCGTGCCTAGGAATGAATGGCTAGGGGGGTCTAATAAATACCTAACCGCTAACGGAGCCTGTGGAGTACCAGGGCGCCCTCCACAGTATGTAGCCCTTACTGCGCTAACCGGAGCAATGGTGCAGTGGACCTTGTGTTTCTCCGAGACAATCAGCTGCCCTTCTTTAGTCTCACTTGAGGCTAAATAAGGGCGGGATTATGAAGATGTTGTTAATTAGTTTAAATTTTCACCTATATGGTTTCGCATTATGCGATTTACACAGTGTATTCTGTGTATCCTCGCCTTTGGCGTTTTCCAATCGATACCGATTTGGTTTTATTGTTGCTGTTCTTTGTTGTGCTGCTGTTGCGAAGAGTTTAATCTTACCTAGTTTGGGTAGTGGCTACGGTTAGGATAGCTCAGATCAATCTTCAGCATAAAAGAACAGCAACGATCAATCTTTGCAGACTTATGCAAAATGGTACAGCCCAAGTGGCCTTGGTACAAGAACCTTACTTTCGTAAGGGAAATTTCTATCTAGGAAACCTTGTGAACCCGGTGTTTGCTACTTTCAGTAAACATGAAATGGCAAACTCGCGTGTCATGCCTCGAGCCTGTGTGCTTGTCAACAACGCAATAGTTGCTACACTCATCTCTGAACTAACCACCAGAGATGTATGTGCTATCACAATTGATGTATCTGTTGGAAACCTCAACAGGAAATACGTCTATTGTTCTGTGTATTTACCACATGATGAACCATCCCCTACGGATGCTTTCAAACAAGTCATCGCATACTGCACTTCAAAAGGCCTTCCGCTAATTGTTGGCAGTGATGCTAATGCTCACCATATCATCTGGGGAAGCTCAGACATTAACTTGAGAGGCTCCAGTTTGATGGAGTACTTAAGTAGTACAGATCTTGCATTACTTAACATAGGCAACCGCCCAACCTTCATGGTATCTGCTAGAGAGGAAGTGTTAGATATAACGCTTTGCTCTAGCAGATTTAGTCACGAGCTGACCAATTGGCATGTGTCAGATGAAGAATCTTTATCTGACCATCGCTATATTGTAACCGTTGTTACAAGGTTCAAATCAGTTTTTTAAATATGCGCCATGTTAGTCGAGGATTAAGGTAGGTTCACATACTTCAGCGATTAGAAAACCACTGGGTTGCAAACATGTTCTACAGCTAAACATGGCGTGAATCAAGTCACAGTTAATGACGTCACGAAACAAATGAGATGGCTGAAGGGTTCGAAGGACTTTCGGGGGGCGGCCATCGTCCACTTTAAAACAGGCGAGCGTGTAGATCAGACGTGCTAAAGTTAAATAGTGGAGTGAACAAAGCCAATAGTAAGGCCAATAGTGAGGTGTGCCAAGGTTATTCCGAATTCAGGTAACTAGACCCTCCAATACCAGATAGATCGAGACTGATCCTGGAATGTCCGTTTTTATAACTAGCCTTCTGATTGGCGCGTCGAAGGACCGCCAGTGCACGCCACGATCTGGGTTGCCGTAAGGTGCCCAAATCTAATCGTAAAGGACCGACACTGTTCCTCTGGCTTCGGGCCATAAACGCTAAGGAGGAACTAGCTCTCGGGCAAAAGCCCTAATTACCAAGGAGAGATTCCTTTCTCGGTTCGACAGAGGGCGGCCTTGCCGTCGTCGACCGACTACGTTTGAAGGAAGCGCCTGTAGTCTAGAACCAACTCCACAAACCGCCATTCCAGTCCATCTCCAACGCCATTGTAAGTTCGGGATTCCAAAGATCATCGGTAGCTGCTCCACCATCTTGCCGGTGGACTACAACGAGCCTGGTCAGCCATCGCTGGAACAGCAGCCCCGTCGCGAGCGCTCGCAGGTTTGCAGCCAAAGAAGGTACGTGCAGTGAACCAGTGACCCAAACAACAGAACACCAGAATACACCGTAGATTCGAACCGCTTTAGTGTTAATTATTTAAATCCTTGAGCGCCCTAATAGATCCGCGAAGCCCCTCCGGTTGCCCGGTAGCGCGCCGACCCTGTGACTACGTCCGAGTCTCGCGCTGCTGAGTTGTTGTCGGGCAGAACATTAGTTTCAATATCTTTTTTGAACATTTAAATGTTACTTCGCAAACATTGCGTTTCAGGAATCCTCGGTCAACAAACTGGGATCTTTATACTGATTTGGTTGCAGCCAAATTTCATGGATATTCACCATCCATTGACACTCCAAGTGATTTAGATGATGCCGTTGATACTACAACGACCTTCATCATGGAAGCTTTTGAAGAAGCATGCCCTCTACGGTCTGTGAAGATCACAAGAGGAACCCCTTGGTGGAACTCTGATCTGGCGAAACTCAGGAAACAATGTAGAAAGAGTTGGAACAGACGACGTTCGGCTGGTTCGGAGGCTTTCAGGTCGGCTCGCAAGGCCTACAGGAAAGCTCTCCGGTCTGCTGAACGATCCGGCTGGAAAAACCTTTGTACAAATGTTTCCAGCTTGAGTGAAGTCAGTCGGTTAAACAAAATCCTTGCGAAATCTAAGGATTTCCGGGTGAACGAACTTCGTTTGCCAAATGGCGATCTGACTTCCTCTGATGAGGAAGTTCTGGAATGCTTATTCAGCACACACTTCCCTGGATGTGTGGATATTACATCTTCGGATGATCCTGATGTCTTTTCTTGTAGTTATGATTCTTTAGCTTCGGCTCGGAGTATTGTAACTATAGAATCGATTGAGTGGGCTCTTAATAGCTTTGCTCCTTTCAAATCTCCTGGGGCAGATGGGATTTATCCTATTTTGCTTCAGAAGGGATTTGATTATTTCAAACATGTTTTGAAAAAACTACTTGTTTGCACTGTAAAGTTTATTCCGAAAGTGGGTCGTGCGTCGTATGAAGAAGCAAAGAGTTTCAGACCTATCAGTTTGACCTCTTTTCTTCTGAAATGCTTAGAACGCATTGTGGATCATCATATCCGTGATGTTCATCTGGCCAACGTGCCTCTTCATGTGAACCAACATGCCTACCAATCTGGTAAGTCCACTGTGACTCTTTTACACAAGGTTGTTTACGATATCGAGAAAGCATTCGCTCAAAAGCAATCTTGTTTGGGTGTTTTCTTAGATATCGAGGGTGCCTTTGACAACGTGCCTTTCGATGCCATATTGGAAGCCGCACGGAGTCATGGTATATCTTCAATGATTTCCAATTGGATTCACCAAATGCTCAAAAACCGATATCTCTTCTCGACATTGCGTCTAGCAGGGATTAGGAAATTGAGTGTTTGTGGATGCCCCCAAGGGGGAGTCTTATCACCGCTTTTGTGGAATCTCGTAGCAGATACGCTATTGAGGCAACTCAATAATAGCGGTTTTCCTACTTATGGTTTTGCCGACGACTACCTAACATTGTTAGTTGGTATGTGCATCAGCACCCTTTTCGACCTGATGCAAAACGCCCTTCAGGTAGTTGAGGGTTGGTGTCGCCAATATGGCCTTTCGGTTAATCCGAGTAAAACATCTATTGTTCTTTTCACGGAAAGGCGAAACCGTAATGGCGTTCGACCTTTGCGTCTCTTTGATTCTGGAATCGATGTGACTGAACAGGTAAAGTACGTTGGAGTCATTCTTGATTCCAAGCTTTCCTGGACACCTCACATTGAGTTCAGAATCAAGAAAGCTTGTATGGCCTTCGGGCAATGCCGGCGTACTTTTGGTACAACTTGGGGTCTAAAACCCAAGTATATCAAATGGATTTACACAACTGTGGTTCGGCCAATATTGGCTTATGGATGTCTTGTGTGGTGGCAAAAGGGTGAAGTGAGAACGGTCCAATCAAAATTAGGCCATCTCCAAAGGATGTGCTTAATGGCGATGTCTGGAGCGTTCTCTTCAACTCCTACGGCAGCGCTAGAAGTTCTCTTTGACGTTGCCCCACTACACATTCATCTCAAACAAGAAGCCCTTTCTTGCACTTACCGGTTACGGGTACTCGGTCTACTAGAGGAAACTCCTGTGAACCGCAGTTCAACACACACCTCGTTGTTTCCACTTTTGGTGAATTGGGACAAAATTGTCCTTGCTCCAAGTGATCTTACAATTGCTTGTAATTTTCCATATAGGACATTTTCCACGAAATTCCCTTCCCGGGAAGAGTGGACATCTGGTTATCTGGAAAGAAGTATTTCAGACGGCATCGTATGTTACACTGATGGCTCCCTTCTCGAAGGTCGAGCAGGTGCTGGTGTTTATTCTCGTGAGCTAAGGCTGTAACAGTCTTATTCACTTGGTAGACACTGTACCGTTTTTCAGGCCGAAATCTTTGCTCTTATGTGCGGAGTGCAATCAGCACTTCAGCAGCACGTAATGGGCAAAGTAATATACTTCTGTTCAGATAGCCAGGCTGCTATTAAAGCACTTGCTTCGGCCAACTCCAGGTCGAAGATAGTTATCGCTTGTCGAACTCAAATCGAGGAGCTGAATTCAGCAAACGCTGTTCACCTTCTATGGGTACCTGGTCATTCTTCCATCGCTGGAAATGAATTGGCTGATGAGTTAGCTCGCTCTGGATCATCACATGACTTCATTGGCCCTGAGCCAACTATTCCGATATCGAAGTGTTGGAATAAGCTTCAGATTCACACCTGGGCTGTCACTCAACACAGACAATATTGGAATAGTTTGGAGTCATGTCGTCAAACCAAATTGTATAGTGCTGAGCCATCTCTACGGGTGGCGAAGTATCTAACTAATCTGTCTAAGCAGAATTGCAGCATGCTGGTCAAAGCATTGACTGGCCACTGCCGACTCAGCTATCACATGGCGAATATTCAGCAAGCTGATTCATTTGCCTGTGATAGCTGTGAATCCGATTATGGAACTTCGTATCATTTGATATGTAACTGTCCAGTTTTCGCGCAACTGCGTTTCCGAGTATTCGGTAAACACTTATTAAGTGAAACTGACTTCAGAAACCTGAATCTTCAGGATATTCTGTTGTTCTTAACCCGCTGTGGTAAAGAGCTATAGGCTCTCTTTCGCTTTATGCGTTATTACAGTGCCCTTTTCAGGGCGCTGTTTGAACTCATTGTGCTACGCTTGTGCGTTAGTACCCTCTTCCAGGGTGTTTTTCCTTTTTCCCTACCTGTCCCTATCCCCATCCAAATCCTTTTTCCTTCCTTTTCCCTCAGGTAGATGATGAAATAGGCTGTTATTTTGGCGATGGCACAAATGTCCCAAATGGAGGATAACGTGCCTCTGGAGCCGGCCTTCTGATACCTGATACCTGATACCCGACACGGCTGACCAGTTGAAACGCTGGTTCGTGCACTGTGAACACCTTTTACAAGTGTCGTCCACGCCATCAACATCTCAGCATGATTCGCCATGGGTTCGACGCATTAGCCGAGTAAATACCGAAGCTTATTGCAGGAGATATAAACAGCCATCCGTAGCATGAAATCGAACTCAGCCCCGGGGCTCGATCGCTGACGCGAGATGCCGGCGCCGTAGTACCTGCACAACTGCTGCATTCATTTTTCTGTACCATATGGGAACCCATGACATTTCCGGCCAACTGGATGCAAGGCATCTACGTAAAAATACCCTAAAAGGGTGATTTGATTACGATCTAGGCATCATGTTCAATGATTACATACAGGGGGAGGCCAAAATGCTTGGGATAGGCAAGTTTTTTGCTCTCACAAAAAGTTTCATAAAGTGCATCAAAAATTCTCAAATTTTGACTGCTTATCAACCTATCATATGTGCATTATTGGTACAAATTTGGGCTCGATTGGTTAATCTTTCGCGAAGATAGAACCGTTCTCGTGGAACACTATTTTTAAGACAACTAATTTTTGAATTGTCATATCTCGGAATCCAGTGAACCGAATTGAATGAAATTTTTAACGTTTATCAACAATATATTGATACTTACTACGACGTTATAAAATTTAATGTTTTCTCACGACGAATATTTTCCACCCATATAGAGAAAAATAACTCAAATTTACAATATCACACAAAAATTACTAAATGTTTTCTTGCTTCAATCCAGTTAGGCTCTAATTTATCTTATTATAGATATCTAGAGAACAGAAGTAGAACATCGTTGGATATCGAAACTAATAATTAATCACATTAAAAAAAAAAAAATTAGATTTTTCGAGAAAGATCCAAAAAGTGTCAATCCATCACAACTTTTTTCGACGTCTGAAATGTACCTAAGTTTTAAAGCCTTTTTAGGCATTAATATATTGTTGATAAATGTTCAAAATTTCATTCAATTCGGTTCACTGGTTTCTGAGATATGACAGTTAAAAAAAGTACTCTAAAAAATAGTGTTTTACGAGAATGGTTCTAGCTTCGCAAAGGATTAATTAATCGAGCTCAAATTTATACCAATGATGAACATATAACTGGTTGACAAATAGCCACAATTTGAGTATTTTTGATGCACTTCAGGAAAAATTACAGCTTGTTGAACTTTTTTGTGAGAGAAAAAAAATTGAATATCCCAAACATTTTGGCCACCCCCTGTACGATCTAGGCATCATGTTTATGATGCTTCTGAGATCTCATCATTTTGTTCAATTCTGTAAAGAAAACAACAAATCGTTTATCATTGGCTGTGACGCCAATGCGCATCACACGGTTTGGGGCCATCTTTGACAAGATCACACACTGGCACGTGTCAGATGAGATTTCTCTATCTGATCATAAACACATAATCTTTAAATGGAGCGGTGGAGATTATTCTAGAACTGCATTTAGAAATCCCAGGAAAACAAACTGGGATCAATATGTAGAATTGTTGAATACGCATTCATTAACAATAGGAGAAACTATTGATTCAACCCAAAAGTTGGAATCATTTTCTCAAAGGATAAATGAAAGTATCATCAACTCCTTTAACGAAGGTTGTCCCACCATACAATCATCTTCTACTAGAGACGTGCCATGGTGAAACTTTAATTAAACTGGATCGCCTAAGAAAATTTTTTCGTAAAATGTTCAATAGAGCGAAACAAACGGGAGATTGGACTCAGTATAGGAAAGCCCTGACTGATCACAACAACGAAATATGAAAATCTAAAAGAAAATCTTGGCTGCTGGCATGTTAAAACATAAACAGTACTCCTGTAGTTGCAAGACTACAAAAAACGCTTGCAAAAGATCACGCAAATGAATTGGGAAACTTGAAGCGTGACGATGGAGCTTTTACCAAAACTCCTCGTGAAACTTTGGATTTAATGATGGAAACACATTTTCCAGGGTCGGTTCTAAGTGTGGATTTCAATGATATTATTTCTGTGAAAGGTGAAGGATGTCCTATTATAAACACTACGGAGTCAAATACTACAGTAAACACCGCCTCAGATTTAGCTGAAGAAATTTTCACGAAGGCCAGAGTGGAAAATGCAATTAGATCTTTTCAACCTTTGAAATCTGCAGGAGTTGATGGAATATTTCCAGCACTGATTCAAAACGGAGAAGCGGTGTTGGTTCCGTCACTAATTGAGATGTTCAAGTCTAGTTTGAGATTGAATTACGTTCCATCATAATGGAGACTTGTAAAAGTTATTTTCATACCAAAAAAGGGGAAGCGAGACAAGACGCATCCGAAAGCATATAGACCAATTAGTCTTTTTCAGTTTTGTTGAAGGCTATGGAAAAGGTTTTGAAAGATTTTATTAATTCTTCCTTCATGAAAGAGCATCCCCTATCGGACTTTCAGTTTGCTTATCAATCTGGTAAGTCAACTGTTACGGCACTTCATTCGCTAGTAACAAAGGTGAAAAAAACGTTTTCAGCAAAAGCAATAGCTCTATGCGCCTTTTTAGATATAGAAGGAGCTTTCGATAATGCCTCCTATTCATCTATGAAGCGTGCCATGGAGAATAAAAACTTCGACCAATGTATCATACATTGGATTTATACTGTGCTTGCAAAAAGAGAAATCACCTCTGAGCTGGGAAGTTCTTCTATAACAGTAAAAGCAACAAAGGGTTTCCTCACCACTAATGTGGTCCTTAGTTGTAGACGATCTTATAAGAAGCTTGAAGGAAAGAGGTTGAAACTAATCGACAATCTATCAGTGCCAGGCCGACTCAGGACACAAGATCTCTCCGGCAATCCCAGGGTCGGCTAGCTACCGGGTAATCAAGGGCGGTTCGCGATACAAAAACTAATAACACAGATCCTTCACATTACTCACATAATTTATTGAAAAATCCTATTTGTTGAGTGTGCGTGTTGTTCTGTGTAATAATTTAGTGTAATTTTTTTAAGTGTGACCTACTCTAATGTTTGGTGGTACCGGTACATACCGCTGCTGTGTTGATGGTGGGTTCGATGGCCGACACAGCGACTCCTGTCAAGCTGTGCGGCCGGAAATCAATGAGGTACAGATACAGGTGGCGCAGATAAACATTGCAAACCACTGGTTGTCTCTTTCGTTCTACCGCTCATTAAATGCAACTCAATTAGTGACGTCACTAATTGAGTTGCATTTGATCAGCGGTAGAACGAAAGAGACAACCAGTGGTTTGCAATGTTTATCTGCGCCACCTGTATCTGTACCTCATTGGCCGGAAATCTCGCCGGATGATTAGGCGAGCGGGGCCGGTACTCGGCCGACGGGACCAGCGGGCGTTGCTGGGGGGGGGGGGGGATGCAGGCGTCTTCCCTCTTAGGCGCAATCGGCCGGCCGTGGCATGGCCACCTTGGACGGCCGAGAGGGGAAAGCTCCTTTACGGTTAGGGCCTTCGGCCCGAGCTATTGATCCTCCTATGAGGATTCGCGATCTTTGACGGTTAGGCGCGGGAACCGTTGCCGGTTCCGCGGGCCGAGCCGTGTGCTGGACGGAGACCTATTTTAGGTCCAACAGAAGAGGTCCTATTTGGGGACGTATATTTTAAAATAGTTTCTGACTATTGTGCAGGGTATTCAAATTACCTGAACGGTCTTCTTCCCCAAAGCACAACCTAGCTCCTGCTAGGAAAAGGGGGGGGGGGGGGGTTCTTAAACCGAATTTTACCACTGCACTAATAAAAACCACATCCACAGCACACGGACGCCTATTGGCAAAAGCTGCCTAATTTGGGCAATGGCCGTTAAAATCCCAATTTCCCACATTCCGTCATTCTCTGTGTATTCTGCCTGCTCATTAGTTCAGCCATGTTACATAATTGGTAGCAGACGAATACATTCACAGCGGCACTTAACCCTCTCACTTCTGTGGTATCTCTGCTGGTTTTACACAAGAAACGTGAAGGGTCCGACACAAACAACATTAAATACAAAACAAAAATCTACAATTAGTAACCAAACGGTTACAAGGTTTCGAAGTTATGGGCTCTGCAGACGATATAGTCATAATAGTGAGAGGAAAGTATGACGAAACTATTTCGGAGAGAATGCAAAGGGCCCTAAACTACACACATTCATGCTGTATTAAGGAGGGCCTTAGCATCAACCCGTCAAAAGTCGTAATTGTCCCTCTTACTAGGAGAAGGAAGATCAACCTTAGAGCTTTTCGGCCTGGAGGGATACAAATTCATTCTAGTGATCGAGTCAAATACTTAGGTTTGATTCTGGATGCCAAACTGAACTGGAATGCTCAAATTGAGTCCGTGATCGGTAAGGCAACAAGTGCGTTCTGGTTATGCTCCAAAACTATTGGCAGGAAGTGGGGCTTGAAATCAAAAATGATAATGTGGATTTATACCTACTGCCATAATTTGCCCAAAAGTAACGTATGCTTCGTTTGTCTGATGGCCAAAAACAAAAGAGGCTACCACGCAATCAAAGCTTACGAAAATTCAACGTCTTGCGTTCATTGCTGTTACAGGAGCGATGCGAAGCACTCCATCAAAAGCTTTACGTTGAGCACATAGTGGCTAAGGTGCGATGCAAAGAGATAAGAGATCGGATAAGCGTCGAAGCACACTCTGTGGAAACTATATGCAGAACGCATGAACCGCACATAGTAGATGAGTTGCGATGAGTGCGGAGATGCGATGGAGCTGCTTCGACGCATGTGATCGCAACAGAACGCAAGAGAATGCTCGTCGGGTATGGATTTTATGATTGCGCTCGTTGTGTATGTAAAGCAATGCAGATTTAATGTGTTGGGAATGCTAGTAGGTAATATAAAATGCGTTAATATGTTGTTGTTTTTAAACATAACTCAATGCTCTTTCACATGACATGCATTTTGATGGACCGGACGTAATAAAAATTTATCATTATTGTCTTTCGATCACTATGTAAAATAACATATTTCATTGCATATAAAATAGTATTCCATCAAATCGTTTAAGTTTTTAACAGCATAATTTTGTTATTATATGTGTATAAGAAAACATTTTATTTTCTCTGTTCGAGATTTGAATCAAGTGATCAATGTTTGATATGGTCGTTTGTCCAGTACATGTTATTCATGTGCAAGTTAGAAAGTTTAAGGTTTTATGGTATTCAACTTAATTGCTAAAAGCATTCTGATTGAAAAGTTCTGCTTTTTTCTTTGTCAGGCAAAACTAGATCCCTAAACGAAAATAGTGTGACATCAATTTCGATTGATACTCTTTTACCTAATATAAGGACTGTATCGTTAATTTTGAGTACACCTGAAAATTGCTGTATCTGAAAATGTTTTATTTGTTTTGTAAATTAAATTCAATTACATTGTTTATTGACCATCAGAAAAGCCCATGGTATCATTTTATATTTAATTTTTCGTGGATCTTGCCAGCTCTCGCACCTTCTTCTTGGTGTTCTTCATAAGGTTTTGGACAACCGTTCCGTCGATGGTTTGGCTTGGGTTGGCCCAGTTTTTCTTGAATTTGATGGCGTCCTCTGCTCCTCTATCCGTTTGCCGTAGTTTCCTTTTCATCAAAGCCACATACTTCTTTATGTGCCTAATTTGCGGGCAATTTGAAGGGTTCATTGCCTTTTCCACAAATTGGACATTGTTTTCTTCATACCAGTCAAAGGTGTCACGCGCATAGTGGCAGGATGCCATATCCGATCAAAATAATGTAGGACCTTTGTGCTTTCAGATGAGTGGCAGAATTGGTTTCTGGAGGCATTCCTTCCGGTATATTTCGACGTTCATACTTGGGACGGTGAAGAAAGGTGACGATTTCATACCACTTTGACAAATTGCTTGCCAAACTAATACATTTTCCCAACTTTTTTTTGCAAAAAATCGATTTCTTCGAATTTGGAACATCAGTGCCACGCTTCACAGTGAAAAACTGTGCCCCTGGAAGTGCCTTGTTGTCCAATATGACATACGTTTCATCATCCATGATAATGCACATGTAATTTTTGCTCAAAACATCGTCGTACAGTTTCCGAGCCAGAGTTTTCACATGATCCGCCAGAATTTGACTGTTTTTTGGACATTTCTGTTTTGGGTAAGTCTTCAGGGAATAACGCTCCTTGGCGCGCTGAACCATACCAATAAACATTCCACACTTTTTTGCGCAATCTATGATGAATACCTCCTTTTTTCTTTTGAAGATTTTGCAAATTTTGCTGTCCAAATTTGACTTGGACGCACCTGGTTTTCTGTCGCGTCCGGGTGAGTCTATCAGTGTGTTATGCATACCGAATCGTTTGACAGCATTTTGGACAGAAAAAACGCTAACATCTCCAACTTTTGCTAATTTTCTTAGCGATAATCATTTTTCATAGCAGTACCTGGTCACAATCGATTTTCGCTTCTCATCCGTAAACACTCGCGTTGCTCCACTTGAGGAAAAACTTTAACTTTTTATAAAGGTTATCTTTTGTTTACAACGCTAGCAACACATAAACACACAGCAGTTGTCAAAATAAGACTTAGTCTTTTTAATACAGGGCCTCAAAGATGTATTCATAATTAACGATACAGTCCTTATGATGAATATTGTGTACTTATTAGAGACATCTTTTCTCGTAGATATCACCGAAAATTTTGTAATAAAAAAAACCTATACCCTTAAATAATACATACTTGCCGAATTTTTGTTTCTTTTTGCCGAGGTCAGCACAATCAAGTAATGTTTTAATGCCGAAAATCAGTATAACAGTCTCATATTGATTTAAATTGAAATCAACACTCAGATAGCCCAGTTCGGAAAGTTAAAATATGTGTATATATAAAGACATCGCACACGCGGATTTGATTACATGTTATACATTCTTTTCTCAAATAATTAACTCAATAATCTCAATCTTGTACAGTTACACCAGATTTTTTTTAACTGGACGATTTTTGCTATTGCAACAGGATCAAAACTGACTAAGTTATAGCAAAAAATCGACCCGTGCAAAACAAAAAGCGGGTGCATTTTATCTTTCCGCTCTTATAGATGAAACGATCATTTCACTACCCACATCCAAAGAAGCGCTTCAACATACAAGCGACTTCATCGATCAAATCACGCGAGTCGTTGATGCGCACGAAATAGGCGAAAAAGGATGTGAAAACAACATGCGCACCCTCATTGAAAACCTCATGCACTATGGCCTATCAAACATCCCTCTTCTCATCTCATAACTTATCGCATCCGATCGCATCTCACCTTACCCACTATGGTCACAGCCTTAGATGCGATTCTCAATCTGCTACCTTTGCACGATTACGTGCAATTAGAAGCAGAAAAGGAATTGCTGAGACTTGAACGAGTTGAAAAGTTTATGCCAGGTGATCTTGTTGGTCACCTGAGCATTTCACAATACTTCCAAAATAGGCCAGTAATGAAAATGATTAAAGACTGGATGAAACCTATGGAGAACCATGATGTTCTTTACAAATTGCACGAAACAACTCGGAGGTCCCACTGTTCGTCAAGGGTCAATCAAATTCATTACAGATGGCTCAAAAGTTGGAATAAAAACGGGAGCAGGAATCTACGGCCCTGGAATACAAATTCCAGTGGCGATGGGACACTATCCTACGGTGCTTCAAGCAGAGATTGCGCAAATATCTGCCTTGAGAGAAAATACAGATATGCAAATATTTGTATTTTCTCAGATAGTCAAGCTACACTAAAAGCATTGTGCGCTTACAAATGTACTTCAAAGCTTGTCTGGGAATGCATTCTTTCACTGCGCAGGTTGTGCCAATAGAACTCAGTAAACTTATACTGGGTTCCAGGCCACTGTGGCATTGAAGGGAATGAAATGGCAGACGAGCTTGCTAAAAGTGATTCCAATTTACAGTTTGCTGGCCCAGAACCATTCTGTGGTATATCAAACTGTACAATAAAAATGGACCTGAAACGCTGGGCTGAGCATAGGGTGATATTCAATTGGATGGATGTCAAAAATTGCAATCAGTCAAAACGCCAAATGCTTATAAAACCAAAAAGCTCTTAGAGCTCAACAAGAGAGCTCTATGTACATACACTGGCCTAGTAACTGGACCTTGTCCGAGCAGGTATCACTTGAAAAATATTGGCCAGATTCAGAGTGATATCTGTCGTTTCTGTAATGGAACGTGAAACCTCGGAACATCTGCTTTGCAGTTGTGGTGCTTTATACACACGCAGGCAAAGATTCGGTTTGGCAGAACCCCGACCAAATAGTGGTTGCTTGCAACCCAGTGAGATCTGGTCTGCAGAATCTGGTAAGGTCTTAGGGTTTATTAATTCCATTGCACCTGACTGGGAGACGACGCGTCGTGGCAGAAGCTGATTACTTGACATATGGTAATCAACTAGCTAGATGCGAATATCAAAACGGGACATGCCACAATAGTTCAACTTATTGGACGCAGTGGCTTAATTTACCCGACAGGGGAGGAAAAAAACGACCAGCTGAATTTGCGGCTACAGACAGGTTCTGGTTCTAGCTCTAGTTCTAGATCCTGGCCCAGAATGAAGGTTCCTCGTAGGACTCGCTTCTGTTTGTGTTTGATATTTTTTTTAGAATAATAAATTGTTAACACGAATTTCAACTCGGTAGAGTTTTTTAGTAAACAAGTGAGCCTACAAAATAAAGAAACTGTTAAAAAAATAATGCTATGATACCCGTGAAAGACACGTCTGGACAGTTATTGACCGATCCGGCTGACAGTTGAAACGCTGGTTCGAACACTTTGGAAGCCTTTTCTGCCGTGTGCAGCATAGTTGTCTCAAGTTAATAGGGATTCCCATAGTACATGGGACAACTATGCTGCACACGGTAGTTTTTCAAGTATCGGCCACGCCATCAACACCTCAGCATGATCCTTCAAGGGTTCGACGCATAACCTGTATCAACACCGAAGCTCCATCAGTGTAGTAGATAGAAACAACCATCCGTAGCATAAAATCGAACAGAGCCCCGAGGATCGATCGCATATCAGCTGAGATGGTCAAAGCTGACACCGTTGTATCTGCACAACTACTGCTTCAAAAACAACCATATTACTCGACGCACTAAAATCCGAATTTTCAACTCGAACGTGAAATCTGTGCTGTTGTACGCCAGTCAAACTTGGTGTGTATCAGTGAACACTCAACAGCTGCAGGTATCCATCAAAAGATGCCTGCGGTATATAATTCGTGCATGGTGGCCCCACAACGTAGAGCTCCACCATCGATGTCATCAAAAGCCGATAGCGACAGAAATTCAGGAGCGAAAGTGGAGATGAATCAGCCATAATCTAATAAAGGGCGGAAATGAAATCTGCAAGCAAGAGTTAGATTGGAATCCAGCAGGACATCGCAGCAGAGGCAGACCCATAGGCTCATGGCGGCGCAGCCTCAACAACCAAATAATGCAAGTAGACAGAAATTTGACCTGGGTACATATCAAGGCGATGGCGGGCAATCGCCCAAGACGGAGATCTTTCAATTCGGCCCTCTGCACAACCTTAGGTGCTCAGGACTGAAAGTAAGTAGTATATGACATGTCGCGAATAACTCTATTTGTAAGATGAAATTTTTTAGTTGAACAAATTTTCAAAATATTACAAATCATTTACTCTACCCTGTTTTAATCTACCCTCAATGCGTAAATGTTTCGATCCCGCAGCTAGCGCACCAGGTCCGAACAGCTCAACGAACGGGTTTCTTTATTTATGACCATCTAACCATATTGAAATGAAATTGAAATTTTCATACAAATATCTTACCCTGGTTCCCCCTTTTCTTCCTAACCATCATCCAAAAGGTCTCTGGAATGAAACCTGTGCGCAGTGATGTGTAACCAGGATGGGGCAGGAGGTCTTCTCTCCGCCGTTCGTCCATCGATGCGATGGTCTGACGTGCATAAACAACTCGTTGTTGTTGCGTTGGAGGGTGTGAAGTTTGGTGCAACGATGAAATATTGATATTACCACCTTGAGTACGTGTAAATTGTTTTATATCTTGCTTGTTCCCGCGTGAAATATTATGATATATATTTGGCGCGCGGAGTCAAGCCGTCGCCGTCATCGAACTGAAGGTAAGGAGTGCGGCGGGCCGAAAAGGACAGGAACGAAGCGAAAAACAAATAAACGGGAAACTAATTCATTCATGCGGCGAAGCCTTTCAGCGGCGGACCGATTCCACAGAGATTATACGTTCTCATGATTCATTGGCGATTGGATTGGCATAAAGTTTTTGCGATACACTGAAGTTTTTTTTACGCGGTTTTTTTTTACGCGGTCCGTCCTAAAAAAAACCGCGTTATTTCAAAAACCGTCGTAAAAAAATCCGCGATTTTTCAAAAACACGCGTAAAATAGTCAGCACCACATCTAACGGGACTTGACTTTTTTTACGACGTTTTTTGAAATAACGCGGTTTTTTTTACGACGGGTCTTGAAATAACGTGGTTTTTTTACGACGTTTTTTAAAATAACGCGGTTTTTCTTTACGCGGTTTTTTTTACGCGGGACCATTACCGTCGTAAAAAAAAACTTCAGTGTACTTCTATGTAAAGAACTTACTTTAAAATCTGTAGTGGGGGATTTAGTGATCCAGAAGAAGCAATCTTAAGATAACTACTTAATTACATATTCTACATTTTCTGAATTAGCATATAAAATCGAACAAAAGCTTAAATTCCTGATAGCTGCCGGTCAGAATAACATAGCAAAAGTACAAACCCACAAAAAAATGCAAATCCAGTTAGAAATAATAGAAATTGATAAAGTTCCACAGGTAACTAAAATTACTAAGAGTTTCCTCCGCCAATGGCCTTTTTGTATGTGCCCAAGGAAGTCAAAGGAAATTTCCGATAGGGTCAAGTGGGGTAAGATGCCATTTTTCAAACTTTCATCGTTTTCAATAATAATTAGCCTCATTTGTTAGGCTTTCAAAGTGGTAACAGCAACTAGACAATATTTTCTCGATACTTCAGCAAAAATATTCACTAAAAACTATTGCATTTTCATCGATTTTTAGCGATTTTTAAAACTGATTCGTAGTGGTACAAAAATACCATCTGCCATGTGGTAAGATGTCACTTCATGAAAACATTCAAAAATTACGTCCATCAGTTTTCGGGCATTTCCGACTCCTTTACCCCCCTCTTTTTTTTTTTTTTTTTTTTTCCTTCTAAACCATAGGGGGATAAATCTGCTCATCAGACATCCTAACAGGAAGGTTAGGGTAGTGTGGGGATGAGGCCGTCTTCTACAATGCCGGTAGAAGCCAGGACTACTCTCTCCTCGACCCACTAAAACACATTCCTATGGTCGCCAAAGCCTACGTCTCTCCGGAACCACCAAGAAGGTATTGCTTCAGAGAGGGGCTAGTGCATATCGCACCCTCAAGGTTAGCTGCCGTAGCCTAGCAGCAACGAACATCGATGACTCGCTCTGGAGAGTCCATCACGATAGCATGCTGGCGCTTAGCCAGTTTCCCGAGTGGTCCTCGCCACTCCCTTTGTCCTCGGAAGGCGGGCAGGGTCAACCCCGCCCGCGCCCTACTGCTGAGCGGACATCAAGAACTGATGCCCACGTGCAACCCGATCTTACCTGCCCGTAAGGAAGGGTATCACTACCCTTCAGGCCCTATCAGATGCACCCGTAGGTTGCAGACAGCAGCATCTCACCTACCCCGACCCTTGCCGGGGACCCCTTTCCAACCGCGGGCTCAGATCCAACCCAGTAGACCGACGCCACGACAGCACCGCTA
The DNA here is from genome assembly GCF_035046485.1 of Aedes albopictus. NCBI lineage: Eukaryota > Metazoa > Arthropoda > Insecta > Diptera > Culicidae > Aedes > Aedes albopictus. The sequence goes on along the minus strand of NC_085137.1, from coordinate 168,286,794 downwards.
CCGGGACTTCCTCTCCGCGGCCACTTAATCGCTGTAAGGGTCGATCTCGACCGCAGGGCACCGGTATGACCTACGAAGCCGACTTCGAACCCCTGGACCACCTCTTGTACTGCATCTGGACTAGCCATTCTCCGAGTCCACGCGCCACCTCCTCTGTAGCTCCCAGACGATATGGGTGATAGCCGTTGAAACGGCATTCCAGCTAATCTCATCCCTACACATTCTCTGGACCAAGTTGTCCGGAGTTGTGTCCTCCCCGCATGTGGCAAGCATGCGGTCACGCATTGTGCGAAAACGCGGGCACACGAACAAAACGTGTTCCGCCGTTTCCTCTAAACCATTGCACACTGGGCATTCGGGAGAATCCGCATGCCCGAAACGGTGTAGATACTGTCGGAAGCAACCATGACCTGTAAGGACCTGTGTCAGGTGGAATGAAACTTCCCCATGGCGCCTATTAATCCAACTATCTACCCTCGGTATCAACCTATGGGTCCACCTTCCTTTGGTGGAACTGTCCCACGCGCGCTGCCATTTGACCATAGAGGCCATCCTGACAGTCTTGCGTATGCCTCTTGTGCCGCGCATTTCGAAGCACTCCATGTCCTCACTGATAAGAATGCTGATAGGCACCATACCAGTAATGACACAGAGAGCGTCGTGTGACACGGTACGGTACGCGCTTGCAACCCTCAGACACATAAGCCTGTAAGTACTTTCCAGCTTCCGTCGGTAGCATTCAGTACTTAGCGCGGTACCCCACGCCGGGCCGCCATACCTAAGTATGGACGTAGCAACACTAGCCAGAAGCTTGCGCTTACTGGCGTACACCGCTGAGCTATTGGACATCATCCGGGACAGTGCCGCAATAGCTGTGGAGGCTCTTTTACAGGCATAATCGACGTGGCTACCGAAGGTAAGCTTATCATCGATCATCACGCCCAAGTGCTTGACAGAGCGCTTCGACAGGATAGTGCACTCTCCTACACTGATCTCCGTCTGCTGCGCCGACTGCATGTTGTTAACAACCGTCACCTCTGTCTTGTGGTGAGCCAGCTCCAGTTTTCTGGACCGCATCCACGCCTCCACAACCTTGATCGAGTGGTCGGTAGTCAACTTCACCTCCTCGATCGTTTCACCGTGGACTTCGAGCGTAATATCGTCGGCAAATCCAACGATCACCACTCCCACTGGGTACTCTAACCTCAACACCTCGTCGTACATGACATTCCATAACACCGGACCCAGGATGGAACCTTGCGGGACTCCTGAGGTTATGTGAAAGCACTTCCGACCCACCTCCGTGTCGTAAACTAGTACGCGATTCTGGAAGTAGCTTCCGAGAATCTTGTACAAGTACTCCGGTATCCCCAGACGCAGGAGCGCATCGGCAATAGCAGCCCAACTGGCGCCATTAAATGCATTCCTTACATCCAAAGTCACTACCCCGCAGGAGCGAATTCCGCTCCTCTTAGGCTCGAGTGCTTTCTCGGCGGTTTTTGTAACCGACAAGATAGCGTCTACGGTGGACCTCCCCTTCCGGAAGCCATACTGGTTGCTCGAGAGACCATTTACGCCCTCAGTGAACTTCAACATTCTATTGAGGATGATCTTTTCGAGCACCTTCCCCGCCGTGTCAATCAAGCATATTGGTCTATATGCCGACGGGTCTCCGGGTGGTTTCTCCGCCTTTGGCAATAGTACCAGGCTCTGCCTCTTCCAAGCTTCTGGGAAAACTCCCTCGTCCAGGCATTTCTGCATAGCAGACCTGAACATCTCGGGAGCTTCTGCAATAGCTACTTTTAAGGCCAGGTTCGGAACTCCGTCCGGACCTGGGGCCTTACCTACGCTAAGGGACTTAGCTATCCCCGCAAGTTCCACATCGGTGACCCTTTCCTCATCGCCAGCCCCAGTCCCCGGCTGTCCTACGAAAGGAGGCCAAGGACTAGGATCATGACGCGGAAAAAGTCCTCCAATGATCCCCTCCAACATCTCTGGAGATTGCTCTGTAGGAGCCATCACACCTCTCGTCTTGGCCATAACGATCCTGTAGGCATCACCCCACGGGTTCGTATTGGCACTCTGACAGAGACCCTCAAAGCAGGCCTTCTTGCTTGCTCTTATCTCGGTCTTGAGCGCGGCTTTTGCAGCGGCGAACACCACCCGCCGTTCGTTTCGCTCTTCCTCTGATCGTGCTCGCTGCATCCGCCGCCTAGCCCGTAGGCAGGCGCGGCGCAGGTCCGCAATCGCGTCGGTCCACCAGTAAGCCGGTGGCCTCCCATTTCTAGGGTGGACTCGCCTAGGCATGGTCGCATCACACGCACGTGAGAGCACCGCTACCAGCTCGTCGCCGTCTAAACCGAGTAAGTTTCGCTCACGGCGGAGCGCTTCCCTAAATACCTCTTCGTCGAAGTATGATGTCTTCCACCTACGAGGGCTTGGCCTTGGCCTAGCCGCCTCTTCTTCTATCCGCTGTCTGCTGTTGTTGTAGTCGATACTGTAGCGAACCGCCAGGTGGTCGCTGTGAGTGTAGCCATCATCTACTCTCCAGTTCGGACTACTTGTTAGGCCAGGACTACAAAAGGTCACGTCAATAATTGACTCCGCTCCATTTCGACTATAGGTACTCTTGGTACCGACGTTAGCCAAGTCGACATCTAAGATGGCCAGTGTTTCTAGCAGGATCTGACCCCGCTGGTTCGTGAAACGGCTTCCCCATTCCACAGCCCAGGCATTAAAGTCACCCGCTATTACCACCGGCCTTCGCCCTGTTAGCACGGTCGTTACCCCCCTCTGTCCCGCCTTTTTTGTATACTCAATGAATGGAGTGTTACCCCCCTCCCCGCAAAACGATGGTCGTCATATTTAAATGACTCCTAACATGGAAAGCGTAGACATCAACAACCATGCGTCTCCATGTGCGCCACAATTTGCTTGGAAACACTTGGCTGATAATAAAACCACCAGAAAACCTTAATTGCAAGCACGAAAAACCTGAAGTTGCCAGTTTTCATTGGGAAACCTAAAGATTTTTTGTGGGTTTGGTCGCCTAGCTTCTAGAAGAATGTTCGATGCAAACATATCTTGACACCATTCACCTATAGTAATGATCAAGTCCCATTCAGCAATAATTTTATGATTTGGGCCATTTTACCCCATCTTGGCATTTTGGGCTTTGTTCCCCTACTACCGCGTATCGTATGAGTGCATTGATTGGGCTACCGATTGAATTGCGGCGATCCTTCCCCAATATGGCAATGACCGCAAAACCTGGCCTTTCCATCCCAGCGGATTGGCAATAGAAGTGCTACAAATATGTAGAAAAGGTCCATCCGGGAGTGTTTCAACCGCGAGCACTTCATTGGAAATCGGGCCCAGCTCGAGCTTCCCATATTAACCGTGAGATAAAAATGTTAAGCGCCCGATGGGACATCCCATCCCATCAGGCCGGTTTCGGATGGTTCAACTATTTCGGTAGCATCTTCGGGTGAAAGATTAAAATCTCGATATGATATATCGCTTTAGGGACCGATATCTCCATTCCGAAATATTTGAACCGTGGTAGGTTTAGGGACCACGACGGACGCGACAAAAGTCGAAAAAAGGGGCAGGATCCTTCCTGGGCGAAGAAATTCTACCTGCCATTTCGGTGGAGGTACGTAGGTGATGAAGAAGTCGAGAAACGGCGGAAATTAGATCATCGATCGGTGGGAGTTGGACTTTGTTGTGGCATGTTGTTCTGAAGTAGCTTCATCGTCGTCGTCGACGTTGTTGAATTAATGGGTTTTATCGATGTTTCAAAACGACACCGTCGGTCGCCGTCGTTCCAATGGAGATTCTTCGTGTGGCGCTGGTTCATAAATTTTGGGGAATTATGTTGGGCTTTATCGGTTTATCAGCTGCTGTCATCAGTTGCGCGGGCAACTAATAAAAACGAATAAATGATTTTGGGCCATTAAAAGATCGTGGTAGGTGGTAGCATTTCCAAATGAATTTAGATGCACATTTTGAAGATGAAAGTGATGCTCTTCTTGAATGAGATAGCAGTTAATCAGACCTTATCTCGTTTCTATTCAATATTGCAACATAACTAAAACGAAATTGAGTCACATACATACATCAATAGTAAATTCATTAAACAACCTTGTTTTCATGATTTTTCCGCAAAGTTCTTTAAAAACCAGTTGATTGATGGTCTGATAGTTCATTTCATTTATTCATTTATTAGGGTACTGGTTCCCTTATTAAGCATGTGGCTCCCATTTTCAGCCTACGAAAAACAAAGGATTGAAGCGTTGTTTGTTTTGTTTTTTATTTTTGTATTTTTTGTTAGGAGTGAGCACGCATGAAAACAAAAAGAACGGAATCAATCGGTGCCGTAATCGCTTGATTTCGAATAGGATGAATATGGGAGCGTGAGATTACTGATGGAACACATACCCTACTTGATGTGATTCAAGATAAAAGTGAATCAACAATATTTCTACATAATACACGGTTCATGGTTGCCGTTTTCCATCCTCGGTCACGCCCGATGCTCGCCAACTCACCTGATCCGCGCAGAGAGCATGCTCCACGCCTTCTTGTACCAACCGGATCTGTCGCGAACACCAACTTTGCAGGGTTGTTGTCCGGCATTCTTGCAACATGCCCTGCCCACCGTATCTTTCCAGATTTGGCCACCTTCTGGATGCTGGGTTCGCCGTAAAGTGCAGCGAGCTCGTGAATCATCCTTCTCCACCACACATCGTTCTCCTTGCAGGTCCATGGCTCGTGTCCATCCATAGAGGACCACAGGTCTTAATAGCGTTTTGTACATGGTGCATTTGGTGAGTGGGTGAATCTTTTTCGACTTCCGCTGATGATGCGCCTTCGAATTTCACGACTCACGTTGTTGTCAGCCGTCAGTACAGAGCCGAGGTAGATGAATTCCTCCACCAGTCCGACCTTTGCTGCTTCGCGTTTCAGGCGGGTTTACAGTTCTGCCACCGTTCCAAATGTTCTTGCAATAATGTCCATGACGACCGCAAAGCACACAAATTGACCGGATTTTGTGAAAATTGTTCCCCGGCTGTTGAGCCCGGCTCGTCGCATCACACCTTCCAGAGTGATGTTGAAGAGTAGGCATGAGAGTCCATCACCTTGTCGCAGTCCCCGGCGAGATTCGAATGAACTGGATAGTTCACCCGAAACTCTTACGCAGTTTTGCACACCGTCCATCGTTGCTTTAATCAGTCTAGTCAGCTTCCCAGGAAAGCCATTTTCGTCCATAGCCATAGCCATTCTCCATAGCTCTGCGCGATCGATACTGTCGTATGCCACTTTGAAGTCGATGAACAGGTGATGCGTTTTGACCCGGTATTCACGGCATTTCTGGAGGATTTGCCGTACGGCGAAGATCTGGTCCGTTGTCGACCGGCCATCAATGAAACCGGCTTGATAACTTCCCACGAACTCATTCGTTTTAGGTGACAGACGACAGAAGATGATCAGGGATAGCACTTTGTAGGCAGCATTCCAAATAGTGATCGCTCTGAAGTTCTTGCATTCCATATGGTACCCTTTCTTATGAATGGGGCAGATTACCCCTTCCTTCCACTTCTCCGGTAGCTGTTCGGTTTCCCAGATCCTGACTATCAGCCGCTGCAGACAGGTGGTCAACTTTTCTGGGCCCATCTTGATGTGCTCAGCTGCGATACCGTCCTTACCAGCTGCTTTGTTGGTTTTGAGCTGGCGAATGGCATCCTTAACTTCCCGCAGCGCGGGAGTTGGTTCATTTCCGTCCTCCGCTGCACTGGCGTCGTCGTTTCCTCCGTTGCCATGGGCTCCCGTGCCTACGTTCTCCACGCCGTTCAGGTGCTGATCGAAGTGCTGCTTCCACCTTTCGATCACCTCACGTCCGTCCGTCAAATGCCTCCGTGTTTATCTCTGCATATTTCGACTCGTGACACGAAGCCAGCAGTTCCATTTCTTCGCTCTCCGCTTCTTCCAGGCGGCGCTTTTCTCCCGAAAGAGGCGGGTCTGATGTTTCCGCTTCTGTTTGCAACGTTCCACGTTATGTCGAGTCCCTTGCTGCAGCATTACCGCCCTCACTGCGTTTTTCTCCTCCAAAACCATTCTGCACTCTTCGTCGAACCATTCGTTCCGTCGATTCCGTTCCACGTACCCGATGGTGCTCTCGGGTGCGTCGTTGATGGCTGCTTTCACTGTACTTCAGCAGTCCTCTAGAGGTGCCTCATCGCACTCGCCCTCGTCTGGCAACGCGGCCTCGAGATTCTGCGCGTATGCTGAGGCGACATCCAGTTATTTCAGTCGCTCTAGGTTGTACCGTGGCGGTCGCCGATACCGTACATTGTTGATGACGGAGAGTTTTGGGCGCAGTTTGACCATCACTAGATAGTGGTCGGAGGCGCCACGATAGGCCATGACGTCGATAATGTCGGGGAAGTGCCGTCCGTCAATCAGAGCGTGGTCGATTTGAGATTCCGTCTGCTGTGGTGATCTCCAGGTGTAACGATAAGGGAGGCTGTGTTGGAAAAAGGTGCTACGTATGGCCATATCTTTGGAGGCGGCGAAATCAATGAGTGGTCGTTTCGTTCGTTTGCTGGTGGGCGCTGAACTTACCAATCCACACTGGGCCAGGAACAGACATTAGCCAGACAAAACCTCTAGCACATTGGGGTTACGTCCTATCAAGTTGGTGTCTTCGGCAAAGGTGTTGGGTTTTATCTGCGCCTCAAATTGCGCTTGGAATTTAGTTTATAAACCCGCCGCATAGGTGGCGCTGTGGTGCTAACTTCTTTATTTCACATCCTAGAGCTTTGGCGTCTTCTACAAAGTTGTAGAACAGGCAAAAAAATGAAAAGTTGTCGAAGACACCAAAATTGTAGCTCTTGAAATAACAAAGTAACATTGATTATTATAAACGAATGATTTAAATTTGCGCTCTTGTGTCATTTTCTTGTTTATCAGTCTACATGTTGCCATGGCAACAGAAAACAATAATCGCAGTAGTCGAACAAGATCGTATATTTGAAATAGTATTTCACTCTTGCAACAATCTTGCGTTTTGAGGAATAATATATACATTTGTATTACTAGTATAAATTCCTGGTTTAGTATATATGAATGTTAAATCGCTAGCTGTCGATGTGCACCTTCCTGATTTTCCCCAAATCAAACGTATTTTTCATAGGTGAATTCACTTGTAGTATCTTTTATACTTTTGTTTTATACGTTTTAACATCAAATCAGAAACGAATCTGAATAAACTGAAAGATTTTTTTTGTGGAGCGGACCTGGTTGGATGGTTATAACACGTGACTATCACGCCGAGGACCTGGGATCAACTCCCACTCCCGACAAACTCACAAAATGTGAGTTTTTCCTTCGGAAGGGAAGTTAAGCGTAGGTTCCGAGATGAACTAGCCTAGGGCTAAAAATCTCGTTAATAAAGAAAAAAAAACTGAAAGATTTACCAGATAAAAGTTGACAAATTATCTGTGGGGTATGAACAAAGCTGAGTAGCATTTCCCATGCGTGTATTTCCCCTAGCAAGCATCAGTGACAGCCAGCACCATGACGGGGTCGTCGTCAGTGTGATGCTGCCGCATTGACGAGTGGACTGTTGGCGGAGCAAGACGCCATCACCGTGAGGTTCCGTATTATGCCAAGTGATTCTACTGCAGTTTGCTAAGATGGCTGGGAACGGATTGTTCCAGTGAGTTGCCCGGTATTCACATTGGCGATCCTGCCAGGAGTGCACCATAATCAATAACAAGTTAATCATAAAATAGGTAGAATCACTTGGCATAAAAACAGTGAGAGAAAACAAATCGTTTTTTTTTTTGTGTGAAGTGTGTGGTGGTGCTGCAAACACAGTGAAGTGGGTGTTGCAATTCTGCGGTTCCTGACGAAAGCTAGAGCGCGGAAAGTTTTTGTCATGCCAACCGCGTTCTGTTTTAGCCTTGGTTCTAGCACAAACACATGAACAAAGGCGCGGTGACGTGGTTGATTTTTGTTGTCGGCTGGTAGCACCAGCGGCGTCATGGTCGCAATTTTTTCCGCAGTCAAGTTCGCAGATTGTGAACAATCCTCGGTACTCACTTTACGTAATTTATGTTTAGTCCCTTATTGTCAGAGCTGTCAGATCAATGTAACACGCTAAATAAAATTTACACAAAAGGCCATTTACACGGAAAAAAATACACGGTTATGAATATTTATTGGGTACCGGACTGGTCACCGAAAATTTGATCGTTTTCTTTGGTACATCGAGGTCTTGAAATTAGTCTATGGTAGCACGCTGTGGATAGGTGGTCGGTCGATGATTGCATGCATGTTTCTTCATGTTCTTGCTCGGCATGGATGGTCGCGCTTTCGTTGATTCCTCGGATCGTACATGCTCGTGTTGTCGCTCGGTTGAACGGTAAATGCAAACAGGTTGATGTGCATGATGGTAGAGGTGTTTGACTATTTTGAATGTTGCCGTAAAATTCTCGCGGCGTTGGTTGGTTGGGTTGGTTTTTGCTCGGGTTTTTGGTTGGGCATATTAATGGCGTTTCGAACCGCCGAAAATTTTTCTGCATAAGGAAAATGCAGGGACGTGTAATGAAAACCGTCCAAGGAAACGGCATTTTTTGGATAACCGCCGAAAATTATTCTGCATAAAGAAAATGCAGGGACGTGTAATGAAAACCGTCCAAGGTAATGGCGTTGTTGGATAACCGCCGACAATTTTTCTGCATAAGGAAAATGCAGGGACGTGTAGTGAAAACCGTCCAAGGTAAAGGCGCTGTTGGATAACCGCCGAAAATTTTTCTGCATAAGGAAAATGCAGGGACGTGTAATGAAAACCGTCCAAGGAAACGGCATTTTTTTGGATAACCGCCGAAAATTATTCTGCATAAAGAAAATGCAGGGACGTGTAATGAAAACCGTCCAAGGTAATGGCGTTGTTGGATAACCGCCGACAATTTTTCTGCATAAGGAAAATGCAGGGACGTGTAGTGAAAACCGTCCAAGGTAAAGGCGCTGTTGGATAACCGCCGAAAATTTTTCTGCATAAGGAAAATGCAGGGACGTGTAATGAAAACCGTCCAAGGAAACGGCATTTTTTTGGATAACCGCCGAAAATTATTCTGCATAAAGAAAATGCAGGGACGTGTAATGAAAACCGTCCAAGGTAATGGCGTTGTTGGATAACCGCCGACAATTTTTCTGCATAAGGAAAATGCAGGGACGTGTAGTGAAAACCGTCCAAGGTAAAGGCGCTGTTGGATAACCGCCGAAAATTTTTCTGCATAAGGAAAATGCAGGGACGTGTAATGAAAACCGTCCAAGGAAACGGCATTTTTGGATAACCGCCAAAAATTATTCTGCATAAAGAAAATGCAGGGACGTGTAATGAAAACCGTCCAAGGTAATGGCGTTGTTGGATAACCGCCGACAATTTTTCTGCATAAGGAAAATGCAGGGACGTGTAATGAAAACCGTCCAAGGAAACGGCATTTTTGGATAACTGCCGAAAATTATTCTGCATAAAGAAAATGCAGGGACGTGTAGTGAAAACCGTCCAAGATAAAGGCGTTGTTGGATAACCGCCGAAAATTTTTTCTGCATAAGGAAAATACAGGGACGTGAAATGAAATCCGTCCAAGGAAATGTTATTGAAAAACTGCCGAAAATTGTTTGCATCAGGAAAATGCAGCGATGTGTAAAGAAACCCGTCTAAGGAAACCCAAGTAACAATTCCATTGCAGATTGGTTTTGTTTGATTTTTATTAAGGTTTTATTACAGCAATAATCAAAACTCCCAGTTTTATGACTGCTTTTATGAAAACCATTGATAAAATGTTTTATAGTATACTTGAAGATATTCATAAAGACATATTTTAAGAGTAAACAAAACTTTCCGATTTGTAAACCTTCTGGCAATCATTATTACCACAATAAAACTGTTAAAACTCTCAACAGATGGCGATCCGTTCGATTAGTAACGACATCTGTTGATGGAAAAGCAGAAACTACGACACTGCTTGGTTTATTGCGGTCATCATAAAAGTAAACTTGCTTTCGTTTTATTTTCGCTGATTATGGTCGTCGCCATATTGAATAATTAGCTTACGTGAATGGAAAATAGTTTATTTTGTTTAAATAAGCAATAAATTGATAGTTTGCCACCATTTTCATAACATGCTCACATAAATAAACTCTCTCTGCTGAGTTTTCTTGTGATTCGAGATAGTTTTACTAAATTCACAAATTGATTTATTTCATTCCAAGATGATAATATTCACTATTTTCGAAGCGCATTAATTTTATGATTCTGCAACCCCAATATTCACGGAAAATTCGAATGCGCATAAGCCTACCAGCACAATAACTACTGAAATATTACTTTGAAATGATCGCTTTCTACTTACGAATGATGTATCCTCCTGAACTTTACGTGCCATCGCAGAAGCTTCTCTGCATCTCGAGCTGTCATAGTTTTTGTTGAAAAAAAAACAACAACAAACGAGAATGAAACATTTTTCAACCAGGTTTTTAAACGAGTTTATTGCTACTCTTAATGCGGTTTGCAAAACCTCTCCGAGAGTGGTCCACTTAGCCGGAAGATGCTCTTAAAGAGGTTATGAAGAGGTTTTGATGTATGATTCAGTTTTATTGCAAGTTTTATAAAATTGGTCATGAAGATCTCTTGTAGAGCCGAACAAAACTTAAAATGTTACTTGGGAATGGCGTTGCATGATAACTGCCGAAAGCTGTGCGTGAGGAAAATGCAGGGACGTGTAATGAAAACCGCCCATAAAAATTGCATATCGTAAAACAGTTTAAAATTCGAAGTACGCAATGAAAACATATCTACTGAAAATATGTTGTAGAACCTCTTTTGAACTCGTTTTGTAGAATCTATTTTCGTATAATGAAGGACATTTGTGTGTTATATATGGTCCATCTGTACCATCACATTGAAGCATTGAAAATGGAGTTGTATGATATACGGAATCTTTAGTCTGATAAATCTCAAATTCGTTAATCTCTTGTTTTTTTTTTTTTTTTTGACAAATAATTCTTACAAAATATGTTCGTTTTCGTTGAATGCGTCGAATTTTCGCAATCGTGAATAACGATTGATTTGAGTGAGAGAAAAACAGGGCCGGCTACATAACGAGACGTGCGCTTGAAGGAGAGAAGACGCATCACCCAACTGCGTGTGTTGTAGTTATTTTTATTGGAGCTCGGCAAAACCCCATAGATGATTGGTTAGCATTGCAAGTTATCAATCAAATGATATAGGCTCGATATTTACAAAAGTGCGTTTACTAAACAAAAAAGTAAATGTGGCCATTCGTCTTAATTCTTGTATCTTAAAGTGTATCTTGTTGCATTGGTGCCATAAGGATGAAGAGAACGAAATTGAGGGTTTGAGCGTAAAAATAACAAGCCTGCTAGTCGAAAACTTTTTTTTTCGGAGAAGAGGGAGAATGTAGGGTATGAACAAAGCTGAGTAGCATTTCCCATGCGTGTATTTCCCCTAGCAAGCATCAGTGACAGCCAGCACCATGACGGGGTCGTCGTCAGTGTGATGCTGCCGCATTGACGAGTGGACTGTTGGCGGAGCAAGACGCCATCACCGTGAGGTTCCGTATTATGCCAAGTGATTCTACTGCAGTTTGCTAAGATGGCTGGGAACGGATTGTTCCAGTGAGTTGCCCGGTATTCACATTGCCGTTCCCAGCCATCTTAGCAAACTGCAGTAGAATCACTTGGCATAATACGGAACCTCACGGTGATGGCGTCTTGCTCCGCCAACAGTCCACTCGTCAATGCGGCAGCATCACACTGACGACGACCCCGTCATGGTGCTGGCTGTCACTGATGCTTGCTAGGGGAAATACACGCATGGGAAATGCTACTCAGCTTTGTTCATACCCCACATTATCCATCCACGGTCTTTATGAGTTGTCAACATAGCGGACTAAAGGTTTATTATTTTAATTCACTAATATATTTATTATATTAAGTATGATTAAAGTAAGCAGCATTAGCATGCAAAATATTGCGGGATCTTTCTTAAAAATAAAACTATCGATGAAGTATGTAGGTGGGATCTTATATGAATATTAAAATCGATTGCTCTGATGGTGAAATGTTCTAAAAGATGCTCATGAAATCTCTCAGCAAACGCATTACGCTTGATATAATAAAGGGTGATACGGTCAAAATTTGGTCACACAATTTTTTTCATAACTTCAGACTGCGTACACCAAAACAGCTGAATTTTGGACCAGTAATGCTACATTATATGTAGCTTATACCATAAAATTTTCAACAAAACCGATTGAGTATTGGTTGATATATAGACAAAACCATCGACCTACCTTTTTAAAATTTTGTACAAAGGCGCTCCATAGTAAATTTTCGGAAATTTAAGGTCAATAAAGCACAATTTTGATTATAGAACTACCAATACTGCTCCGATTTGTATCAAAATTTTACAGTATAGTACTATTATGAAAATACGTTCTTAGTAAAATTTTGAGCCATTTTGTATGAATACTTTCAAAGTTGTAGCAGTTTGAATATGAAAAAAACTGACCGGGTGCCACTTAAGCAAATATAACTTTGTAACGGCTGGATCAAATTGAATGAAATTTTTACACAACATTTTGATATGCATACTACACATACAGAAAAGTTTTCATTGAAATCGGTTAAGTATCTCTGGCTCTATAAATAAAACAGTAAAAATGTATGAATTCTCTTTGCACAAAATTTTAAAATTGCGGATCTCAGGGTTCAACAATATCTCCGCAAATACTAGACCGATTTTGATGAAAATTTTATGGTACAAGCTACATATAATTTACCATTACTGATCCAAAAATCAGCAGTTTTGGTGTACGCAATCTAAAGTTATGAAAAAAATTGTGTGATCAAAATTTGACTTGACTTGACAAAATTTGACAAAATTTGACCACCTAAACAACTATAACTTTGTAACGGCTGAATCAAATTGAATGAAATTTTTACATAACGTTTTGATATGTATACTATACACACAGAAAAATTTTCATTGAAATTGGTTCAGTATTTCTGGTTCTATGAAAAAAAGAGTAAAAATGTGTTCTTATTTTTTAATCCACTTTGTACAAAATTTTAAAATTGCAGTTTTCAGGATTCACAATATCTCCGCAAATACTAAACCGATTTTGATGAAAATTTTATGGTATAAGCTATATATAATGTACCAATAATGGTCCAAAAATCAGCTGTTTTGGTGTACGCAGTCTCAAGTTATGAAACAAATTGTGTGACCAAATTTTGACCGTATCACCCTTTAATTAGGGTGTAAGTGTCATAAGGAATATCACGCTCTCAAATTCTTCCTTATTAGAAACTAGCGATTACGGCACCGATTGATTCCGTTCTTTTTGTTTTTTTTTGTGTGCTCAGCTCACTTCTAACTAAAAGTACAAAAATAAGAAACAAAACAAACAGTTCTTCAATCCCGTGTTCTTCGTAGGATGCAAATGAGAACCATATGCTTAAAAAGGGTACCAATCTCTATATTAGTGAAATAAAAAAAAACTACCTTTAGCCATTTGAAATAACACAAAAACTGTAAAATGAATAATTTGGGACCTTATATCTGACAAATCTTTCATATTTTCTGTTGCAGTTGATATTGTTTCAGATTTGACGTGAAAACGGATAAAACAAAAGTAGAGTTGGGACTCATATAAGACGCTGCCATCCACTTTACGCCAACAACAATATCTCAGCTAACTTATATCCGATTTAGTTTATTTTTGGTTTCGTTTAGGCTCCTCTTTAGACTTGTCAAATACTCAAAATAAACTTATTTATATGCACGACAACCTGGAATTTGCGGTGAGCGTAAAGTGAGTGGCAGCATCTGGTAGCAGTCCTGACTATTTAAAAAGATTCACACAAAACATGCGTTTCATTAAGGCAAAATCATATCACTCATATACACTAAAACAGGAATTTCTACTAGTGATACCTAGACAAATGTATGTATTATTCCTCAAAACGCATGATTGTTGCAAGAGTGAAATACAATTTTCAAAAATACGATCTTATTCGACTACTGCGATTATTGTTTACTGTTGCCATGGCAACATGTAGGCTGATAAACAAGAAAAAAACATAAAAGCGCAAATTTAAGTCGTTCCTTTATAATATTCAATGTAACTTTGTTATTTCAAGAGCTAGAGTTTCGGTGTCTTCGACAACTTTTCTTATTTTTGCCTGTTCTACAACTTTGTCGAAGACGCCAAAGCTCTAGGATGTAAAATAAAAAAAGTTAGCACCGCAGCGCCACTTATGCGGCGGTTTTACGAACTAAATTCCAAGCGCAATTTAAGGCGCAGATAAATCCCAACAACTTTGCCGAGACACCAACTTGATAGGACGTAACCCCAATGTGCTAGAGGTTTTGTCTGGCTAATGTCTGTTCCTGGCCCAGTGTGAATCGTCGGTCTGAATTCCTCCTCCTGGCCTACCTGAGCGTTCAAATCTCCTATGATGATCTTGACGTCGTGGCTTGGGCAGCTATCGTACTCGCGTTCGAGCTGCGCGTAAAATGCGTCCTTGTCATCATCAGTACTTCCGGAGTGTGGGCTGTGTACGTTTATTATGCTGAAGTTGAAAAATCGGCCCTTGATCCTCAACCTGCACATTCTTTCGTCGATCGGCCACCAACCGATCACGTGCCTCTGTATATCACCCATCACGATGAAAGCTGTTCCCAGTTCGCGTGTGTTGCCGCAGCTTTGGTAGATGGTATGATTACCTCTAAACGTTCGTACCATGGATACTGTCCAACACACCTCCTGCAGCGCTACGATGCGGAACCTGCGGTCCTTCAGTAGATCGGCGAGTATGCGGGTGCTCCCAATCAAGTTGAGAGATCGGCAGTTCCACGTTTTCAATCGCAAGTCCTTTTTTTCGCTAGGGTCGTTGGCGTTCGTCTCGGTTCGTATTATTCTGTTGCTGATTTTCCGTTACAATGGGTTTTTACGGCTGGCTCTTAGGGCCTGACACCAACCCTCTACTTTCCGGAGGTAAGTGTAGAATTAGCATTTAAGTTAAAATACACATTAATAAAAACAAAAACAAATTCGGAGGACCATAGTGCACAGTTGAGCTTAGAGTCCTTCCCTGGCACTCAGACGTAGATCAGCCGCCCCTAACATGGGGACCAGACGCTGTTATGAGTCGCTCCCCCTGGAGAACAGACGCTCAGGTTTGCCGAAGCAAACCCCCCCTTCCCTGTCAGCCTACGACCAAAGTTCCCACCGGGGTTGGTTACCCGATCTTCCCTAAGGTTGCTCATAGTTTCCGGCCGGTACCGCGAGGAAGTATGAATAGGAGTTGCTGGGCAGAGGCTAGTGGATCACAATGGGATCTGAATTGCACAGCATACCCAGCCTTTACCGTGCCTTCGACATATTAATGACTAATCCGATTCACCTAGCTTCATTCTTTATGTGGATGTACATTTCCACCATAGTCTCAAATTTGCGAGCTTTAGTATCCATATCATCAGAGAAAACAATTAGCTGAACGGACCTCGTGAAAACCATTCCATTCGTGCTTATCCCCACTCTCCATGTTGAACAGCAAGCAAGCAAGCACGAAAGACCATCACCTTGCCGTAATCCTCTGCGAGATTCCAAGGGAGTCGAGAATGTCCCTGATACTCGAACTACACATATCACTCAATCTATCGTCAATCGTATTGTTTATTCGGGAATCCGCATTTGTGCATAATCTGCCATATCTGGTCTCGATCGATTGTATCATACGTCGAATTTACCCTAATTAGATATTGGGGTCAACGTTCACTACGCCACCGTGGTTCAAAAATCCTAACATCCTAGGAGGGTTGAAATCGATGAACAAATGATGTGTGGGCACGTTGTATTCGCGGCATTTCCGCAGGACCTGGCGAATGGCGAACATCTGGTTCGGTGACCCAAGTAACATTTTAAGTTTTGTTCGGCTCTACAAGGGATCTTCATGACCAATTTTATAAAACTTGCAATAAAACTGAATCATACATCAAAACCTCTTGATAACCTCTTTAAGAATATCTTCCGGCTAAGTGGACCACTCTCGGAGAGGTTTTGCAAACCGCATTAAGAGTAGCAATAAACCCGTTTTAAAACCTAGTTGAAATATTTCCCATTCTCGATTGTTGTTGTTTTTTTTTCAACAAAAACTATGACAGCTCAAGATGCAGAGAAGCTTCTTCGATGGCACGTAAAGTTCAGGAGGATACATCATTCGTAAGTAGAAAGCGATTATTTCAAAGTAGTATTTTAGTAGTTATTGTGCTGGTAGGCTTATGCGCATTCGAATTTACCGTGAATATTGGGGTTGCAGAATCATAAAATTAATGCGCTTCGAAAATAGTGAATATTATCATCTTGGAATGAAATAAATCAATTTGTGAATTTAGTAAAACTATCCCGAATCACAAGAAAACTCAGCAGAGAGAGTTTATTTATGTGAGCATGTTATGAAAATGGTTGCAAACTACCAATTCATTGCTAATTTAAGCAAAATTAACTATTTTTCATTCACGTAAGCTAATTCCTCAATATGGCGACGACCACAATCAGCGAAAATAAATCGAAAGCAAGTTTACTTTTATGATGACCGCAATAAACCTAGCAGTGTCGTAGTTTCTGCTTTTCCACCAACAGATGTCGTTACTAATCGAACGGATCGCCATCTGTTGAGAGTTTTAACAGTTTTATTCCGGTAATCATGATTACCAGAAGGTTTACATATCGGAAAGTTTTGTTTACTCTTAAAATCTGTCTTTATGGATATCTTCAAGTATACTATAAAACATTTTATTAATGGTTTTCATAAAAGCAGTCATAAAACTGTGAGTTTTAATTATTGCTGTAATAAAACATTAATAAAAATCAAACAAAACCAATCAGCGATGGAATTGTTACTTGGGCGATAGACGGTGGCATAAAATTTGAGAGAATATCTTGTAAGCAGCGCTCAGTAGTGTTATTACGCGATAGCTGCCGCAATCCAAATTGTCGCCCTTTTTGGTAGATGGGACACACGATACCTTCCATACATTCCTCCGGTAATAGTTACTCCTCCCAAATCTTGGTAACGACCCAGTGTAGTGCTCTCACCAGCGTTTCTCCACCGTATTTTAGAAGTTCGCTTGGTAGCTGATCTGCTCCAGCGGCTTTGTTGTTTTTCATCCGGCCAACCTCCTCATCAATCTCTTGGAGGTTAGGGGCTGGAAATCTTTTGTCCTGCTCACGTACTCTTAAGTAGATCTGTAATCACGTCACCTTCGGTGTTTGCAACGTCGCCATTGAGGTGCTCATCGTAACGCTGCCGCATCTCAACCACCTCACGCTCGCTCGTGAGAAGATTTTCGTGACTCTCTTGGATTATGACGGCTTGTGGAACAAAGCTTCTGCGCGAGCGGTTCGGCTTTCCGTAAAACTTCCGCGTGTCCTTAGCGCGGTGTAGCTCTTCCATCGCTTCGCGATCTCGTTCTTCTTGCTGGCGCTTCTTCCTCCGGAAGACTGCGTTCTGCCTGATCCGCGCCTGTGTATAACGTGCCTCGTACGGTGTTGTAACATTCTCGCCCATGTTATATTCTTCGTTTTTCACCTGATCACAATCGCCGTCGTACCAGTCGTTTCTGTGATTTCGAGTCGCGAAGCCTAGTGCTGTAGGCGATGTGCTACTTATGGCGGATCGGATGTCCATCTAACCATCTTCAATTGTAGCTACGACAAGCTGCTCTTCCGTTGGTAGGGCCACTGCTAGCTGCTTCACGTAGTCTTGGCCACTTCTACGTTACGTAGCTGCTTGATGATGAGCCGCGGCGTTCGACTTCGATGCGTGGTGATAACTGTCGAAAGTTTTGAGCGCATGCATACAGCGACTAAGTAGTGATCCGAATCTATATTCGCACTGCGGTATGTGCGGACATTGGTAATATCCGAGAAGAATTTTCCGTCGATTGGAACGTGATCGATTTGGTTTACTATTTGATGGTCCGGACTATCATGCCACAATAGGCTGCAAAGTTTACGCATCGCTGGCCGTTATCAATCCATACGGCGTGCAGGCTATTTCGCACGATTTACTGGTCTGTACATTTTCTCCCTTCCCACCTCACGGTGTGTCTGGTGGACAACATTATTTTAAAAAAATCGGTATCGTTAAAATACCCATAAAACGAAAGCTAAGGGTCCCACCTTTCATTTGAGACTTAAAGGAGAAAATTCTATCGGCGGTTCTAGAACATTTTTTTTTTGAAATAGTGTGATATTTTTTGTATTTTCTCGAAATACTAAGTAATAACGAAAAACAGTTTGTCCATTGCCAACATGGCTTTCCGACGGAAGATTTTTTATATAATGTTAATTACACTTCCCACAAAAGCATAATAGTCCCATGTTAATAAAAAAAAACAGTATACAGTTGTCAGTTTCGTGGTTATGGGCAGTAATGCTAAAAAAATGTAATAGTTTCAAGCAGGTGGACATGATGAGTTCAAATTTCAATTTACATGTGTACCGCATCATGCACTAATACTCGTAATTATTATTAAATCACCGTGTTCATCCTTATAGAATGCATTTGATAACACTTTCAATTATTTAATGAATTTTATTATTTTCTCTATTGAGCAATGCACGATATAAGCTCAGACAAACAGACGTAACACTCTTCAATAGGGCTTGGCACATGCATTTAACGATGAATTCAAATTTAGTTTGATTTCCGCGATTCTTTCATCATAGGTGCAAATGTTCGATCGCTTTGATGTTTGCAAGTGTACACGTTGCTGAATGATACAAACGAAACTTACAGGAGACATGTATAAAAGTGTGCGTGTTATGCAAACGTCAAATCGCATCCTATGATGGCCGACAGTGTCTCGCGCGGTTCTACCAATAGGTGGATGCGTGTTCATGAAAAAGACAGCAAAAAAATGAATTTTCTCTAATATCAACGTCTGTGAAGGGAACGGCTATGTGTTCCAAATACCATGAATTGGCTAAAACTGCAAACTGAACATGTTTTTTTTTATTCTTCAATCACTTAACCTAATTTACAGCTCTATTGTCCACTAGGGCACTGCGTGAGCGATTCCAATTGGAAGCTGTACATACACTTTGTACAGCGCCTAAATGTATTCTATTTTTATTGTACTATATCGAACTGGTTGCCGCTGCGCTGCTCTCACGTTCTACCCTATCATGGTAGAATGATGAACACGAGGAGGTTGATGTGTGGCTGTTGTTCCTGTTTCCAGTCCGATTGGGGGTCCATTATGGGTTGCCGTTCGCCGATGTCCAAGTATCCGGGTTCATTTGAGCCATTGGGCTCAGAAGAGGGTCAGGTGTCAGCTGCACTCAGGGGAAAGAGCAACTGACGGAAGTGCCGGAGCTGGGATCGAACCCATGACCATCTGCTTATGAAGCAAACGTGTAGCCACTACGCCACGGGCCCCGGCTAACTGAACATGTTATTGATACTTTTACTTTATAAACAAGTTCTACAAATCTCTAGGCACAAAACATTGCTAATTTATTTGACTGAGCTGTTTTAAAGGGAAAACATCCTTAAGGCCACGATGTTAGATGCTAAGATACTACAATTTATTACAAGATGACATACACTTTCCAGAATCCTAAGATGACCGCAACTCGATATTTTCTGGAATCAAATCTTTAAAACGCGTGTATTTCTAATAGGGCAGGTGAGTCACGACACATAATTTGAGAAAGGTGGTCCTACAATAATGGAACAAAACTTAAATAAAAATTGCGTTGATTTATTTAGTTTTTTGGTAAAATAGGTACTTTTTCATAATATCTAATTGTTATCCGACATTTTTTGTTCTCAAGGCCGTCATTAACATAATTATCATCATTGAAAAATCTAAAGCGGTTTTCTCGTCCAATGCTGATATTTTCGTATCAAAAATGTATTTACTGTACTGCTGCAGGAGAATGCAGTACAGTGATTGCATCTTTAGCAGAACTGCAACGAGCACTATCTTTTTGCATCATCGGTAGTAGTGCTAGGTCTGCTGCGTTTGCTCTTTTTCTTGCTGCAGTTCTTGCAGCGCAATTACAGCAAATATCGATACTCTGCGTAGAAGACTCAAATTATATTTATACTTAATGAGATTAATTCTAAAGGGTATGATCTCATCATTGAACGAATAAACTTTAAATGAGTAATTGCGATATATTATCGTGGGATAATACCAACTTCTATATCTGGTATATTAAAGTTGATCAATAATCTCAATAACCTGCAAATACAAATAAAAACAAATTGGGACTTTTCTATTCTATTCTGTCTTTTATTTGTATGCTCAGCCACATAAAACAAATATCTAAATCTGTGAATATCAACTACCTTCGATGATATTAACCCTAAAAGGGATACCTTCATGGCCTCAGTTTCGTCACCTCGCTCTAAAAGGCGCCTGGTGTCCAATGGACCCCAGGTATCCTTTTTAGGGTTAATGGTTGCAGAAAAAGCTTCTTCAAACACAACACGCACACCTTGGTACGGTTTTCATCGTGACTTTATGATTTCATGTCATAGTTGTTTCTCTAAAGGTTTGGAGCAAAGTTATGTTGAAATTGTTTTTATTTTATTTTTTATGATTCAATACCTAATGCTTGTACCATTTGGGCAGGTGTACCTATTTTGGGTACTTGCCGCTATAACTAAGTCAATTTCAAACCGATCGATTTGAATTTTTGTACAGAGTTAGATACTGTACGTGCCTAACTCTGGACAAAATTTCAAATCAATCGGTTTGAAATTGACTCAGTTCTAGCGGCAAGTGCCCAAAATAGGTACACCTGCCCAAATGATACAAGACCCTACCAACCAGCATATCAAACGATCAGATTTGGATAGAAGATTCAGTTTATGCTTTCTAATTGGGAATTGGACCTTTGTACTTCGAAAGAAAACAAGAAATACAGCGTAACGGGACACCATCGCAAAAAATGACGAATTTCGACCGAACGCCGAGGAATTTGCTACTTTCAAGAAGCAGTTTTCAGTTTCAGGTACTATTAGAAAAATATAGGTTATTATCTTCATTTTGGTGCAAAAAGAATCAAAATCGACAGCAGGAGTCCGGAAATATCGTTCAATGAATTTCAAAAACCGCGGTGTAGTAGTGCGTGAAATGTGTCCTTTAGTAATAAATTTTTGAAAAAAAAAAATTGTTCTAGGACCGCCGATAGAACTTTCTTGTTTTAGCCTCAAATGAAAGGGGGGACCTTCAGCTTTCGTTTGGTGGGTGTTTTAGCGATACCGATTTTTTTTAAATAATTTTGTTCTACCAGACACACCGTGACCTGCTTGTTCTTTCTTGGCATATTAAGGTCTCCCTTCGTGTGGGCAGTGCACATTGATGATGCTGTAATTGAAGAAACGGCCCTTAACTCCCAACAAGCACATCCTTGCGATGATCGGCTACCACTGATCACACTTCGTCGCATCTTGCTCAACACTATAAATCCTGTTCCCAGTTTATTGGTGGTGCCATAGCTTTGGTAGAAAGTAGCCGCTCGATACCAAGCTCGATACCCACTTTTCCACACTTTCTGTTCAGTCCAACAAAGTTTTTGCAACGACACGATATCGAAGTTGCGGGGATGTAAGTCGTCGTAGACTATCCTGTCACATCCTGTGAAACCAAGTGACTTGCAACTCAATGTTCCAAGTTTCTGAACGTAGTCCTTTTTACGTCACGTGGGTCTGTGTCGATTGTATCGAGTCGTATTTTCTTCTATGTTATTCGTAATGGGGATTTTAACGAGTGGCTTCTTGGGCCTACGCCAATACTCTTGTCTCGCCGAAGGGTCATCGTGCCAGTTCTGTTTAGCGTCTCAACCAACACTAGGACGACCACACTAATGAGGCCATCACCTTGAATCTAGCTGGGCGTTATGTAGCGTTTCTTACTCAGCCGCTGGATGCCAGAACAGACCTCCACCTCCTAGGTGAGAGGCGCTCGAGACGTGCCTCCTCATTCTAGCTGAAGTCAGAAGGACAACAGTGCCCAGACAACACTACCAGCAAAGCACACAACTCTTAGCTGGCGTTCTTTGTCATTGCTTGACCCGTGGTAGCATGAGGTAGGAACTTGTGAGAACCAGAAACATAGCTCGACTCACCGTTTTGCAGCCCAACTTAAGTTGTATATGACTACAATGAAAAGCAATTGCGCAGTATTATTTAATGTACAAATGCTAAAAAAGTTGTCAAATCACGAGCCAGGCAGATGAGTTGAAACTTCAAACGATCTCGTAATTTTGTAGGCAGGATTTCTTATGAAATACATTCCTTTCCATCAATGAACGGTTCTTTAATACTTATACGTCGACTAGCGATTCGTTGCACTGAGAACAGGCACTGCGCAAAAAGCGAACAGTAGTTTCACAATCGCTGTAAAATAAGACGTTTTATTTGTCATTTAAGCTGTTTAAGTTGGAATAAAATGAGGCTCAACAAAGAACGCCTTTCATGTTTTTCATTGCTACGACGCGATGGCGCGGCAGCGGGACGATGGGATACTGATCTGATGAAAGAGGATGATCGCTGCGCTGGGAAGTGGGGACTCATGTAGTAGTGGATGCTTATTGCTTACTTACTTTTTACTTTGCTTACTGGTTGGAAGAGCGTAGATTTGCGCAAATTGTCATAAAAAAGACGGTTTAAGGCTATAAAATGTTAATGTAATGCACTTTGAAGCCACCGAGTTGCTTTGTAGGCGTTTACGGTGGGGTTGAATCAACTTTGGATGCGACTAATTTACTGGGTGTCTTGTTGAAATGTTGGATGTCAATAATAGACGGATTGCATTCTATGTGAAGAATTAGCTTTTATGCAATTCAGTATCATAATTTCTATTTTATATTACTTATTTCGGTATCATAATGGTAAATTTTTCTGAACGGTTTCATTATGCAACTGAAATGAGTTGCATAAGGTTCATTATGTAACTAATTTGATATGCATTATAAACATTATGCAACTCAATTGCACGCATCTTTATTTCTCATTTATTCAATATTCATTTTGCCAACCAGTCTAAATTAGGAATACATTGTAGCAATTTGTCAATCAACATAATCTATCGTTGTAACTTTGCATGACTTCAGAGCAAAGTTCATCATTTCTAATCACTATGTCAGTGAATAATTTGTGACCCGCACGATCTCGTGCCAAGAGTTGTCACACACAGACGTGCTGTGGACGTGCTATCTCAATTGAAATGACATTATTCACACTTAGAGTGAGCCCTCGATATTCGCACTGTCGTCGGAGGAACCGTAAGTAAGATAATTGGACTTTAATTGGATAATAAGATTTAATCTGTTTGCCCTGCACCAACCAACAACTGACTGGCTGGGGCTGCACTGTAGTACTATATAGAGAGGCGAGGACCTGCAACGTGGAATAGCATGACTTAGGTCTGATAGTGAGCGCGAACCGCTGTAATGAATATCATTAGCAACCTATACGACCGATGGTAGACGGCGATCTTAAGCGCGATGTTTGTGCTTTCCATAGGTGACCTATCGCCATCTTGTTGGGATGGCGGCGGCAATGGCTTATAGCTCGTTGCGAGGAACAGTAGCCATCGCGTTGTTGCACTCGTTACCATTTGTTATGTTGTTGTACTTACCTATAGGTTGGTATACCACCCATTACTGCACTGTTGGTACCGCAAACATTACTGGCTACCGTGCCCCCATACCGATGGGTAATTAGCAGTAAAGGACTTTACTTTAGTGGACAGTTAATAATTAAATTTTGAGATGCACATGGAACGTTTGAGTTAAAAATACTGGTCAAAACATGAAGTTTTTTTTTGTTAAGCAATAATAGTAATTTATACAACGACGTACAAAACGGATGATTGTTTGCCTTTGTCGTACACTAAGTGTACTGGAAAGGCTTAATGTTCACTTCAAAAATTACTATTTGATAGAAAATTCGGAGGTCCGAATCACACCAATCAACTCAGTTCGACAGTGTGTACAAAAATAAACTCACATCACATTTTGCCACAAAATATCAAAATATCATTTTTCTGCAATTCTAAAGAATAACGGAAAAATGTATAGAGGTATCTTAAAAAAACTGAACGAAACGAAGACAAGTTTCTAGAATTCTTTTGAGATTTCCTCGAGCAAGATAGTTCAAACTACAGATTTTTTCAAAGGATTCCTCTGAGAATTACTCCAACTATTCATCAAGAAATGCCTGAAAAGATTTCACAGGATTTTTTCTCCAAAGTTTTCGTTAAAAATTCTTGCACTTTTATAAGCTTCCTCCAATATTCTACTCATCTGATTTTCGCCGGGATTTTTGAAAATAATCAAGGGATTTCCATATATATGGCTGATCATCATGAAAATTCTTACCGGTGAAATTCGGGCAGATTATTAGCATCTAATGGATGGAATTTCCCGGTTCGATTCCCGTTCCGGTCGAGAAAATTTTCTCGACTCCCTGAGCATAGTGTATCATTGTACTTGCCATACAATGTACAAATTCATGCAATGGCAGGCAAAGAAAGCCCTTCAATTAATAACTGTGGAAGTGCTCTAAGAACACTAAGTTGAAGAGAGGCAGGCCAAGTTCCAATGCGAACGTCGAGCCATAAAGAAGAAGAAGAAGAAGAAGAAGAAGAAGAAGAAGAAGAAGAAGAAGAAGAAGAAGAAGAAGAAGAAGAAGAAGAAGAAGAAGCAGAAGAAGGATGGAATTTCTGAAAACAAATTTAATATTTTTTGAAACTTGTATTCTTTTAATGTCGAATAAATGTACACATAATGATATATGTGATGGGAATGTTGGAGAAATTGTTTCAGAATTACTTCCAAGAAATGTTTTAAAGTGTTTCCTCCAGTAATCTACCAGTGCTTCATATTGGAATTCAACTTAAAACATGCCATAGTTTTGTCAAAAACTCTTTCCTGAATTTTCTCCAGCAATTCAATTCAATGGTTTGACATACATTTTTCGTAATAAAAATATTCAGAAATTCAGATTCTTTAAAACATCTTACATGTATTCATTCCGAAACTTTAGAGATTTGTTTAAAAAATCAACATATTCTACAAATTTCATAAATAATTGTCTTAAAGCATCTTGCATGATTTACTTCTGAAATCCCTCCATTTTTTTCCCAAAAAATATCCTTGAATTTGAGCAGAAATCCCATCAGGAATTCTTTTAAAAAAATTTTTCAAAGATTTCGTCAGGAATTTCTTTAAACATTTATGCAGAAATTTCTCCAGAGATTTCCTTAATAAAACTTTCAGCGATGCCTTCAGGAACTATTCCAGAGTTTTGCAGGAAATGTTTCAAAAGTTCCATCAATATTTGTACTGGAGTTCTTTGGAAATTCTTCCAAGGATTTTGGCAGTAATTCTCACAGAAACTTCCAATTTCTCCAGAAATTCCACTAGAGACAAAGAGTTGTGTACGAAAGTTGTGTATGAGTTACTGCAGAAGTTCATCCAGGGATTTCTTTAGAAAATCTTTCAGAGATTTACCCTATTTTTTCGGGACTTTTCTGGATATTTTTCAGAAAATTTCTTCGGAAATTCCTTTAAGCATTCTCTCAAACACTCTTTCAAGGATGTAGTCCAAAATTTTCTACGGGGGTTGTTTTAGAAAAGCTCCAAAGTTTTTTTTTTGGAATATCTGAATTTCTTTAGAAATTCTTCCAGGGAAATTTCCCATGGCCTGTATTCATAATTTGACTAATAATTTCTTTAGAAATATCTTCAGATTTTCCTCCAGAGATATCTTTTCAAATTACTCCAAGGTTTACTTTGAAAAAGATTCTACTTTTTTTATATTATTTTCATTAACCCTTGCTAAAATCCATCCAAGAATTCATTTAAAAAATCTTTCACAATTTCCTAAAAAAAATCCTGCAGGAATTTTCGCGGAGAGTTCAACAGGAATTCTGCTGGGTATTCCTCTATCTATTGTAACGAGCGCTGTGGTTCATGAAATAAACTACGAATGAATTGTTGAACGATCATCACGAACGAATACCGAATATAGAACACGGATAGTGTTGACTTGAGCCGTGCCATGTTTGGTCGCCTATTTTGTTACGACTCTAAAATTTGAATAAAAAAAATTTAAGTTAGGCAGTGAAAATTTAGTTCTTTCCTTTCGCGACGTAAACGAAACATTACATTATTCATCAGATATTCTTCCAGGATTTCCTCCAAGCGTACCTCTAGGAATTTCTCTATGGATTCCTCCAGGAATTCATTTAAAAAATGTTCAGGTTTTTTATTAGGGAATTTCTCCAGGATTTTTTTTTCCAAAAATATCCCAAAAGGTTTCGTTAGGTTTTCCGTCAGGGGTTTCCGGGTGTTTCTTCAGGTTTTCGTTCTGGATTTTGGATTCCTAAAATGTTCCTGTTTTTTTTTAGAAATTCCTTCAGGAGTTCATTTAGAATTTTATTCAGATTTTTTTAAATTTTTTCAGCGATACTTTCGAAAATATCTTTAGAGACTTCTTCAAAATTCCTAAAATAACTTTAGAAACCTCAGCAGGGATGTCTTCAAAAAATATTCCATAAACTCTTCCAGCAGTTGTTCCAGCAGTACCTTTAGGAATTGCTCAAGCGGTTCCTTTAGAAATTCCTCCAGCAATTCAGGCGCTGAAATCGGGAACCTTGACTAACTAGCTCTGACTATGACAGAGCTAGAAAAAAAAAATATCACACATCTTGTCAGTAATCTGCTAACCTTTTTATGGAAGTTGCAATAAATTGTGGAATTCAATCAGCTGAGTACACGCCAAGATGGTAAGACATCTACCAAAAATATCAGGAATATACTACAACTCTTGGTGAGGAAGTCATAAGAAATGCTGATAGATGTTTGTTTTAGTGAGCTTTGAGGAAAAGCTTGACGAATGGGCGAATCACTCCATATACTCACCGACCATCGTGATCATCGACAAAGCACAAAGCGAGGGATATTTGTAAAAAAAATATGAAAAATTATACGCGAGATTAAGGTAAATATATAAAACTAATTATGCCATGACAAATCAATTTATTGAAATGAAGTGCTCCGCGCGTCAAACGGCTGAAAACCCCTGCATTATAAGTCATCCTAATACGAACTGCAAGCTACGTCATTTATGGACGCTCTCTTATGAAAATTGTAAAAGAGAATAACAATTGAGGGGCCCAGATGCAAAGGGGTGTAAGTGACCATTTTGTCGATTTTGAGCTGAGCATACCAAACAATTCTTCAGATTTCAAGCTTTCAAGAAACGTTTTTAAAATTGTTTTTACGATGCTCAGAAAAATTGCAATAAATCGGGAAAAATTAGGTCGATTTTGAAACTCCATACATTTTGTATGGGATAAAAATTTGGTGAATAACTTTAAACCTCATTTACTCGAAAGTGGGGTTTTGTCACTTACATCCCTTTGCCTCTTATCCCATCAATTATAAACTTACAGATCTGATGAGGGCTGAACTTCAGTAGGCTGAAACGTTATGAACATCGACTTTTAGTGTGAGTTATCACCGAAAATAATCAACACCGAAATATATAAAAATAGCTTTTATTTCAAGTTCTTGATTTATTTTTTAATAATTTTTGGCAAACAAACAAACAAACAAAACATCCTCATTGATTTCGCAGGAGCATAATTTTGTAATATATTTCTATTCACTATTTAATATCTTTAACCCTCTAATACCCAATCCCGCCTTTAGACGGGGTATAGTTTGAGCATTTTTGTAATTTTTGTTTCGTAGTAAACCAATTTTTTTATATTTTTGGCTGATATTTAGGACTGTTTTGTATATCTCAAAATGGTTTTTGGTGTATTATAAAGCGTATTTACATTTTTTGAAAATCATTGAAAAATTGATGTTTTAGTCACCTTTTAGAAATTATTGTTTATTTTGTATTGAATCGCTTCAATTAACATATTTTAAATTTTTCCCAAATCATTCTACCCTTGTTTAATAGTTTGAGGGAATCGAATACACTCTAAAATTATTTTCCTTAAAATTACACGGAAAATAAAATTTTCTGTAAAAAAAATTAAAAATAATAATATTTCAACAATAATCAAAAAATCTTAAAATGTTTTCATCTCAAAAAATCCGTTCCCCAAATTGGCATCCAGGAAAAATTTAAAAGTGTGGGGATGTTCAAAAATAAAAATTAGAAAAATCAAAACCTGAAATTCACGAAATCGAGAATTGAAAAGAATCATCTTCCAAAACATGTTTAAATCGATTTTAGATGACGAAAAATGATATTTAGATCAAAATATAAAATTTGGGTATTAGAGGGTTTAGTTTAATATGGTTATCCAGAAAGTAGGGGGTTGGTGTCCGGCCCTACGAGCCAGCCATAAAAAACGGAAAATCAGCAACAGCATAATTGGAAACTCGGTACATTGAACTGCCAAGCTCTCAACTTATTTGGGAGCATCCGCAAATCCTCCGATTTACTGAAGGACCGCGGGTTCTCGTAGCACTGCAGGAGGTGTGTCAGACAGGATCCATGGTGCAAACGTTTCGGAGTAGTCATACTATCTACCAGAGCTGCGGCAACACACGTGAGCTGGGAACAGCTCTTATCGTGATGGGTGACATGCAGAGGCGAATGATGGATTGGTTGCCGATGGACGATAGAATGTGCAGGTTAGGGATCAAGGGCCGATTCTTCAACTACAGAATAATAAACGTGCACAGCCCACACTCCGGAAGCCCGAGCAGAGGAAAATATCAAAATAACAACAACGGAATCACAAAACCTGTTTTTATATCTCGGATTGTTATTATTAACTTATTAAGTCATCACCGTTCCATAACATGTTCTGTTAGGCAATCTTATTTTGTTATGATCGTGCTCTTGGTATATTTTCTTTAAATTACATTTCAATAACATGTTTTGTTGTAGCACAAGTTCAGTTATTATTGTGTCATTGAGACTGCACAAACATTTGATCATTAATATCACAACATAACTAGCTTTGCAATCAAAACTACACCATTCGAGATTTTCGTTGTTCACATCATTCCGTGAGGAACTGTAAGAGAAAATATTATTTTGTCATCAATTCGTCTTCTTTCTGACATTACTTTTTAACTGTGACAGAGCCAACTTATCAGCCTTTTGTTTTATAAGCACTTTGAAAAGTATACCAGTTTTTTTCAGTTAAGTATGAATATGAATATAGAGAGTGTAATAGAGTGTTAGCCATTTTATGAAACATTTTGGATCAACTGGTGGAATTCAAGTACGTACATCACTTTTTTGACAAAAACGTAAAAATAAGTCATCAAGAAGAAGAACTCTATTGATTATTATTTTTAGACATTTTATTTTTATTGATTTCACTGCATCGATCCCACTTAGATTCACTTAGAAAAATGTGTCAATCAATGAGCTAATAATGTAAATTAATCTTATAAACAATGAATCACATAATAAAGGGCTTCTAAACGTCGGTAGTTTTTCAACTTAAGTTGTTTGGAAAATAAACGAAAACTATTGTTTCTCTCTGTTTTCGATAATAAATCGCTTGCGACAACAATTACAATAGCGTCCCAATTATGAATGAAACATTTAACAATAGATGCTATTGTTGCGTATCCCATTGAATTCATATGGGACTATGGAGGAGTTCCTATCTGCAACAGAAAAAAAGCAAATTTTGTTTTCAGATTGTTATCAATAACATATTCATATCAAAATTTGTTATTGAAATATTTTAAAAAATCGCTGTTATTAAGTTGTTATTAAAACTAACAAAACATGTTATTAAACAGGTCTTCCAGGAACATTTTTTTGTTATAATTTTTGTTATTTTGCCGCTTATGACAGACAAGTTTAGAACAGGATATGTTATGTAAATAACATGAAAATAACTCTTTCCGTTACTCAGTTATTTTTCCAAAATAACACATTATATTATGCTGTTGCTATTCCCTTCTGCTCGGGAGCAATGATGATGACATGGACGTATTTTACATGCAGCTCAAACGTGAGTGAAACTGCTAGCCAAGCCACGACGTCAAACTCATCATAGGAGATCTAAACGCTCATGTAGGCCAGGAGGAGGAATTCAGACCGACGACGATTGGAAAGTTCAGCACCCACTAACTGACGAACGAAAACGGCCTACGACACAATGATTTCACCGCCTCCAAAAATATGTCCATACGTAGCACCTTTTCTCAACACAGCCTACCTTATCTTTACACCATATTAAACGTAATCCCAAATCGACCACGTCCGAACGGCACTTCTCCGGCATTATCGACGTCAAGACCTATCGTGGCACTAACATCGACACCGAACACTACCTGGTGATGGTAAAAATGCACCAAAACTCTCCGTGATCAACCACGTAAGATACCGACAACTGCCTCGGTATAATCTGGAGTGACTGAAGCAACCGGATGTCCCCACCGCACACGCGCAGAATCTCGAGGCAACGTTACCGGACGAGGACGAACTCAATGAAGCCCCTCTCGAGGAATGCTGGAGTATGACAAAGCAGCCATCAACAGCGCAGCTAAGACCTACGTTGGGTATGTGAAACGGAGCCAAAGGAACGATTGGTTCGACGGTGAGTGTAGAGAGATTTTAGAAGAGAAGAACGCAGCGAGGCCGGTTGTGCTGCAGCACGGGGCTCGACAGAACGTGAAGCGACTTAAAAGAACGCTGAAACAGCAGACCTGCTTCTTCCGGGAGAAAAAACACCGCCTGGAAGAAGCAGAATATGTACAAATGGAACCGATGAGTCGTTCACAAGAAACATGGAAGTTCTACCAGAAGCTCAACGCATCCCGCAGATGCTTCGTGCCACAAGACAAAATGTGCAGTAGTATGGGACAAACATTAAATTCTCGCTCCAGTCAAATTTTTTGATTCCATTTAGGTCCCATATGAACTGTGCAAAATTTCAGCGCAATTGGTGAAACTATAATTTAGCGCAAGCGGTTCAAAGTTTTCATAGGATTTACTATGGGAAAAGTTACACTTTCTGATAAAAAATCCCAGAGGTCGCCCCTTGTCTCCTTAAGGACAAACGTCTTGACATCCCGCTTCAACAGTGCATCAGTACTTCAGACGCACAAATCTCAAGAAGCAAGCTTCAAAAAACAATGAATTTCATTATTCTGTTCTTGCTCACTTGTAATCAGCTTAAAATAAGAAGATTATTTATTTATTTTATTTATTTATTTGGCATTCAAATGCATGTAACTTAAGATAATCATCTTTTTTAATGTTACAATGTGGTTCTTCATCTGGAATTCACGTATTTTCTTAAAACTATAATTTGTTCTCTTTTGCTAATCATACCCAATTACCGCAGATTCTGCAGAAGATCCTTCCTGAATTGTGATGTAGAATTAAGTTCTTTCAAATAAGTTGGTAAACTGTTCCAGCTTACAACACCCCTAACAAAAAACGATTGGCTATAGTAACAAGAACTATGCTGCGGAACTCTGAAGCTTTTCCAAGAGATAAGCGGGCGAAGAAGTTTTGATTATTCTAA
Organism: Aedes albopictus; assembly: GCF_035046485.1. NCBI lineage: Eukaryota > Metazoa > Arthropoda > Insecta > Diptera > Culicidae > Aedes > Aedes albopictus. The sequence continues at coordinate 168,255,143 of NC_085137.1, read as the reverse complement.
ACAGAGTCACGCACGATCTGTATTTGTAAAAATTTACGAAGGAACAACCTATTAAGTTTTTTTGTAAATGTGATACGTGAGCATACCGTGAAAGATTATACACATAACGGACACAAGCATTTAAAGCAACCCTGAGCCTATCGACTGATCCGGCCATTGCATTAGAGTAGACAAAATCACCATATATAAAGTGAGGTAAAATCAAAGATTTAAAAAGTTTTAACTTAGTTCCAGAGTCATAATGCTTAGTTATCAAACTCAATCTTTTCAAAGACCCATAATCTTTGGAGCATTGGTTATTTATATGGGCATCCCACTCTAAATTATTTTTGAAAAGAAGTCCTAAATTTTTAGCATTATCAACAAATTCCACTACTTCACCATCTATCAAAATTAGAGGTGGTTGGGGAGGAACTTTGCGCTTAGAAATAAGCATCGCCTTTGTTTTTTTCTGAATTGATGGGAAGTAAATTTTCTTTAGACCATTTTATGACATTGCGCAGATCATGGTTTATCAAATTACCAATGGTAAACATATCACTGCTACCATCAGTACAAATATAAATTTGGACATCATCAGCAAAAAGATGTACCGAACAAAACTCTAGAACACTTGCCAAATCGTTTATAAAAAAGGAAAAAAAGTACTGGTCCCTGGACCGATCCCTGTGGAACTCCAGAAATGGTTGATGTGAAATCAGACAGCTCATCGTTACAGGACACAGCTTGAGTACGATTTTCTAAATAATTTTTTATCAGTTTTGCAGCAGGATTTGAAAAATTGTACAAAGAAATCAATTTGTTGATCAATTTACTGTGAACCACACGGTCGAAAGCTTTAGCAAAGTCTATTAATAATAGAATTGTTACGCCATTTTTGTCAACTCACTGTGCGATGTCATCATGTACTTTCAACAAAGCAGTTTCAGTACTATGTTGACTTCTGAAGCCTGATTGAAAAGGATGAATAAAATTCATTCTATTAACATATTGCAGGATTTGGCCTTTAAGCAGCATCTCAAACACTTTAGAAACCGTAGACAGTAAACTTATTGGCCACAAATTCGAAATTGATTTAACATTGGGTTTTTGGTAGATTGGAATGACTTTTGTACGTTTCCAATTGGAAGGGAATTTACTAGCAGATATTATTGAGTTAAAAAGGTGTTCAAAAACAGGTAAGGCATAGGAAGTTATAATTCTCAGAAAACTTATGGGTATTCCATCAAAGCCAGTCGCATTAGATTTGATAATAAATATTGCATTTATTATCTCATAGTCAAACACTGGTCTAAAGCGAAATCCGTTATCATTTGAAGAAAACTGGATTCTTTCATTACCTAGAGCCGAAAAGTTTGATGAAAAGTAATCATTGATGGAATTCACGGAATGCTCACAAACAACAGATGAAGAATTTTTCGCTGAAATTCCAAGATTCTTTACATTATTCCATAGCTGTTTACTAGGGAGATTCAGATTTAACCTCTGGCGATCGTAGGCTACTTTAGCATTGAAAATCATTGAATTCACACTATTTCGCAATCTTTTGTATTGAGTTTTATTCTCAACAGTTTTCGACCGCTTCCAATTGCGATATGCTAAATCTCTTTCGATTATCGCTTTTTCAATATCTTGATTAAACCAGGGATTTTTGCGAAACTTTCGAAATTTCAATGGGAAAAATTGGTCATGTAGTAAACTAAAATGATTATTCAACATATCAGTAAGAATATTCGGGTCATCAATACAAAAATAACTGTTCCAGTCAATTTCGAAAAAGGCATCGATTAGGGATGCATTATCGAAATTGAAGTAATCGCGGTACCAGTAATCGGATTGTCTATCCAGCTGTGAAAAATTCAACGATGCAAAAATAAGATCGTGTTTAGAAATCCCTGGCATTGAAATCTGGCTAAATTTCAGTACTTCATCTGGTGTATTTGTTAACAGCAAGTCTAATAGCGAACTTCCCGAATTGAAAAAGAAAGTACGCTCATAATTTACAACTTTAAAAGACATACTTGCAACTGCATCGTTGAAAAGTTTAGATCTCCTAGTTTCTTTAAGGAGATTGGTATTGAAATCACCAACGAAAAAGGTAGAGGAATATCTGAAAGAAAATTCATTAATATGATTCTGTAGCAAATCAGAGCAGTCAACTTCAGGGGGGTTGTAATAAACAGCTAGTAGTAAACGATTATTACCTACTTGGATTTCTAAAATCAAATATTCGGTAGCATTAGATGAACCATTCATGTTTACTAATGATTTCCTGATCAGTCGATAAGTCAAGTCTTTTCGCAAGTATATACAGATTCCTCCCCCATGCCGGTTTCGATCATTCCGAATAAGATGAAAACCATCATGAAAATAAAAAAATCAATGGTATCCCATCAGATCAAAGCTTTTTTGATCCCATTTCAGGACCCAAATATGTGTGCAAAATTTGGGCACGATCGGTTATGTCCAGGGCGCAAAATTTTCGAGCAGACGAGCTGAAGTTCACCGTGCGGCAATTTTCATTCACTTGCCTGCATATTCATATTCAGCTGCTCGATACTCGTTTGTCAACTGAATGAAAGCCAATGAATATTTGTGAACATCTTACGAAGTGTTAAATTGCTGATAAAATATTAACGTTTCGATTACATTTAACGGTGCTTTACACAGATCTTTTCTCATTTGATTGTTGTGGAGTGATTTTGGAAGGAATCGTAGCCACAAACGTAGGTAATTATGAAGATGTTTCTCGATCGACCGCATATTCAATGACTACGAATTGACTGACTGTGTGAAGAGGGAGAGTGAAAATGAATTTATTTGATTTGAATATTCAGTGCAGAATCATTCAAATTCGTACTGTTTTCAGTCAATGACTATGAACATTTTGCACCCTGGTTATGTCTACGTTTTGCGCATCGCGTTTGAAGTTTGTATGGGATTTTACATGGGAAACACACTTTTTGGCATTTCTTTCATAACAAGCACGATTTTTTCTAAAACCAAGTAACCGATAAAGTGAAAACATAGCTTAGGGTGTCCTGAAAAATTTTGTCGAAGACCGCGAAGTGATCTGATGCTTATGAAAAAAGTTATAGCGTTGACATTGCTTGCCGAAACAGCATGATTTTGTTGCTATTGTTATTCCTTTACATGTTAAAACATAATCACAAGCATGCGGTTCGTTGGTTCCCAAGCAACACACATTTTATTTATTTATTTTATTTTATCTACAGTCTTCGATTTTTATGTCGCACAGACTAAAACTTAATTACTAATTCTTGATTTAAAAACATTTCTACTTAGGCTAAAGTCATACAGATAGTAAACAACATTAAACAATTGACAACAAACATTCAGTGGATTATTCTGACCGTACTGCGTCCGCTGCAGGGGTTGCCGGAAAAATCCCATCCTCCGAGTAACTCTCTCAGGTGCGTTGAATCGAAGTCGCGATAGCAGCTCAGGACAGTCAATATTGCTTTCAAGCAAATCGAAGATAAATAGCCTCTGCAATAACGTTCTTCTATCCCTCAGTGTTGGAAGTCTGATCAGCTGGTAGCTGATAGTCTGGTAGCTGAAGACGGTTTTGCCACGGTAGCCCACGGAGCGCAAATCTTAGAAACGCCTTTTGCACCCGTTCTATGCGATCGATATGCACTGCGTGGTAAGGGCACCACACCACCACACCATACTCGAGGATGCTGCGAACCAGAACTATTTTCACATGCATCGGATCGCTTTGCGGTCTTCAACAAAGTTTTTCAGAACATCCAAGGCTATCATTTCACGATGTCGGTTTAAAAGTTTCAGAAAAACTTTTTCAACTTATGACAAAAATGCAGAAAAGTATGTTTCCCCATACAAAATCCAATACAAATTTCAATTGCAATGCGCAAAGTGTAGACGCACCCGATCGTGCTCAAATTTTGCACAGATACTCAGGACCTGAAACGGAACCAAAAATGCTTTGATCTGAGGAAAAGGTTTCGATGACCCACGCTAATACACACGTTGAGGGAAGTTGAGGAAGCTATCCAGCAGCTCAATAACAAGAAGTCAGCTGGTGAGGGTGGTATCCGAGCTGATCTCATTATCTACTAGAGAGCTTGGGAGTACAAGAACTTCCTAGCGATTACAATTCTGAATGCCGCCTACAAAGCGATATCCCAGATCATCTTCCGTCGTCTTTCACCCAAAGGTCATAAGTTTGCAGGAAGTTATCAATCCGGCTTCGTTGACGGTCGCTCGAAAATGGATCAAATCTTCACCGTGCGGCAAATCCTGCAGCGAACAAGCAGGATTCCGTGTCGGACAATCCTGTGTGGACCATATTGTCACGCTACATATAGTCTTGGAGTAAATCAATGAGCTCCAAGAATCTCTCTTGCTGGTGTTCATTGACTACGAAAACGCTTTCGATCGTCTCAACTAAAAAATACGTGGGGACCCCTCAGAGGCAGGCTTAGAGGCTCATGGCGGCACAGCCTCAACAAGGAAATTAGGGTGGTCGAAAGAAATTTGATCTGGCCATAGGTCAAGGAGATGGCAAGCAATCGCTAAGGATGGAGATCTTTCAATTCGGCCCTCTGCATCACCATGCTCAGGACTGAAAGGCACAAGTCCTCCTCTCCTCTTCTTGGCGTAACGTCCTCACTGGGACAAAGCCTGCTTCTCAGCTTAGTGTTCTATGAGCACTTCCACAGTTTTTAACTGAGAGCTTCCTCTGCCAATGACCATTTTGCATGTGTATATCGTGTGGCAGGCACGAAGATACTCTATGCCAAAGGAATTCAAGGAAATTTCATTTACGAACTAACGTTTGGAGTTCGGATAATAGCATAACATGTCACGTTCTCTGTTTCAGCTTCAGTACTCGACAGCTCGTGTATTTCGCTTACCATATATCTTAAAGGCTACTTGCTCATGCTTGCCCAAACTCAAGCCACCGGCGATGTTTCCAAAAACAATTTAATTACAACCATATGGCCCTGCAGCGTAAGCATAGCTGCGCCCATGCGGAAGGCTAAAAACAGTTGTGCTTATTCAACAGGCAAAAGTGTGTAAACAAAAGAAAGGTTCGAGACGACCTTGTAATGGAATTTTATGACCTACTGAGAACGGAATGTAAACTATAAATTTAAGGCTTCGTTCTCTAGGATTGAATTTCAAGATGTTAATGTGAAACAGATTTGAATAAGGCGAAAGATGTAAGGGATGCTACACCATCCCCCTTTGAGAAGGAATGCCCAGAGCGTTCCGATAAAAGTAGCTGGCTTGAATTTGAGATAACTTCGCTATTATTATTATATTTTTTTTTTACATTTTTTTTTTCTTTTTTTTTTTTTTGATATTATTTTTAGTGAAGTTTAATTAATCTATTTTTATGAACTTCTTGTATATCTGATTTTTCATTTTTGATTTTAACGTTTGGATGATTTATTTGAACCACTGTATATGGTCCTTTGTAGACTGCATCTAATTTATTTCGGTTTTCATTTGTTATCATTACCTTATCATTTACTTGAATTTCGATGGGGTTACTATTCATGCCTTGCTTTTGAGTTCGTTTATTTTTCTCCTTTTCTATTAAATATTTGGTTTTAATTCTAGCTGCTTGCAATTTTTGTTTAAGTTCAAACTGATACTGATCTAAATTATAAATTGGTTCTATTGCTTTTGGATCAATTAGGTTTTGAGGAAGAACTGCTTGATGACCGAAAATTAGTTCAAATGGAGTATATTGAAAATCTGGACGTGGAGTCGTGTTGTAGCAAAATGAATAATAAGGTAACCATTCATCCCAATCACTATGTGATTCATTGACAAACTGTCTTATATATTCATTTAGGCAACGGTGATTCCTTTCAAGACTTCCAATAGTCTGTGGGTGGTAAGGTGTTGAAAAAGATTGCTTCATATGTAATAGTTCAGCGATTTTGTCAAAAATTTCGTTTTTATACTCGGTACCTTGATCCGTTCTAATGATTGAAGGTGTTCCATATATCAAAACGAAACTTTCCACAAACGCTTTAGCTAAAGTTTCTGCTTGTTTATTTGGTATTGCCTTGATGATAATATATTTGGATAGGTCGCATTGTATTGTAAGTGCATACCTATTTCCTGTATTAGATTTTGTAAATGGTCCTATTGTATCCATGGCAATTGAATCGAAAGGTTTATGCGGTGTGGGTGTTAGGACAAAATTTTCGTTTGTTTTAACTGTGTGTTTGTTTTTCTGACAACTTGAACATGTTTTGACAAAATCAAAAATAGATTTCTTCATATTTTTCCATGTGTATTGGCACCTTAACTTTTGATAAAGTCTGTTTGAACCAACATGGCCTCCAATACATGTATTATGGTATGATTTAATTATGTTTTCTATTTCATCTTTGTTAACAACCAACTGTGGTGGTTGATAAATCAAGATGTTTAAATTCTTCAATTCGTTGTTACAAACTTGCTTGAAAGTTTGAATATCAGTTATTCGGAAGATTTCGTTAGTCAACGCTAGAGCTAACAACTTTACCTTCAGCTTATTTGCAATTGCTTCAATTTGTTTCACGATTTTACTTAGATTCTCATTTACTTCGGATAGCTTTGTGTGGATGATTGACGCTTGAGTCAACTCCCTTTTATAGCTTTTATCCATTATGTTAATTAAAATGCCATCTCGTGTGGCTGAGCGCTCAATGACTAATTTAGGAAGGTTGTATGTTTCATAGTAGTTGAGTGACTCTCGGATGTTGAGGTGATCAGTCTCTTCATTGCCGGAATTCACTTGTATGTCATTATCGGTATTATTTTCATTTTTCTTTGCTGCTGCTCTTGTTTGTACCATAAGAACAGACAGATCTTGAACAGACATGTCTTTTAAGATTTCGGTATTGATTTTGATTCTAGATAGAGCATCAGCTCCAAAGTTTATCTTGCCTGGTACATATTGTACATCAAAGTCAAACTCTTCGAGATCTATTCTCATCCTAGTCAGTTTTGATGATGGGTTTTTCATCGAAAATAAATAGACTAACGGCCTATGGTCTGTTTTCACAGTAAATTTACGACCGTAAAGGTAGGGACGAAAATGAGTAATAGCCCAGTGAATTGCAGTGAGCTCTTGTTCAATAGTTGATTTATTGGCTTCACCTTTTGTGAATGCTTTGCTCGCAAACGCAATTGGTAAGTCAATATTATCATACTTTTGAGTAAGGACTGCACCACATGCAATTTTTGAAGCGTCGGTTATCAGGGTAAAATGTTCTTTAAAATTAGGAAATTGTAGTATGGTAGGTGATACTAATTGTTTTTTCAGAGAATCGAATGCAAGTTGGCATTCTGAGGTCCAATCAAATTTTATATTTTTCCGTAATAATTTGTTTAAAGGGTAGGCAATCTCTGCAAAATTTTGAATAAATCGTCTGTAATAGTTACAGAACGCGACAAATCGACGAACTTCGTCTGCATCTTTCGGTGTGGGATAATTTTCTATTGCGGAAAATTTCGACCTATCTGGTTGGATGCCTTTTTCAGAAATATGATGACCCAAATACGTAACGTCTGATGCAAAGAAGACACATTTCGAGGGATTAAGTTTCAAGTTATGTTCTCGTAGTTTGGTAAACACGCATTCCAGGTTTTTAAGGTGATGACTGACGGAACAACCCATGACAATAATATCGTCAATGTAAAGAAACGCGCACTCTGGTGGTAGTCCACTGAGCGCAATCGTCATCATCCTCTGGAAGCTGTTAGGTGATATGTTCAATCCGAATGGTAGGCGATTGAACTCGTAATGTCCATCAGGACTGGAGAAGGCTGTATATCGTTTTGACTTATTGTCGAGCTCAATTTGATGAAACCCGGACATTAAATCCAAAGTAGTAAAATATTTTGCTCGTCCAATGTGGTCAAGGATTTCGTCGATACGTGGAAGTGGGAATTTATCCGGTATTATTTGTTTATTGAGCTGGCGAAAATCAACGACTAATCGCCATTTCTTTTCGTCAGTGTTGGATTTTTTGGGCACCAAAAGAATTGGTGAATTAAAAGGTGAGATGGATGGTTGAATAATTTTATCATGAAGCATTTTGTTCACTTGGTTATTTATTTCTTGCCTGTGAACCTCCGGTAATCTATAATTTTTTATATAAACTGGATTAATTTTCTCCAAATGAATTTTTTGTTTATAAAAATTATTTGCTGTTAGTGTGTCATTTTTCAATGCGAATATATCATTAAATTTTGCGCATAAGTCTCCCAGCTTCCGCTTGACTTCTGGCAATGAGCTTTGTAAATTAAGTTCATTCATTAGCTGTTGAACCCTATCGTTGTCATTATTTTCATGTTTATCTAGCGGTAATGTGGAGTAATTTCTGATTGGTACAATTTTCAAAACGTCAAAATTATGTGGAATTACTTCGGCATTATTATTAACATTTACAAATTTTACATATTGTGCGTCAGGACCAACTATGGTATTGGCGCAGAACACTCCTGGTCTGATTTGCTTGGACAGAATTACACTGTCTTCCTTTACGTGGGATAATTTTAACTTTTTGATGACTTGACACCTTGGAGGAATAACTATATTACCATTAAATTTATCTTCTATTGGTACTTTAAATCTTTTTCGACCAATTTCAAATGTTATAAGCCAAGTTTTCAAACAAATATTGCATCCATGCTTGGCTAAGAAATCCCTTCCAAGTATACCATCTGTTTGAATCGGGAAATGTTTTGTAACAACTTGGAAGTTATGTGGTATGGAAGTGTTATCAATTATTATGTTCGTGGGTGTGCTTCCGATAGTTTCAATTTTCCCATCGGTCACCCCTTTAATGGTGCACTTTTGTTTAATATATATTTTTTGGAATTCATTTAATAAATTTTCTTTAATTATGGACACATCCGCACCAGTGTCTACAGTTAAATTTACAGGTTTCTCGCACATATCTACTCTAATTTGAACGAAATTGGAGTAATTTAAGTCACAGTTAAACACATTTACTCCCTGTTTGGAAATGTTGTCTCCCCGTTGCTTTGTCGTGCCTCGGCTTGGGGATTTTCCGAAGGACCTCTGCCGTTTTCCGAAACATACACGTTTCGTTGAGGAGGAGGTCCACCTCGACCTCTGCTCCCACGAGATTGATTATTACCATACCGCCGATGAGTGTTAAAATTTTCGTTTCTGCTATCTCGATTTTCACGGTTTTCACTATTTTGTGGGCGATCATGGTACCGCTGATTATTTTGGGTGCGATAATTATAGCGTCCACCACGGTAGTTTGAATTATGGAATCGATTGGACTGTTGATTTCCAGATGCTTGCCATCTAGACTGATATTGTCTAGGGTGGCTTCTTGCATACTGTACTGTTACCACATTTGAGCTCTGAGGAGACTCTTCAAGAGTTTTGTTAATTGCTTCTGTAATTGATTTAAACTGGCCCGCTTTAATAATGATGGCAGTTTTTTCGTCTTTCAGTCCCGCAGTTAAGTATTTAATTCCTTCTTTCGTAGCCATTGATTGAGCTACGGCCGTAGGAATTTCTTTCGCTATATACGCCGCTTCAAGTTGCATTGTTAGTTCTTCGACTTCCTTAGTGTATGCAGCGATATTATTTCTCTGATTACAAGAGGACAATTTGGCAATGATAGTCTCGGGAGGAATCGGTGAAGATACCTCTTTTAGTTTGGTGATGATTGCATCAATAGTTTCAGGTGCTGCCGGGAAAGCATGTCTTGCTCGCCCTTCCAATTTTGTTAAAACGATGTTAATTACCGTCGGTAATTGATCTGCGTTTGTGGCTATCTGTTTGACGACTTTAAGTGCGTCCAAAAAATTTCTCAGTTTGCTAGGTGTGCCATCGTACGTAGGCAAAAGTGCGGTTACAGTCTTGACTGTTTCTATAAGCGTTGCCATTTTTGCCGATTTGGTTAATCGATAACTAATGACAATAAGTTTTCCTAAGCTTTTTAATGTTATATCGGGTTTATCTCCCAGGTTAGCTAATTTTTGGTCAATAATTAGCTGCAATTCCCCAGTTAACGACCTTTCTAGTTTTCTAATTTGATCAAATGTTCCAATAGCAATAGTGTTTTCAAGGGTAATTAATTCGTTATTTATATTATTTCTAAGAGTTTGAACTTCCGCAAGTTTATTTAGTAGGGTACTTCTGCGATATTTCCGATTAGGAGCTTTTCTAAAATTCGTTAGAATAATCTTTAATTGAGCTAAATTACTTTCTATTATGTCCATTACACTTAAAATCGCACATGATTTTTAGTTTGGGTATATAATCTAGTAATCAATTCAAGGCTGGATCCACTATTTACATTTCAAGATTCACAGTACCTTAATTTACCGCTCGCAGTGTACAGCACATCATCAGCAACGTCGTCTATAGCGCTGGGTCATAGCGCACCGATCTCCAAAATCCACGGGTGTTGATGATAATTTGGCTCTTCCTTGGTCAATCTTCGTCGTTGCTTATTAACTCATAATTGGCTCTTCCTTCGCCTGTTTCTTGTTGTTGATAATAATTTAGCTCGTCTTTGGCTACTGTTCTTCACTTTTGTCTAATACTCGTCTTCATTGAACTTAACGCACTGCACTATTGTCTATATGTACGTTGGTTTTCGTTAACGTTACCCAAAGAGTTTAGTTTTTGACATTGAAAGTTTTTATGTTCGTGCATAATTCCTGCACTACACCGCTTTACTAGCGCTCAAGTTATTGAGTCGGATTTCTCGTTGCACTCTATCCTGTATTTTTGCGTTTGTGAATTTGCCATGCATTCTTAAGCACATGTACGCCAACAACACTACTAGCAGAACCACTGCTGTTCCAGCGACGATACGTATTTCGGTGGTGCTTATTTCATTGTGGGTGATAAATGTGTCACTAAACCAACCCATTTCGATTGTTCAATTTTCGTTGGCCAAAGAGACAAACACTTGCTCGATCCGTTTCACCGTGTATGCACTGCACTGCCACTTAGGTTTGTTCACCAATAGTAGTTCAACTTTTGCGACTTTGGTTCGATTTCACTTTTCAGTGGCTAAGTTAATCTATCACTATTCACACTTTCAGTGATCTCTGTCACGGTATGCCAACTAACGTTTGGAGTTCGGATAATAGCATAACATGTCACGTTCTCTGTTTCAGCTTCAGTACTCGACAGCTCGTGTATTTCGCTTACCATATATCTTAAAGGCTACTTGCTCATGCTTGCCCAAACTCAAGCCACCGGCGATGTTTCCAAAAACAATTTAATTACAACCATATGGCCCTGCAGCGTAAGCATAGCTGCGCCCATGCGGAAGGCTAAAAACAGTTGTGCTTATTCAACAGGCAAAAGTGTGTAAACAAAAGAAAGGTTCGAGACGACCTTGTAATGGAATTTTATGACCTACTGAGAACGGAATGTAAACTATAAATTTAAGGCTTCGTTCTCTAGGATTGAATTTCAAGATGTTAATGTGAAACAGATTTGAATAAGGCGAAAGATGTAAGGGATGCTACAACGAAAAGATCCTGGACCGACCGGGAATCGAACCCGTCACCCTCAGCATGGTCATGCTGAATACCCGTGCGTTTACCGCCTCGGCTATATGGGCCCTAACACAAAGGCACAAGTACTTCGGTCATAACTCCCCTTTCTCTCCTTAGAGTCTGCGTAGTTTATAGTCGGGCCCTTACTGAAATTGGGCTGGAAGATAACCTGGACATTGGGCTTTTAATGGGTGGTGTTTTCTCATACCTAGGAGTTTTGCCAGAATTTTGACCACAATTTACATCCAAAGAATTCACGTGTAGTGACATCGAACCAAATGACGATTCGCACCACCCATAGGGACTTGTGATAGGGTATTGGTTCCCTTTTTAAGCATGTGGCTCCCATTTTCATCCTACGAAAAACAAAGGATTAAAGCGTTGTTTGTTTTGTTTCTTATTTTTGTATTTTTTGTTAGAAGTGAGCACCCATGAAAACAAAAAGAACGGAATCAATCGATGCCGTAATCGCTTGTTTTCGAATAGGATGAATATGAGAGCGTGAGATTACTGATGGCACACATACCCTATAACCATCCAGATCCAACCCGTTCAACATCGGCAAATTGTATCGTTGTCCGTGTATCAGGTGCATCGCTCGTCGCGTCGGTTTGGATGGAATAACAACGCATAAATATTTTAATAACAACGTTCGCAAGGATAGTGTTTATAAATTAATTTGTTCGGGTAATTTGTACACGAGTTAATGGATCGCAATTTCTCATTGGGCGAACTGCTGGCCAGAGCTGTATAAACAAACGAATGAAAAAAAAACAAGTTAGAGTAATGCGGGGCAAAAGTTCGCACCTAACAGACTTCACAAAATAACTAATAAACGAAAAGAAAACAATATCATTTTTCTTCGTTAAAGGGGTCCCTATCATGTTGCCTTCAAAACGTAGTACTGGATTTTTTCGTGTTACTTTTGTAGTTTTAGTAATACAATTTTTAATACAAGTACTCCAATGCGAACTTTTGCCCCATAGTGGGGGCAAAAGTTCGCATTATGCGGGGCAAAAGTTCGCACCTTGTACAGGGTAGTTTTTTTGGTGTGATTGTTCATTTATTTCATGTTAATTCATGTTCGTCTTTTCACTCTAGCCATGAAATCTGTTTTCTTCTGTTCTTAGCATTACGGCCCAACTGGAATACGACCTGGTGTTCAGCTTTTGTATAGAATGTGTTTTTATTAGGACTTCCACAACTATCAACTAAGAGCTGTCCTTTCCAGCGTTACTGAAAGTTGTCAAAATACATTGTGGGGTAATCATAGAGATACATGTTGCACAAAATACATGAAAAAAAAACAAATATGCAGCAAAACTGTTGAACAAGACCAAAATCGAATCTTATCCCCGTCAGTATGGTGATGTGTTATAGCTGTCAATTTACAAATTAAACTATGAAAGACCCTGGTAGAGTAGATGAACATAAGAACTTCAGAAACATACGAAAAGACACGACGAGGATGACGAAGAAAATGTTTAAAAATGTTTTTAGCCATTTTTCATTTTTTGATTTAAATGGGTTAACATAATGTTTGCCTTACAATGGAACTTCTCACAAAACTAAGTTCAAACCCTCTACCGGAACGATTTCGAGGTGCATACTACACATATTATACATATATAGTAGTTTCTATACGAAATCTTCATTGCTTCAAAGATTCTGTAATCATATTAATGTACTAGATTCAGAAATCTAGTGCGAACTTTTGCCCCACAGCTACTGCGAACTTTTGCCCCATTGTCGAGGTTTTAACAATGTCCCTTTCTGTAAGAAGCACTAGTAGTTTATTGTTTAGTCGAGTGCACCTCTCGAACTACTATGGAATAACGATTCTCCGACGTCAAGAGGTTATGAGATTTTTCTTCTTCTTGTTACTACAAATTCTTATTCCAAAAGGTCCAAAAATTCTATCAAAACACCTCGAAACACATTTTTTTGCATAACTCTGCCAAACCATAACGAAATCAATCCAATTTTTATTGACGAGTAACTGACCTGATTATGTGTCAAACCCATACAGATTTGTTTGGGTTCTTAACTTGTGCTCAGAAAAAGACCCACTGCGAACTTTTGCCCCGTGCGAACTTTTGCCCCGCATTACTCTACAAGCCTTCATGGTGGTTCAGTTTTTGTTTTTGCTTCGAGGCTAGAAATTCGCTTTGGTTCGCGGATAAAATCATACATTGTTTGATATGGTAATACGTACTGCCCAACAACCAGCAGAAATCGCAAGCTGTTAGCAACCGCGCGGGATAATTTTCGCGCGCTACCTGAATTTATGGCCGTATCGAAGAAAGGAGGCAAAAAAGCGTCGAATGGGCAAACAAACTAAGGCATTAAAATAATTACACCCATTTGTTTTCCGTGTTGTTGATTTTTGATTTTTATTCTGATTGTGTGGCAGCCCTGCCACGGGGGCAAATACTGAGTTGGTCTGCCTATTATAATCGTACGCTAATTAATTACAATCTACAGCATATTTACATGACTGATTAAATACTACTAAATACATGCGAGAGAGATTATAATGCTGGAAAAATTGATGCATCAGCTGGAAACTGTTTGCTACTGCTATCAATTACTTAGAGTCACGCTGTCGTTTGATTTGTAATATTTGAACTACATTTATGAACGATTTAGTAACCATACGTTAGGATTCAGCAAGTCTATTGACTAAGCGAAACACCTAATCGAATTTTCCGATGAACTCCTGGAGGAATTTGATAAGAAACCATTGCAAAAAATCTCAGGGAGCTGCTGCATGAATTTCATGAGGAATACCTGAAAGAATTTTTCGAGGAGCCTCTAGTCCAGTCTAGTCTACACGTTTCAGGTCTACACTAACACATCCAGTACCGTCGTGCGGGGCTACTTTTGAAATACGGGGCTACTTTGGACACTTTTGAATATGGATTTTTTGAATTTGAAATATCGTTCAAATCTGTTTGATGTCTTTGGGACTATTATGACGCAATATTTTCCCCTTCATTTGGTTGAAATTGTTTTTCAAACAAACTCTTTATTGCTTGTCAGGAGGCGAAAAAACATCGAATGAATCATAAAAATATACATAACGTATCAGAACATTTGCTCTGTAAGCATTGTTTCTGCAGTTCATAAATTTCAAAGGGTTGCTCAATTCGTGCAAGAAGTATCGACGTAGCATATACAATTGAATATTTGTATGGATACACAATATAAATGACCGTTTCACCTAAATAATGGAATGATGGCCCCCAGACAGCCTTTTAGTCTATATTAAAATATCACGCTGCTCATAAAACCAAAGGTAGCACAGAACCACCTAAAAACGCATATATTTATTGAAATCATGTATGATATAGTATACAACAGTATTGGTACAAAGTAGTATTCTAAACAAACCCGGAATTTTAACTGCAGTTTTGTTTTAATTATGAATGTCCAAAGTAGCCCCTCTCTGGTTCTATATGATATGTCTCCGATTGATGTATGGACAACTTTTTTGTTTATGGATGGATTTAGTTCAAATTTTGCATGCATCCTACATACATACTCACAATTATTATGTGTAAAAATTGTGGAAATACATTCACTACTCTGGGAGCTATAATGTCATAAGGTTGAAAAACCATTAAAAAGTGTATAAAGAAGCCCCGCACGACGGTACTTGAAAGAATCCTGGAAAATGACAGATTTCGATCTGCCATTTTTCTTGTCTATTAATGTTTGTAATGTATCAGAAATACATTACCGACATTGAACGGCCAAGCCCACTGTGTAGCGTTATTGGATATAACATAATAAAAAACGGGGACATCTCGTACCAACCGTTCCGTATGTTTTACAAATAATATGGCTTCGTTTCGATGCGAGTGACTAAGTGCTAAGAAAGCTATTGTACACTCCATTGCTGCTTGGTCCTTCGGGGATGGAAGAATTTTTCAAGGAGCCTCTGAAATAAAGTCGGAGAATCTCCTTGAGGAAATTTTTTTATTCTTAATCACTTAACCTAATTTAAAGCTCTATTGTCCACTAGAACACTACGTGAGCGATTTCAATTGACAGCTGTACCTACAGATTGTACAACGCCTAGATGTATTCTATTATACTTTATCGAGCTGGTTGCCTTTCTGCTGCTTTCACTTTTCTACTTTATACATGGTAGAATGATGAGCACAAGGATGATAGGTGGCCGTTGTTCCTTTCCAGTCCGATTGGGGGTCCATTATGAGTAGCAATTCGCCGATGTTTAGGTATCCGGGTCCGTTTGAGCCATGGGGCTCAGAAGAGGGTCAGTGTCAGCCGCTCTCGGTGAAGAGCAACTGACGAAAAATTGCAAGTGCCGGGGCTGGGAATCAAACCCATGACCATACGCATATGAAGCGAACGTGTGACCAACTACGCCACGGGCCCCGGCCAATCCTTGAGATATATGAGGAACTTCTTGAAGGATAATCCGAGGAACTCCTGGAGAAATTCTTCGAGGAATTTCTGGCCAAATTATTTGTCAAACTTTCGCAGATGTTTCATGACTGTTTTCCAGAGAAACTCCTGGAGGAATTTTCCAAAGAATTAATGAAAGGATCGCCGAAGTATTGCTCGAAGAATATCCTCGACAACAGCTAAAAAAATTTCTGGAGAATCTTCTCCACGAGAAATTCATCGGAAACTAGAAGAATTTTTCGAAAATTTGCTAAAGGCATTTCGCAAAGAACTTTCGTAAGGAGTTTTCTGAAGGATTGCTGAAGGAATTTCCCAAGTAACTGCATGAAGAGTTTCCCGGGATTTTTTTTGAGAATCTGTCGAGGAATATCTGTAGAACTTTCAGAGAAATTTTCAAGAATTTTTTGAAGGAATTTCTTGGGGAACTTCTGGAGGAGTTTGTTGAGAAACTATTGAAAGAATTTCCCGAAAGCTCACTAAGAAATCTGGAGGAGGTTCTCTAGGAAAATTTCGGGGAACTGTTTGGAGGATTTCCAGAGGAGCTCTTGCATAAATTATCCGAAGAGTTACTGGAGACAATTCTGGAGTATTATTTCCGAGGAACTCTGAGAAAAGTGGACAAGTTGTCCACGGGAATTTTTCGAGGCCTAGAAAATATCATGAATCTTTTGAAGGAATTCCAGCATCTCTTGGGAGAATTTCCTGATTTCTCGGAGTAACTATCCGATGAGTATCTGGAGGAACTTCTAGACCAATTCCAGGAAGAATCGAACTGATCAAAAACAGTCATGGAACAGTTTCCAGAGTTGCGAGAGAAGCTGCGAGGAATTTCCCAAAGAACTATTGGATGAATTTTCCAAGCGAACTCGGAAATTTCCTGAGAAACTTCTAAACGAACACTCCGAGGAACTCCTGCAAAAATTCTTGGAGGGACTCTTGGACAATTTATTTGTTGAACTTTTGTAGAAGTTTTCTGTGGAATTTCCAGAGAAACTCCTGGAGGAATTTTCAAAAAGTTCCCATCAAACAATTCTTCTTGGAAGTTTTCCTTTCCTGAGAAATTGCTGGAAGAATTTCTGGAGAAACTTCCCCACGAAACTCACCGGAAGAATTTCTCGACAATTTACTAGAGGAATTTCACATGGAACTTTAGGAGGATTTTTTCTGAAGGGCTGCTGGAGGAATTTCCCAAGTAACTGCTTGAGGAGTTTCCGGGGAATTGTTGGCGAATCTTCTTGAGGAAAGAAGAAAGGAAGTGCCATGGAATCTTTCGAGGAACACTTGTCGAGCTCTTATAGATTTTTTTCGGAGAATTTTCGAAAGAATTTCTCGATGAATTTCTGGAGGAATTTGATAAGAAATCATTGCAATAAAAAATCTCAGGGTGTTACTGTATGAATTTTCTGAAGAATATCTGTAAGAATTTTTCGAGGAGCCTCTGAAAAAATAAGTCGGAGGATCTCCTTGAGGAAATATATGAGGAACTTCTTGGAAGATTTCAAGAGGATTTCTTGGAAGAATTTTTAAATAAACTACTGCATAAATTGCTCGAAGAATTCTTAGAGAAAATTGTGGAGGATCATTTCCGAGGACTCCTAAAGAAATCACCTAAGCTGCTTCTGGAAGAAGTTGTCTTAGGAAGTCCTGGAAAATCGTCCCGTGAATTGCTAGAGAAACCCTAGAAAATTTTTCGTCTAACCGCAGCAAAAATTTATCAAAGATCCGTTCCGAATGAACTTCTAAAGGAATTCCAGGAACTCTAGGGAGAATTTTCATAGTTTTTGGAGTAACTTTTCGATTAGTTTCCGGAGGAATTTCCAAATTAACCCTTAACCTATTTCCAGAGAAACTAGTGAAAAAAGTTTCCTGTGAAACTCCTGAATGACTTTCTGTTGGAATTATTGGTGGAATTTTTCGAAGAGTTTTTGGAGAAATTTCCGGAGGAACTGGGAGGCATTTCTTAAGGATTCCCGGGAGGAATTTCTCAAAGTGCTCCTGGTAAAATTTTTCACAAAAATTACCACAGAGCGTTTGTAGAAATTTTCCATGTAACTTTTGAAGGTATTTCTGGAGAAGTTTTTCGATGAACTCTTGGCAGAATTTGCCCTGGAGTTCTTGGACAAATCCCTATACATTTTCCAGGACTTTAAGGAGGAGCTAGAAGAAAAACTCTTGGAAGAATTTTTCGAGTAACTCCTGAAATCATTTTGAAATAACTGCTCAGGCAATTTCCCGAGGAATTCTTGAAGAAATTTTCAGAGAAATTCCTTCCTAACGAATACTTTGACTTTTTCTAGAGGTATTTCCCGAGGTAATGCTGCAAGATCTAATGGGAAACGAAGAGTATCGGCAACTCGAAGAATTTTAGGAAAATTTTCTGTGAGATTTTTTTATGAAACCTCGAGAGAAATTTCACCAAAGGAGAAATTTGCTGAGAAAGTCCTGGAAAATCGTCCTGTGAATTTCTACAGCACTTTCTCTCGAGAAAACCTAGAAAAATTTCACGTCTAACTTCTGTAAAGAATTGACTACAGATCTTCTGAAGAAAATTCTCGATGAAATTCTGAAGGAATTTTAGGACCTCTTGAGAGAATACCCCGAGTCCTCGAAGGAGCTTTTCGATGAGTTTCTGGAGGAATAACCAGAGAATTTGCCTTGGAGTTCTTGAACAAATCCCTATACATTTTCCAGGACTTCAAGGAGGAGCTAGAAGAAAAACTCTTGGAAGAATTTTTCCGAGTAACTCCTGAAATCATTTTGAAATTACTGCCCAGGCAATTTCCCGAGGAATTCTTGAAGAAATTTTCAGAGAAATTCCTTCTTGAAGAATACTTTGACTTGTTCTAGAGGTATTTCCCGAAGTGATGCTGCAAGATCTAATGGGAAAACTTTTCCACGATACTCTTCGGCAACTCGAAGAATTTTAGGAAAATTTTCTGTGAGATTTTTTTATGAAACCTCGAGAGAAATTTCACCAAAGGAGAAATTTGCTGAGAAAGTCCTGGAAAATCGTCCTGTGAATTTCTACAGCACTTTCTCTCGAGAAAACCTAGAAAAATTTCACGTCTAACCCCTGTAAAGAATTGACTACAGATCTTCTGAAGAAAATTCTCGATGAAATTTTGAAGGAATTTTAGGACCTCTTGAGAGAATACCCCGAGTCCTCGAAGGAGCTTTTCGATGAGTTTCAGGAGGAATTACCAAAAGCTCCAGAGAAACTAGTGAAGAAAATTTCCTGAGGAATTTTATTCAAGAACTTTTGGTGGAATTCCTCGAAGAGTTTTTGCAGAAGTTTCTGGAGGAACTGCTAGAGTTATTTTCCGATAAATTCCTAGAGGAATCACTTGAACTACTCCTGGAGGTACTTTAACAGAATTCACCTGAGGAACTATGGAGGAGATTGCCCAAGGTGCTTCTGGGAGAACTTCTCGGGAAAATCATTCAAGAACGCTTGAAGAAATTTTCCAAGGAACTCTTGAAGGTACTCCTGGAGAAATTTTTCGTGAAACTACTGGCAGAATTTTCTTTGGAATTCCTGCAAATTTTCCAGGACTTTGAGGAGACATTTAAATAAGATTTTCTTAGAGGAATTTCCTGAGGAATTCCTGAAAGAACTTTTCGAGAAATTCCTTACCAACATTTTGCCGAAGAATAATTTGAAGATTTTTTTGTGGAGGTATGTCGCGAGGTAATGTTGAAAGATTTTCTGAAGAAACTTTTCCTGGATATTCATCGGGAACTCGAAGAATTTTGTGAAAATTTCCTCTAAAAAAATTTAATGGAACTCCATGTAACCCCCGTGAAAATTGAATAAAAATCATCTGAAAAAATATCTCAATGAAATTTTTAGAGAATTTTCTGAGTCCTCGAAGTAGCTTTCCGATGATTTTGGAGGAATTACCGGAGTAACTCCTAGAGTTATTTCCAGAGAAATTCATGAAGATTTGTGGGCTTCGTGGCCGTGCGTTTAGCGGCGGCAGTCGTCTAGGCGTATCGTACGCCTCGGAGTGTGGGTTCGATTCCCGCTCCAGTCGGCGAAAACTTTTCGTCAAACGAAAAATTCATCACTGGGCCACTGGGTGTTCATCACTGGGCCACTGGGTGTTCTGAATGATTTTCTGAAGAAACTTTTCCAGAACTTTCATCGGAAACTCGAAGAATTTTGTGAAAATTTCCTCTATAAATTTGCTATGAAACTCCGAGAGATATGGACCCCCGTGAAAATTGAACAAAAGATCTGCTGAAGAAATATCTCGCTGAACTTTTGAAGGCACTCCAGGACCTCGGGAGAATTTTCCGAGTTCAAGGAGTAACTTTTCAACGAGCTTTTGATGGATTTTTCAGAGTAACTCCTTAAGCTATTTCCAGAGATTCTATAGGAGAAAATTTCCTGGGGAATTCCTGAAAGATGGAATTCTTTCCTTTAACTTGCACAGAAATCATATGAGGAACTTCGGAGGGATTTCCTATAGATACTCGAAAGAAATTCCCCAATGTGCTTCTGGGAAAACTTTTCGCAAAATTTACTCAAGAACGCTTATAGAAATTCTTGAAACTCTTGAAAATATTCCTGCAGAAATTTTTCAATGAAGTGCTGAAAGAATTTTCTCTGGAATTCCTGGACAAATTTGTAGAAATTTTGCAGGACTTTGAAGAGGAATTTCATGAGAAACTCTTGGAGGATTTTCCGAGTAACGCCTGAAAGAAATCGGTTTTTGACGGTTACGCAGTCTTGTTGAATCAAAACGAGTTGTTATCTAACCCGACGTTTCGACACTTTGGATGGTGTCTTCTTCAGGCGAAACTAAAATAATTATATTTTTTATTATTAAATGTGACTGTTGTTAATTGTTCCCTACTTACGATACGTTTTTCGTTTTTTGTTCAATGTGATTTTGTCTTATTCTAACTTTCGATTTAGTCTAATTCTAACCCGTCAGTTAGAATTAGAAAAAATCACATTGAACAAAAGACGTATCGTAACGTTTCCCCTGAAGAAGACACCATCCAAAGTGTCGAAACGTCGGGTTAGATTACAACTCGTTTTGATTCAAGAAGACTGCGTAGTCATCAAAATCCGAGTTGCACAGAATACAGTCGATTCTCCTACAGCCTGAAAGAATTTTTAAAAACAGCTGTAGGATTTTTTTGATTTTTTCCCGAAGAATACCTTCTAAAGTAATTTCTAGAGTGACTCCTGAATGATTGAATTTTCCGAACAGTTCTTGGAGAAATTTCGTGAAACTTCCACAGAACTAACCAGGGGGAACTTCGGAAGGTATTTTCTATGAATTCCCGGGAGGATTTTCCCAAGGTGAATCTGAGAAAACTTTTCACAAAATTGATTCAAAAACAGAAATTTTCCGAGAAAGACTTTTCCGTGGAGTTCCTGGACAAATTCCTAGAAATTTCCCAGGACTTCGAGGAGGAATTCTAAGAAAAACTCTAGGAGGAACTCCTGGAAGAATGCTAAAATAACTGCTGTAGAAATTTCCTGCGGCATCCCGGAAGGAATTTCCCGAGGAATTCCTCCCAGAATTTTTTCCAAAGAATATTTTGAAGACTTTTTTCTGGAAGTATTCCTCGAGGATAAGCTACAAAATTTTCTGGAGAAACTTTTCCGGGATATTCTTCGGGAACTGGAAGAAATGTATGAGAACTTTCTCCGAACATCTGGAAGAATCTGGAAGAATCCTGGAGGGATTTCTTGAAGAACTCTATTAGAATTCATCTGAAAAAATCTTGGAGGAATTTTTAGAAAAATTGGGAGAAATTCTGTTTTTCTGGTTACGTTGATCATTCAGGAGATTTTAGAGCCTTTGAGGTATACTGGGTTACTTCTATAGTATGTATAGATAGAATTAAAGCTATAGGATTGATTGAGCCCCAAATAAATGAACTGGTTGAAAAAAGCTACAGGATTCATTTAAGAGTTCATGTCGCTTGCATTCACCGATCACATTATGTTCCGATTAGCAGCAAACCATCAAAACAAACGACAACGTCCTCTCTTTTACCTCAGTGTGCCAGCATACCGTGTTTTCAATTATACTACATTGCTAAAACCGCGTGCACTACTTTGTATGCTGGAATTCGCGTGACTGACAGACATTTTGTCGCTAAAGTGCCCTGTCGGCCCTCTGATTTGTGTCTCTGATACAACACCGGCCGTTACTGGCTCTCCTCCCGTCGCCGTCGTTAACTAGACGTGAAAACTAGCGTGTAATTAGTGTCGATGTTAATCACCTGTTAATTCTATTGCACCAGCCCGAGCCTCACTTTTGCACTTGTTTTATAATACATTAAACCCTTCTGCCTCTAATGATTGGTTTCGGAATAAATACTGCTCCAGCTGGGTGTCATTTCTTCGCCGCAATCATCTGTCCCGAGCGCTGCCGCCGCCGCCACCGGGTCCGACGAGTTGTTGGCGTTCAGATCCACCCTCGAATCTACAGCAGCATGTCGTGGAACGATCAGTTGCGATGGCTGCGGATCTTGAGGCGGTCGTGGTACCGATGGAGTCGTCGTTGGCGGTGGAGCTTGATGCTGCGACAGCTTGATCACATTGGATAGGATCATATTCTTGATCATCAAATTGTGTCAGTACAGTTCGGCGAAGGTCATATTGTGCATCTCCTCCAGGGCTTGGCTGGAGGACATGTCTCCGTCGCTGCTGTTGTTGTTGCTCGGATTGGCACTGGTGAGGTGATGGTGATGGTGGTGCAAACTGGCGGTCGTTATCGATGGCAGACCTCCGAGCGGTTGACCTGGATTCACGAGACCGCCATCCTGGCGCATCACGTTTCGTCGCCACTTGGCGCGGGCGTTCTGGAACCAGACCTGCGAGTGGAATGGAGTGAGTCATACAAATGGTGCATCGGGATGAGACAGCCCTACCTGGAGAACCCTTTTGGACAGTCCTGTCTTCTGAGCTAGCTGCTTCAGATCTTTGGCATCGGGATTTTGGTTGATCGCGAAGTAAGATTTCATCGTCCGGAGCTGGTGGTGCTTGAAGGACGTACGCATCCTTTTGGTACGGCAGTTGGGTGTGAGGGTTCCTCCGGAGCCGGGCGATTGGCTTCCATCGTAGGAGGAAAGATCCAGGCTGCTTACGCTCATCTCTTTGTGCAGTAGGTCTGAAATTAGTAGGATTGTATGGATTTGGAATTAAATCTCGGCTTCTAACGGATGAAATGAAGTATCCTAAAAAAATCATGGAGTTCTCAGAGAATTTTAAAGTCAATCAGAAAATTAAGGTAGGATTATTGGAAATTCAAAAGTTATATAACCAATTTCAGACAGATAATTGAATAACCAACTGAACCCATAAACACTCAAATAAGTGAACAAAATGACCGATTCATTTCAATTTGATGATCACCAACGGAACTCCCATTGGGTTCCCTTCCACCATTGCATTCCACTGAACGCAGATACCTTCCATTTCGACCGTCTCGTGGGCCGCATGCTAATGATTTCTTCGGGGCCAACGTGGTCAATCAAGATGTTCCTTCTATTCCTGGCGCTGCGCTGCTTTGGTTGACTGACTGGCATCAAACAAACTCCTCCTCGAAAGGGAACACCCACCACCCTGAGGGTGCGACAGCACGATCAGTGTTAAGTGAGCGATAGGATGCCTTTGCGTTTTTTCATTTACACACCAGGGTGGAGCAGTTTTGAATGGAATATTGCAAAGTTCATGGCAAAAGGTAGATGATATAAGACAGAAGACTAGAAGTCTAGAAGATTAGAAGACTAGAAGACTAGAAGACTAGAAGACTAGAAGACTAGAAGACTAGAAGACTAGAAGACTAGAAGACTAGAAGACTAGAAGACTAGAAGACTAGAAGACTAGAAGACTAGAAGACTAGAAGACTAGAAGACTAGAAGACTAGAAGACTAGAAGACTAGAAGACTAGAAGACTAGAAGACTAGAAGACTAGAAGACTAGAAGACTAGAAGACTAGAAGACTAGAAGACTAGAAGACTAGAAGACTAGAAGACTAGACGACTAGACGACTAGAAGACTAGACGACTAGAAGACTAGAAGACTAGAAGACTAGAAGACTAGAAGATATAAGACCCTTATTTTTGGCCCCGGTACCTCTCGGTTCGGTTTCAGAGGGGAACCGGCCTAAAACCCCAGGCTGCTGGTCTAAGCCGGCGGCAGCCTCCGGGGTGTGCACTCACGGCCTCTTTTGGGACCGGGTCTCAGGGCAAACGGATGGAGGGGGAGCTTTCGGAGGCGGGAACCTAACTTTTAACACAGTACTTACGGTCAAACAGTTTATTGATTCCTCTGGGCGGGTTCCAGGATCTGGACGTGGCAGCGTGGGCGATGGACAACGGCGGTGGCACAGAGGAAAGACCGGGGGTTTCTGACCCACGGGTTGCGACGGCTTCGTCCCGAAGAAACAGACCCGGAAGGGCCGAATGCTTGGCAGCTGGTGGCGTGGATGGTGGACAACGGCGGTGACTGGCTAGGATGGCGCCGACCGCGACCGGGAAAAGGCCGTGGTTTATGACTCACGTGGTGTGCCGGCTTCGTCTCAAGGAAACGGACCCGGGAGGACCGGGCGCTAGGCAACGGGCTTGAGAGGGCCACAACGGACCGGCAGATGGCGAGACACGTGGCAGCACTTCCGGGTAGGTCCGTATCGGGGACCGACAAATGCGGAGATTTCTGACCCGCGCGCGATGAGGGTTACTTCGACCCGAAGAACCCGGCTCTTGAGGACCGGACGCTGGGTTACTCGCGCCGGTCGGCTTCTACAGGGCCACAACGATCCCTGCGAATGGTAACTGGTGAACCGGCTGCTTGAGGGGGCACGTGGAATCCGTGCTTGGGCGGCCAGGCACTGGCGACTGACAATGGCTACCCGGTGTCGCCCGATAACCAGCACGATTCAGGGAACTTGCCGATCGGGCTGTCGGGTCTGCTGGTTTGGGGAATCTCACTGATGGTCCACTTCCACTCGCGATAGTGATCGGAACAAAATCTCTCAGCGACACAATCGTAAAAAAACGGGTCAATTTACTTGATCTTTCGTGCTTCGTAGCTGAATCTAAACTAACTCCCACTTTCATTTCGCACGTTCGGGAATCTCCTCTCGCCGATCTCGTATCTCCATCGTACGTCTATTTCCGCCCACACTCAATAGGAGTTCAGTGGAGGCTGCCACCCACCATACTTTGGCACCCATTTTTGCCATTCAGGCGCGATGCGCTTCACGGTCAACCCAGGCGTATAGATCTGATTTGACCGTTAAATATTTACGCTAACTGTATAAATATTTCCCTATTTTCCCACACTCAAATATGGGTTTCTTCAACACTAATGTTACCCGCCGGTAACAAAGACTAGAAGACTAGAAGACTAGAAGACTTGAAGACTAGAAGACTAGAAGACTAGAAGACTAGAAGACTAGAAGACTAGAAGACTAGAAGACTAGAAGACTAGAAGACTAGAAGACTAGAAGACTAGAAAATTAGAAAACTAGAATACTAGAAGACTAGAAGACTAGAAGACTAGAAGACTAGAAGACTAGAAGACTAGAAGACTAGAAGACTAGAAGACTAGAAGACTAGAAGACTAGAAGACTAGAAGACTAGAAGACTAGAAGACTAGAAGACTAGAAGACTAGAAGACTAGAAGACTAGAAGACTAGAAGACCAGAAGTCTAGAAGTCTAGAAGACTAGAAGACTAGAAGACTAGAAGACTAGAAGACTAGAAGACTAGAAGACTAGAAGACTAGAAGACTAGAAGACTAGAAGACTAGAAGACTAGAAGACTAGAAGACTAGAAGACTAGAAGACTAGAAGACTAGAAGACTAGAAGACTAGAAGACTAGAAGACTAGAAGACTAGAAGACTAGAAGACTAGAAGACTAGAAGACTAGAAGACTAGAAGACTAGAAGACTAGAAGACTAGAAGACTACAAGACTAGAAGACTAGAAGATTAGAAGATTAGAATATTAGAAGACTAGAAGTCTAGAAGACTAGAAGACTAGAAGACTAGAAGACTAGAAAACTAGAAAACTGGAAGACTAGAAGACTAGAAGACTAGAAGACTTGAAGACTAGAAGCTAGAAGCTAATTATATATCTCAAATCAAAATATACAACGTTGGTCAAACATGGAATGACCCACCCTATTACCCATCAGTCCTGTCCAAGTCCATTGCGACAATTTTCCCCAACCGGCCTCGATCGGTCGGTATCCGATCGATGATCGCCGCACACGCTCGGGTCGAAAAAAAAGGGTTGATTTAAACGAGCTGCAACCGAAGAGCGCGCAACTGAGCTCTTCCGCTACTGCTGATTCGTCCCGGTCGCCCGAGGTTACAATTAATTTAATTTGCCAAGATAGTGGGTTGTACAAATGAAATTAGTTCAGCAAAAGGTGAATTTAATTACGTCTCCGGGTGTTACGGACGTGACCAAGCACGGCGGCGGCGGCACAAGTGTCCCTACCAAGTACCTATGCGCAGAAAATTAAAATGCTACCGATACTAATGGCGGATGGCGTCTCGCTCTTTCTTGGTCGGAGAAAAGCAATTGTTAGATAGCGGGAACCCGGAATGTTGTAAGTTAATTTGTTGAACGCAAATTAAGCGATGTAATGAACGTATGTGTGTGAACGCAAATTAGCTGGCGGAAGGTTGGGAAGGATTGATTGAATGATTGCGATTCTTACTCTTTTGCCGAGTTGGAATTGATCAAATGCGGTTCATTATAGAGAATAAACACGTCATTACGATTTATGTTCAATTATGTTCCATGATAAATTGAATGACAGGTGAATGTTATTTTCAACTACACAATGCAGTAGAAAATATGTTTGCTAAATGATATTGTACCGACTTTTCGAACCCTCGAAGCAGAATTCCCTCTTCGAAAGAGTGGAATCAGTTTTCTCTCTCTCTCTCTTCTTGGCGTAACGTCCTCATTGGGACAAAGCCTGCTTCTCAGCTTAGTGTTCTATGAGCACTTCCACAGTTATTAACTGAGAGCTTCCTCTGCCAATGACCATTTTGCATGCGTATATCGTGTGGCAGGCACGAAGATACTCTATGCCCAAGGAAGTCAAGGAAATTTCCTTTACGAAAAGATCCTGGACCGACCGGGAATCGAACCCGTCACCCTCAGCATGGTCATGCTGAATACCCGTGCGTTTACCGCCTCGGCTATATGGGCCCTATGGAATCAGTTTTATAGCTTTTTAATCCGCCCTATTTTGCTTATCCTTTGTCAGATACGCATATTTCGACTACCACTTGTATATAATCTTCTTCAGTGTCATTATTTACTACATCGAGCCAGTGGCGTAGCTAGGAATTTGGGGGCCAGATGCGGAACCAAATTTTTGGGCCCCCAATAGAATTACAGATGTACATATTTTACAGTGACAAGTCTATCCTTCTAACTCTCAAATGATCACGCCGTATTTTGTATTTTATACAAAACGTTCAAAAAAATCTCGACTTTTGAACTCAGCATTAACGTGATGCTTTTTTTTTTTATTTATGTAGGGTCTGGGACCATTTGGGCAGGAGCACCTATTTTGGGCACTTGCTGCTGTAACTCAGTCAAATTTTAACCAATTTACTTGATTTTTGGTATATGGTGAGATACGCACAGTATCTAGCCATGTACAAAAAAATCATGTAAATTGATTTGAAATTGACTGAGTTATAGCAGCAAGTGCCCAAAATACGTGCTCCTGCCCAAATGGTCCCAGACCCTATATTTTAACAATTTGCTAATTCTACACTTTCACGTGATGCTGGCGGTGGTGGGCAACTGACTGACAGAAGGTTAAACATTATTTTCTAAATTCTTTTATGAATTTCTTCGGAAATTTCTGCAAGGATACATCCCGGAGTTCCATCAATGAGCGTAAGATTATTTTCTAAGAATAATGTCGAATTTATTAAAAAAATTCATCAAGTAATCCCTTAGGAAGTCCTTCAAAGATTGCTTTACCGTTTTCATAAAAAACCCTTTCTGAATTATAATTTGTCTTCAAGAATCTTTTCAAGTAATTAACGCAAGTTTGTCATTCAGTATTTCGCTAAACACTCCATCAGGTATTCTTACAGTGTTGTCTCCGAGCATGTTTTCAAAAGTACTTTAGAGTACTTTGAAAGATTCATGCAAAGGCTTTATCAAGCATTTCTCGAAACATTTGTTCAGGAAGACCGTCAGGGATTCAATAATATCTCTGAGGATTCATCTATAAGATCAAAGAATTCTTAAGAAATTCTAGTAAAACCACTACAAAAGTTTTCGAATGATTTTTTTGGAACCAGATATTTTTCCACGAAATTACATCGGAATTCCGTCAGAGGAAGAGAAGTCCTCTTAGAATTTCTTCAAATATTCCTCCATGGTTTCTTTCAGGAGATCCTCCAAATATCCCTTGAAAGATTTTTCCATGGAATTCAAGCATTTATCCTGGCATTTCCTCAAGCATTCATTACTCACCTTGGCGTTCCTTTGAAGATTTCTTAAGAATTTCTTCCAAGGATTCCTTTATAAATTCCTCCAATAATTACTACGCTTTTTTTTAATCTGCAAGGATTCTTCAAGGAGTTTCTTTAAAGTTTTATTAAGAGATTCATCCTAGATATCCTCCAAGAAATTTCCAAAGAATTCATTGGGTAATAATTTGAAAAAAAAAAATCCTCCAAGGGTCCCTACAGAAGTTCCTCTAAGAAAATTCTTAGAGGAACTTTGTTAGAAATTCCTTCCAAAAATCCTTCTGGATTTCTTCCAACGAATTCTTCAATATCCTTCTACTCTAGGAGTTTCCCCAAGGATTTCTTCAGGAATTTTCGCTAGAATTCCTCTAGGAAATCTTCTAAAAGTATCTATTGCGACTTTTGATAAGACTCCATAAAAATTCTTTCGCAAAACCATCAAGCATCTCAGTCAGGAATTTCTTCAGGATTTATGGTTGATTCCTCCAGAAATTCCTCCGAAAATTCGTTTAAAACCATCTCTAAGGATTCCTAGTAGGGTCAACGTGCTTTAGTAATCATACAATCCCAAATTCATAATATTCGAAAACAAAGCGATTACCGCACCGATTGATTACGTATTTTTTGTAATCATTCGTACCTCTAACAAAAATAAAAAAAAAGAGCTTCATTCCTTTGTTTTCAGTAGAATGAAAATAGTAAAGAAACAGGTACCTGATTTGATAAGATATCGAATAATCGAATAATTTCTTCAGAATTTTCTCCAAGGATTATTGTTTTGCCACATTCTTGAAGAATGCCTTGAAGCATCTTTTAAGTGATTAATGGAAGTTCTTGTGGAAGTTTAAGATTTCATTTAGGATTTCCATCGAGAATTCTTCAGGAATCGCTTCAAGAATTCCTAAGGGAATTTTCCAAGGATTTCTTAAATATTTCTTTAAAAACAAAAAACCTTTCGGAATTTCATCAAAGATATTGTTAGGAACCTCTGCGAAGGTTTCATCAATCAAATAAAGCATTCCTTGCTTAATTTATTCAATTATTTCTTCAAGAGCTCTACAGATGATTACTTTTGGGCTTTTTCCAGGGATCGCTTCAGGAATTTTACCAAGGTTTTATTCAAAATTCTAAAGGAATTCTTTCAAAGAGGCCTTTACAAATTCCTCCAAAACTTCCTTCAGGAGTTTTTGCAAAGGTTTCTTTAATAGTTCATCCAATAAATTCTCTTGCCATTTCTCCAAGGACTCAACAGATTTAAATTTAAAAAATGTAAGAAATCTTTCAATGCTCACATGAAAGATCGCAGCAAGCCGTGCGTGCGAACGGTTGATTCAAAGTTTCTGTCACGCGTTTTCATGTTTCCGTGTGATTTTCGGCTGGAGTAAAATGGCTTGGTACTATGTTATTGGGTTAGTTTTTCAAAGGTGTTTAGGAAATGAAAATTAGGTTTTTCCTGTCGTGTATTCGCGGATCTTTTATTTCGGCGGTCGTAATTTGAATTTAGTTCAGGTACGGTTGGGGCTACACCTTCCAGGCAATAAATCGCAAGTGATGGATGTATCAGTTTTATTGTTAATAATATATGTCTCTCGCCGCGGTGATCTATCCGGGAGATGCAAATGACTTATTCAATCTATTCCTGGTGTTCTAATTCATTTGAGTGATGTAAAAGGAAAAGAGATCCGAAGTGGTGCAAATTAAGATGATTCTGTATGCGCTGTGTCACCAAGAGAATTGGCTTTGGTGTTTTGACGAATAGCGTGTGAAAACTGAAAAGCCTCAACTCCTTCGTCAGTGAAACGATGTTTGTGCAAACCTAGTTTTTTCAACACTTAAACTATGCTTAAACTAGCTTAAACTTAGAAATATTGTTGGGTTTGCAATCACAATAACCCAAAGTTGAGACTCGTGATCATATTTCGGAACGACTCGACATTCCTTATGCAGAACTGAGAAGTTGTTTCTGGATGCTGTAACTGTTCATCGATGATACAGGGTGAGAATTTTCCTTTTATCATATATATATATATATATATATATATATATATATATATATATATATATATATATATATATATATATATATATATATATATATATATATATATATATATATATATATATATATATATATATAAATATATATATATATTTTTTTCTTTATTAAAGAGGCTTTCAGCCAGACGCTGGTTCACCTCTTATATATTTTTTTTGTACCTTATAATCCTGTGCGAGAAATGTAATTTAAAATTCTTGGTAATACTTTTTAGTTTCACACATATTGATTTATTTTTATGAATGTTATCAGTAACGCGCAATTTGAAGGGGTCTAGGAACCTGCATTTCGTCTATTTCGCTTCAGAGAGCACGTAATGGCGCTTAAGCCTAGGCTTTAAGGCCAGGACACATGGACAAATGCCTGTGCCCCATCCCAGGATAACAGACGCAAACTATAACGGAGTGTGCATTAACCTCCTTAGCAGCGCCACTCCCAACGATTTTATGTTCAAACCCCATTCCCCTAAAACGAAACGGTTGGTACGGTTGTCCCCGTTTCTTCCTTCAATAAATTCAGAAAGCTTTGTCAATCATGTTATTCATAAGTGGATAACCTGATTGCCTCATCTTTTTGAATTATCTCCCAACCCATTAGTCTGCATAGTGGGCCTGGCCATTTTAGTGTTTGTATCACATCACATCTCTGATATGCTGCAAATAGAGTAAAGTGGGGAAAAAGTTCGAGTGGGGCAAGAGTTTCTTTTGAAGTTTTTGAGCTCAATTCTAATTATTTCTTTCGGGTGTCAAGGTTGTTCGAAGCCTTTTTAAAAAAGAGTCTTTCATTCCAAAAATTATGAAAAATTGATCAATATTTCCAAAAGTTATGACAAAATGTTGGTTTTTGATCAAAAAATTGTAATATGCGATGGTCTTTCCAACTCATGGAATGGAATTGTAATGAAATCGAATCCGATAATTTATTTTGGGGCGTAACTAGGTATATTTTGAGGATGCTGTAGCATGTTTAACTTTTTGCAAAAAAGATTTGGAAATCATTTTTTACACATAGTGGGGCAAAAGTTCGAATTGTGGGGCAAAAGTTCGAGTCATGTGGCAACTTTAGGTAAAAACCTAAAATTCTGCAAAATGTCCATATGATCTCTAAAAATAATGGAATCAGAATGAATATTCTATCAAAGTTGAAAAAAAGTTTTTTTTATCTGAATTTGGCGGAAAACTACTAATTTTTGGTGTAGTAAATTTAACCCTGATTTGGGTAAAATCCATGTCGAACTTTAAAGTGTATTCCAGTTCCAACATCAAATATGAATTGGTATTCCTATTACCAAAGTGTCAAAATAGTGTGCTACGGTTAGCGAAATTCCACAAACACAAAATTCGAACTTTTGCCCCAGTGGTGGGGCAAAAGCTCGAATAAGACACATACATACAAAAAATATAGTAACTCAAAATTGAAAAGACATTTGGCGTAATTTTAGCTTATGGATGGTAGAATCACCAAACGGTATTCATGTATTTTTATCTGCTTCGATTTTTTGAGAATTACTGAATTTTCAACTAGGGTCGAACTTTTGCCCCACCTAACTCTACTAATAATGACAAGAAAATATCAGAAGAAATTTTGATATTTCCAGGATGCTTTTCAATACTGGCTGTGCAAGCACTAGAAGAGAATAGAATAGAATAGAAATCTTTCAATTCTCACAGAAATTCCCCAAAGAAAGCCTACTGGTATTCCTTCAAACATTTTTCTTAGATAATTCTTTTGAGATTTTCTTCGGCTTTCGGCTCTCGATAATAAAGTTATATAAAAAAAACATCTTAAGCTGTTCCATTGTAAATTTTTGTTTTTTTTTATTCGCAAGAGTGTATCTCAGAGAATCTTAAATTTTCTGAGAATTACCGGAGACATTTTCTAAAATTATTAAGCGGTACATTTACAAACGAATTGACTGAAGAATTTTCAGATTATCTGCCGAATGAATTTTGAAAGGAACTATGTATTGATAGAATTACAAAAATAATTGTCAGGTATATTAGCAAAGGTACTGCCGGTGGAACTTCCAAAGAAATTGCTGAAGGGAATCCCGCAGGGGTTGCCTGATAAATTTCTGAAGATATTGCCCAACGTATTTCAAAAAGTAATGCGGTAGATATTTTCCAAAATAAAAACCTACATCAATTTCGAATATTATTGCCCAGAAATTTACGAATGAGTTACCGAACCAAATTTCGAAGAAATTGCCGAAATAGTTTTCAAAAAAAAAATGTGCAAGAAAATCCCAAAAATAATCTTATAGGAATTAAAAAAAAAAATGCTAAAAGGATTTCCAAAGGTTTTGCCAAAAAAAACTCCACCAAAGTTAATATGAAAAATGTTCACGGGGTAGCTCACAGAAAATTCACCGAATGCATTTCTAAAGTAAATGCCGAATGAATTACCCAATCAAATTCCTTGGGAATTTCCCGGAAGAAGTTCAAGAAGAGTGTTGAAGTTATTCCCAAAGTTATTAACAGTGGACTTTTCAAACGAATTAAAAAAAAACAACGAGCAGTTGTGAGTGGAATTTCCAAAGAAATTTCCGTAAAAAAAAATCTGAGAAAGTTTGCAAAGTCATTACTGAAGCATTTCCGATAACTGATTAAAGGAATTTCAAAAGGAATTGCCTAAAAATTTCTTAAACGATTTGTCGTAGGAATTTTCAATGAAACTTATAACCGAGTTCCTAAAAAAAAATCTTAATGTTTCTACCAAAAGAATTGCGAACACAATAGCTGAGACATTTTTCAAAAGAATTGCCAAAGAATTTATTTAAAAATAATGAAGAATGAATTCAGAAAAAAATTACTTAAGGAATTCCCAAACCAGTTTCTGAAGGAAATTTTCAGAATAACTGCCGAAGGAATTTTCAAATAAATTTTCAAAGGCATTCCTTAACGAACTGCTGCACGGATTTCCAAAGCAATTACTGAAAAAGATCCAAAAGAAATTTCCAAAAGAAAATTCAAATAAAAATTGTAAGAATTCTTTCAAGAATTCTCACAGAAATTCTTCCAGGAAATTTTATTGGAATTCTTTTAATGTATTCTTTAGGTATTCTTCCAAGGTTTCCATCTATTGATACCATTAAGTAAAGCAGTAGTGCTCAGGTTGATGTATACCGCGGGCCAAATTGAGATTTTGCGTCTGAGCCGCGGGTAGCAGGATGAAATTTATCACTTGAATATTGTATCAAAAGTGTTCTCTTTTTTCTAAAGCAATTTGACAGATTTCCCATGGGATAACTGTAAAAAAACGCAAACTTCGAAGGAACGGACGCTATGTGTTCCAGGCATAAGGCAATTTTAGTATTGGAAAATCATAGATTTTACGATAAATTTAATAAATATCACTTGCACTTCAATACTTTCAAAGATCTCAGTTTGACCAAAGAAAACATATTGAAAATCGGAAATTCTATCCAATTCTGAGTCTATTTGTAGTAGCAAATTATTTATTGCTTCTTATGGCTGGATTATCTAAACCAGTGTCGCGAAGCATCAGCGTACAAGTCACAAAAAAGCTGATAAACACCAAACTTGTATCACCCTGTCTCTGCGGTTTCTGATTCGCTCTCTCTACAGTCGCTAACACCAGAAAAGACAGAATCCCATCATAGTCACCCGGTCACCCTTGTTTTGCTACAATCATCCTGACTTGGATACGGCTCATGTGAGTGTCATGACTCTCTCCGTCGCCTCAAGCAGATGCACGCGCAACAGCATGTAAAACTATGCATGTGTATTATCACAAGCACGGTACTACGTCATAAATCCTATTCGTTTTGCATAGCTCAGTTTAAACGCACACATTGAGCGCACCACGCAGTTCGCCCTGGCTACGGCAAACGCTCTCACTTCGCCCGTTATGCATCTTTGCTCAGAGAGATTGATTCTCTAGCAACCCGCCTGAAGCATTACTCAGCAACTGCTATCGCTGCAAAGCTGCGAAGGGTGGAACCCACAACATGTTTGTCATTCCAGGCATGACATACTAGCTGGTTCGTATCACCTTGGGAAGGGTGACTCCAGAAAGCGGTTCAAGTGATTGTCTCGTGATGGTCGCGATTATTCGCAAGACTGATCTAAACACAAATTTCAAAATGTAGCCTCAAACTACAGAAAGAGACGAACCAGCCAAGGGCTGAAGTCTCTATAATAAAAATAAATCATTCAATCAATCAATCAAATTATAGAAGAAACTGTAGCTACTTTAACATGGTTAATGTTTTATATAACAAACAAAATATTTGTCAAAAATTGTATTGATTACCCCTATTTGTATGAATTTTTGAATAAACAATAGATTTTTTGAAGAGTTTTAAATCCACTTCTTGACAGAAATAGGACTTGGACTTGGTAGCATGTTTTCAATCTGACTTCGGTAAGACCGAATATTTTAAAATAATGATAAAATCTACAGTCAACATTAACACGAACTAAAATAAGTATTTTGCACAACATTTTCAATCATGAAAATATATTGAAAGTATTATTGTTGGTCATTGAAATCATTTTATCATAAGTGGAAAATAAATATTTGCATAAGATTGAGCTTTATAATAACATTTTTTCATTATTTTGAACTATGAGTAACTTTTTTCTAAAGTACTCTGCGGGCCGCATTCAATAGCTTCAAGGGCCGCATGCGGCCCGCGGGCCGCAGTTTGAGCACCACTGCACAGGCTTGGTATAGGGCACTTCACTGTTTTGATTTTGTATGGGATTTTGACGTTTCTTGGCCTTGTTGTTTACATAATTTCCGTAAGAGTGAAAGAGAAGGAGACAATTTTATGCAGTGCCCTATTGGTCATGAACTTCACAAGCATGCTACGGTTTGACTCGAATCATG
The DNA here is from genome assembly GCF_035046485.1 of Aedes albopictus. Taxonomy (NCBI): domain Eukaryota; kingdom Metazoa; phylum Arthropoda; class Insecta; order Diptera; family Culicidae; genus Aedes; species Aedes albopictus. Next base: position 168,219,760 of record NC_085137.1, on the reverse strand, counting down.
CGTCGCTATTGAACGCGAAGTAAGCAAACAAAGATCACATATGCAAAGCATATTTTCGCATATGTGCCATATTCGCCTAGCCCCGGTAAAAAAATTTTAACAATATTTCAAGCGAAAGATGATATTTACCCATCTACTAGGCGACCATTTAAATAACTGCACTCCCGGTGAGAACTGGTGTTTGACTGCTTTTACCTAGCTGATTGGTTATTGTATCTAAATACCTATTCCGAGGAAATGCCGATGCAGAAGGTGTCTCGTATCAAAAAATGACCTTTGGCGTCGACTTAGTTTTGCTAGAGCCCAGGCTAGATGCCGCTCAGCGAGTACTCAAGAAACGTAGTCCATAGCCATTCGAAAGAAATTCATCTATACTGGATGGTAAGCATACTGTGGCAGCCCCTCACGACCGTCATTTCACTGTCAGTAAAGGTCATTTTTCCTAAAACGTTCAGTCTTTTTCTCTATGGTAAATGAACTTCGTCATCCAATGCATGCTCGCTACACAACAAGCTCTCGAGCAACGTACTTGATGATTTCATGAGCCTATTGCGATTGCACGATACTGAAGACGCCAAACTGGTATTCGTTATTTGAACATGACCACTAACGGTGATCAATCCCAAGCCTGCCACTGCATTAAAGATTTACTTAGCGATAACACCAATTTCGTCTGGCTTTCCTTCATGAAGCTTTTAAGAAATTTTTGTAAACGATTCCATCAAGCATTTGTTCCAAACGAGGAACTCCAAGAGATATTTTTTTTTAGGATTCATCTAGGAATTACTTCAAAGGCTTCTTAACAAATTTCTCCAAGATTTTATTTTAGAAATTCCTTCAAGATTTGTTTTTAGAAATTTCTGCAAGGGATCTTTTTGCAATGCCATAAGCGGTTTTCGTAAAGTCAAGTCCTTTCAAGTATTTCTTACGAAGCATTGTTCAAGAATTTCAAAGATTTCTTCAGAAATTCTTCCAATAATTACTGTATAAAATCGTCCAAAGATTACGCAATTTTTTAAATTCCTCCGATAAAAATTACGCTACTCAAACTCTGAACCTTTGGTTCGCCAGTCCATAGCCTTATCATCTGAGCCATTCCTCACATTCTACTGTGACACATTATACGTCACTTTTGTTAAAGCAATATTTGCTTGTGCCTACCTGTCACTTGAATCAATGATCAATCATCGCAATCATCAAGAAAAAGCAAAGCTACTATGTTTGATTATTCTGTCTGTCAACAGTTGCGTCAACCACAGATATCAAAAATCTCAGGAAAGCTTCTACTTTTCTATTTTGGGCTCTTGCTACTATAACTCAGTCAATTTCAAACCGATTGACTTGAATTTTTAAACATGGCTAGATACTGTGAGTATCTGATCGTGTTTCAGAAATCAAGTCAATCGGTTCAAAATTGACTGAGTTATAGCAGCAAGTGCCCAAAATAGGTGCTCCTGCCCAAATGGTCCCAGACCCTATGGCAATATTGTTCAGAAAAATGTGGGTAATTATTTAAGAACGAGGTTGCTAGAGTTACAAAATGGCAGGCGGTATGGCGCCCACTGGCACCTGCCTTCCTTCTACCCCTAGCTCTAACCTTGAACGAGTACGGATGTCGACGAACAAATGCATTTATAATGTATAGTGTGACTGAAACGAAGACACTCTGTGCCCCAGGAAGGTGTATAAAATTTCCATTATGAAAAGTTTTTGGGTCAGCAGATATTGAACTCAGTTTCGTTCAATAGTGGCTCTTAGTTTTATTATGGTCAAGTTTCGGCGGAAACACTTCTCACAAGAGAAAACACGTCCCTCTGATGATCTATCAAAGACAGTCACGACCACAATTACTCTGAAAACATCGTATCCTACTTACACGTTCCTTGCATACAATCATTCTTATTATGCTAATGATGAGCAGCTCCTTGTGTCTATTGTTATTAATAATTAGTCATGTTTGTACCTACCGGCTCGACAAATCTTGGTCACTGATGGACCAGACCCCTGCCGTGCTGCAGAACAAATCAAATAAGCAAACAGGAAAAGGCATAATCGCGAAAATAAGTGCATCAGTAGCAGAACCATTTAGCTATAGCTGATCCTATGAAACTCATAGGAGTGGGAAAGAGGAGACGGTTAGGATACGGTATCGACTGGACTCCGAGACTAGAAGAAAGGCGATGGAAAATGGCGCGGCGGAAAATGCTCGATTGTAAAGAGCTCAAAACTGAAGATTGTGAAACGAGATCGTGCCAAAGTTACCACCCGCCGGGTATACTCGTGTACAACTTCATTAAAAATAAATAAATAAACGAACTGTGGGGGCTTTTGAAGCGAAATGATGAATCTCGCTTCCAGTCATGGGGATGCATCCAGTTCGGTTCGGACAGCGCATTTACGAGAGCACCTTTGCTTATTGTGGCGTTGAACACATTTCCACGGCAATATGCTCGTTGTTAGTGTCATTGCTTTTGAAACGAAATTGCTCTCATTTTTACACAATCTAAAACAGAAAGGTTTCACAAACTTCTTGCAATGAAAGATATTGTATGCAAAGTAATATCTCTTTTAATGATCGAATGCGCAACTCGAAGCCAATGCTAATTTTCGGTAACCTTGAATACCTCGCTCAACCAATCGATGCAAATCACCGGTGCTTGTACTCACTAATGAGAATAATGGCATTCGTTACACTTTTAACGACTTCGGAAACAACGAAACAAATGCGTACCGAAAAGCAGCCGCATAGGTGCAACAACAAAAGAAGATGCATATTCCAGGAAGAACATATTTAACTATAACAATTAAAGCAAACAGCCGTCCGTCCCCGTCAACAGTCATCGCACTGAGTAATGTTTCTGCTGGCGGTTCTTATCGAGTGCACTTCATAGAAATGTTGCACACAAGCTGTCGAGGAGCTCATCAAGCTCAATCAGCATAATGTATATGTTTTGTTTGCTGTTCATAGCTACCTAGTGCCGGCTGCTGTCGGGAAGGTGGTGTTGTTTGGAAAAATCTCTTGTAATTATCTACACTAGGTAAGTGCATTTATTTCTCGGCTTCGGAAGGAACAGCTTACGACGGCTCAACATGATTTGCAAATTCAAGTGTAATGCAAATAAATGCATTTTGGTGGCATCGTCCGTGTTTTCGAATGGGAATGGGAGTACCTACATAGGCGTGTCAACATAATGGGTTTGTTACAGCTTGGAGAAGAAACATTCATTAGAGCTTGCAATCTACCAGGTGTTTGAGATCACAAGATCTACAGATGGTCATTCATTTCTTTTCTTTCATTTAGCGATCTTTATAAAGATAAGACTGTCCTAGGGCAGTTCAGATTTCAAACATGTTGAAAATTCAAAGCTCCCATATGTTCATTATAATCCTTAGTGCAAAACTAGAGTCCTGTCATATTTTCAGCCATTTCGGTGGTGATTTAATGGTGGCCCAAGAGCAAAATAGGTTTATATGGGAATTACTATGAAGAATTTTCAAAAAAAGTTCTCTAGTTTGTAGAGCATTCACACGTGGATAAAGTCATAGAGTCAAAATCAATTTGAATTCTTCAGATCTCAATGATGAATGTTGCCGAAGACCGGAACTTATTTCGACAATCGGCAAAAAAGATATTTAACAAATTCTCACTCGAATGTGCATCTTCATATACAATGTCCTGCAAGGTGTGCTAGAAGCTAACACGCATACTATGATTGCGTGTCAAGCGTGTCGGTCGAGCTGTGGCCTTCTGTTCAAGCATGCATGGATGAATATTGATTAATAAGTTCTTTTACGTGAGTCGAAATGAGTTGCAGTCTTCGGCAACATTCATCATTGAGATCTGAAGAATTCAATTTGACTTTGACCCTATGACTTTATCCATGTGTTAATGCTCTACAGCGTGGAGAATCTTTTTCGAAAATTCTCCATAGTAATTCCCATATAAACCTATTTTGCTCTTGGGCCACCATTAAATCACCACCGAAGAGGCTGAAAATTTTACAGGACTCTTGTTTTGCCCCAAAGATTGCAATGAACATATGGGAGCTTTGAATTTTTAACACATTTGAAGTCTGAACTGCCCTACTGTCCATATAAGAAAAATGGGTTTAAGGTACACCGGGTCAAGTTGAAACGGGTGGGGCAAGATGAAACAGCGGGTTAACATGATGTTTTTTAAAGATGATAAACAATTTGACTGTCATAACACATACATGTTGATTCAAATAATCTTTTAACGAAGGATAAATTTCCAAATAGTATTGAAATCTATTTCAAAACTTCGTGTTTCATCTTGCCCCACCCGTTTCAACTTGCCCCGGTGTACCTTACCTCAAATGTGGTGGTGCCATCTCTGATAAAAACAAGCTTTGATTTCCTTCTATATTCTCGTAACAGCCTTGAAACTATCCCTGGAAGAAACCCTTGAGGTATTCCATTAAGAATTCTAGTAAGGGTATGCGGTATACCGAAAAGTTTCGCCAATTGTACCTCGAAACGAAATTCCGCGGAATTCCACGGAATTCAACTAGGCGAAATTTATGATTTTGAATTTCGTTTCGTTTCGTCAAATTCTAAAAATTTCGCCTTCAAAAACTTCCTTTTGACGAAACAAAACGAAATTCCGCGAAACTGCCAAATAATTTCGAAAAAAAATCAATGTAAATGCTAATCGTTTAAAAATCTTCCTCAGTTACTTAAAAGTATTAGAAAAATATCTTGAGAACACTGTTTACCTTGGATCTACCATCTAAAAGCATGGCATTCGTCTCCATACCAAATTCCCGACAGAAATATTTGAACTGATAGGATAAAGGATAGAATAGAGGATAGAAGATAGTATATGTTCTAAGCCTGCTTCGCTGCATGTCTTTCCAATCACGTGCAAATGCGCTTTGATTGTTCTAAGAAAAGCAAGATGACAACAGACAAGGATCGCGAGACTCAAACTTGGGAAACGATGCTTCAAGAAAACATTGAATCACACCCAAGAGATATCTTTGGGAAAATATCTTTGCAAGTACAAAAAAAAAGGTGGAGACGCAGTTGAAAGAAAGTTTTTCGACTCTGGAAGAAGTATTTTTTTTCAAAATTCCGGAAAAAAATATAAAGGGACTTCTGAAATATTATTAAATTTCCATGAATTTTTTAAAGCACTTTAAGATTTATTTTTGACAGAAAGCTAGAACTAAATTCCTAAAAAATGTTCAGCGGATTTTCAGGAATGTTTTATGTGTATGTTAAGTGCGCCACAACGATAACCCAAGCAGAGGTATCTAAAACCCTCGATACGCCACTGCGCGATGCCCTAGCGAATAAAGGATGTCAATCGAACGTATCTGACAACAAAACTTCTACACAATCGCAGTACATGTAATTCGACAGTGCCAAAATAAACAACGGTGAAATAGTTACGAGGGAAATTGAAGATCGAACACTAGAAGTAAGAACATATAAATATTTGTTTGTAATTAGTTATCAGTAACATGGATTGTATTTTCATAGGAATTTAATAATTATATTCACACTGGAGTAAATTATCAAATTTCGTTCGACTCTTCTATTCTACATTCCCGCAACAGTGTATTTTAGTAAGATACAATGACAAACGCCGCGTGCGCCGCAGCAAACTTTCAAATTAATTCCGGTAAAATAACGTTCGTTAGCTCCATTTTATCAGCTTATTTTCCAACAAGCCCTGGCCAGGAATGGAGAATAGTGAAGATTGCAGCTGAGCAGACACAATCGCGAAACAAACCTACTCGTAAACCACAGTGGCCCGAGAATACTCGCACTTCTTTACACATGAGTAAGCGAAGCTGGCACGTACTCGCCTCCCTAGTGAATATTTTAGCCTAATACAGTGAGGACCCGATTTTGTCAGCCCCATTTCGCGACAAACTTTTTACCCTCGTTATTTTACGGTCAATTTTTAACCAATTAATTCATGTTTATCATCATAGAGAGGATAAAAAATTAAAAAAAAGTTCAGGTTTCTGAGGAGATCAAATAATGTGTTATGAAGAGGGGCTGGCAAAATCGGGTCACTAATGTATACTAGAAGAGGTTCTTAAAACCATCATCATACAAAAATAAAAAGTTTTAGGTTTTAAGACGGTTTGAAAAGCGGGTGGACTCCAGACCTATCTGGTACAATTTTTGGCTGAATTGCTAGAGATGATAAGATGATAGTGTCCACATTTAAGAAGAATATTCATCAAAATTAATTTATATAATGAGCATTTGTCACAAGATTTTGCAGCTACTTCCAGCAGAGTGTACTGAATCATCATGCATGAAATTGTAGAATTTCGTCACAATTCTTGTAAAAAAAAATATTAAAAATTAGGAAAGAAACTTCGCTTAGTTTTTACAAATATACAGAAATCGTTATTCATTCACTAATGAGTTCCGCCCAAACCCGTGCACAAGGGAGGGGTTTTGGGGGTTAAACTCCTGCCATTGTCGATGTTCCATACACTAGGTCCCCCTCCGCTTTTTGCCAAAATGAGGAAATACCCCTACCTTGTCGCCTATTCTGTGCACGGGCCTGGTTCCGCATACTATTTTGTGACATCTTATAGGGTGTCCCAGAAAGTATGGGCACAACTTTGCAGCTCTGCCATTTGGGAATGGATGCACAAACAAACTTTATTTTCACACATATCCTACCTCAATGTATTAACATCAAATGCCAATCATTAGAATTTGCATTTTACACTTCGTTTGAATGCGGTAGAACATTCCCTAAAAGACCTTTCAAAGCTTCTGCACAAATTGCTATATTTTTCAATGGCATCGTTTAACAAATTGTTTTCTACCCATTAAATTAAACTCAATAAAAATTTAAACAAATATATCCGTGTATTTCTACATGCGTATCTATTATACAACCCTCAGTTTGAATTTAAAACATATACTTTTGTACCTGAAAAATGAATTCAAACACCAAAATCGATATTTTTAAAAACCCGATTTTCGAATAGTTGAAAACAAACTTCTGAATAAATATCACAGCATGCAAAAAACTACAATTAAATTTCACTATAAGTTAAATAAATGCTCCAGCTTTCTAAAGTGTAGATTGAATTATTTTTACTCTCGTTCAAACATCCTTTAAAACTCGAATGTTTGAGGGCATGTCTTGTCCAGAAATAGGAAATGCGATTTTTTCAGTTTTCTCAAAATTTTAAAGTACCCGTACGCACAGGCAAAACATTTTTTTTATAAAAAAATTCAATCAACCATCTAAGGAATCATATTTTCGAATATATCATGACAAAAAAAAAAAAATCGAAAAAATTGTTTCGAATTTGGGTTTTAGGCAAAACCGTAAAAAAGTAGTTTGTGCAGAAAATTTCGAAGGTGTTTTTTCATTTAAAATATTATGAATACAAAAACCCTTTTTAATGTATAATCTCTTTACAGGAATCAATGAAAATACTTTGAATAAAAATACAAAAATAAAGAAAATGTTGTTTGTTAAGAAAATGATTGTATTTTTGTTATACAAAGTTGTGCCCATACTTTCTGGGACACCCTATAACACTATCTATGTGAATTTTCCTTGGTATTCTTCTATTAATTCTATCATACACAACGCTTATGCATCCAAATGGATATAAAATGATTTATTACTCTTTCTATATTTGAAAAGTATTCGCATGCCCGTTTATATAGTTTTTCGTTTAATTTTCAACATTGCTTCTATGGGGGCCCAGCGTGCATCAGTGTGTGATTGGATTTCGTTCGGGTGCCGGTGTCGCGCGCTTTTGCTTCGGTCGTTCGATTTTTCTTTTTCCCTATTCGGAAATGAGCATTTCGTTGTGTCGCGTCTTTTGTAGCAACACTGAACGATCACCTGACGTGGGTGTACAGTTGTTTGCTTCTCATATGAAGTGAACAATAGTACGTCAGCTTGCATGTTCGGTCGTGTCATTTGCAGTTAAATATTTGCTGACTAGCTTCCGCGGTTCGATTCGAAATATTAAGTGACCACCTGATCGATTGTTTGCTTTCCGAGAGAAGCGAATAATAGCGTGTTAGATTGCATATTTTGTCGCGTCGTTTGCAGTAAATATTAAGCGACCACCTGATGCGGGTGGTCGATTGTTTGCTTTCCGCGTAAAGCAAACAATAGCGCGGCAACCAGCATGGCACGAAGGACATATTACTTATCAAAGTGAATCCAGACCCAACGATACCTTTCCTACTAACAAACACTCCTTCCTGCAGCCTTTGGTGGAGTCGCAGCGGTAAACGCGGTCCTTCACTTAACAAAGGTTGCTACTAATACACTGAAGTTTTTTTTTTTACGACGGTAATGGTCCCGCGTAAAAAAACCGCGTAAAAAAACCGCGTTATTTAAAAAAAAATGTCGTAAAAAAACCGCGTTATTTCAAAAAACGTCGTAAAAAAAGTCAAGTCACGTTAGATGTGGTGCTGACTATTTTACGCGTGTTTTTGAAAAATCGCGGATTTTTTTTACGACGGTTTTTGAAATAACGCGGTTTTTTTACGACGGGTCTTGAAATAACGCGGTTTTTTAGGACGGACCGCGTAAAAAAACCGCGTAAAAAACTTCAATGTATTCCTTCCCTCTTCCAACCTGACTGCAAGGACGTGGCCGGCGCCGTTATTGTACCGTTAAAGAGAGTCTCTGAAGCGTGCACAGTGAGAATGTTGACCACTCCCAGTCAATTATTCAGTTGATTCATTGTGCAACTGTCATTGGTTCGGGTCAATCACGGAATAGCAACCATAGATGTGTGCAGTCAGTCTAAGCTAAGCTTAGCTAAGCTCTAAGCTAAAGCTAAGCTAAGCTAAGCTTAGCACGTGTTTGAGCCTTCCAGAATATTCGTTTTTTCTTGGTGGTCGTAATTCGAGAATGTTCTGGAATAGTCTACATTTAGGCGCACCCAGTATAAACACAGGCATATTGCCGAGAAGCCAATCAGTTGCGAATTAAGTGTGAACAAGTTACAAGCGTTCGCGAGGCTTGAACATCGCGAAGTGAAACAATCCAAGGTGTAAATAGTAGCAGAGAGCAAAATAAAGTGATTAGTGCCGTGAAAGTGATCTAGTGTTTACACCTTCCCAATCCGAAACCCCTCCCGTTCTCTTCTGCTGTGCTATACCCCGTGCCAATACAGTCCAGTGCTAGTGCTTCGTGCCTAAATATTCTTGTGTTCATTGCCGAACAAGCGGCCAAAATCAATATGGCCGACCCAACTTTTTATTATTGAAAATAGTAGCTCTATCTTTCCTCGATTCAGCAAAAATTCGTTTTAAGGTGGTTTTTGGAGAAACTTCCGAGTTATACGGGTTAAATTAGCCACCATTTGACCAAAATCGAGGGGACTGCAAAAATTGTTATGGCTCTAACTAACAGGGGGTCCTTCAATTTGAGTAACCAAATGCATTTTCCTTACTTTTTAGCAAGGACTTTCAGAAAATCGAAACCTTAAACATTTTTGAAGACAAGGTGTAAATATTGGGCCGGTCTTAGCGAGAATTACCCAGCTGAGTCCACTTTGCTCCAGTCATGTTTTCTAACATCAATCTTGCAGTCAATGTAAAATGTAAGCACACAGTATCAATTTTTACAAAAAAGATATACTTACCAGATTCCGCGAAATTTTTACGGAAATTTCGTTTCGTTTCGAAAAATACCGAGTGAATCCGGATTTCGTTTCGATCTCACGAAACATTTTTAAATTTCGTTTCGTTTCGTACCGCATCGTCTCAAAAAAATTTCATATCGTTTCGTTTCGTATCGCTTTGATAAAATGCCATACCGCATACCCTTAAATTCTAGAAGGGAATCCCAGGAGAAATTCTTAAAATAGTTTTCTGGAGGTATTTCCGGAGAACTCTCAAATAATGGAATTCTAGGAAAAATGCTGGAATTCATTCAAAAAGAAATGTCTGGAGGAATTTAAGAAGGAATTCCTAGAGACATTCCTGATGCGTTTCCTAGAGAAATTTTCCGAAGGAAAATCTGGGAGAATTCCGAAAGAGTCTTCCCTGGGTGAATTCCTAAAGGGTTCCCTGGATAAATGTCTGTAAGCGCTGGATCTTTTACAGAGAGATCCGGATCACTAGATTACATCCCGACTTGAAGATTCTAACAAAATATGTCATAATTATAACAAACCCTGATATGTATAACTCATTGTGATATAATCAAGTTTTTATATCTTTGGGGTTTAAAAATATTATGTATCTCAATTATATCATATTATGTTATAAATGTTGTTTAATAACTCATTGTGACATAATTTAGTTCCAATTACTTGACATTCAGAAAATCATTCCTGACTAGAAAATTGTAACAAAAATATAAAATAATCCTAACAAATCATGATATTCATAACTCATTGTAATATAATCATGTTCAACATCCTTGGTGTTTTCAAAATACTATAACTCAATTATATCACATTATGTTATAAATGTAGTTTCATAACTCATTGTAATATAATTTAGTTTTGAATCTTCGACGATTGGGAAATAATGTTACAAAATTATATCAAATTATGATAGAAACCAATAATCCAGAGTCTAAAATTAATATCACATTTTGTTATAATTTTGATATGACTATAACGAAATAAGATATAATCTTGATTAGACCAGTGTACTTTTTGTTACAATTTTAATTATTTCAACATCATCCTGCAGCTAGTCTATAACATAATAAGTTAGAGAAATATATGATAACATCATAACACAATATGATACAAACTTGATATAATTTTCTAGTCGGGTTTTGTACAATTGTATCAAAATATGATAGGAACTTGTTTCTTGAAGCTTAAACTTATATCATATTTTGTTATAATATTGATCAGATCATAACAAAATAGGTTATTATTTTGATTAGGCCGGCGTACTTTTTGTTACAATTTTAGTTATTTTAACATCATCCTGATCCTGGTTTATAACATAATAAGTTTTAGAAAATTTTTATAACATTATAACACAATGTGTTATAAACTTGATAGATTTTTCTGATCGGGATGTGTCTGTGAGAAAAATCCTAAAAGAACCGATAAGTTCTTTTTGTTTTGCTTTTGGAACGCACACGATCTCTCGTTCACAGGGGAAGAGCAGTACCGGCAGTCCGGACTGATCCGCTCAAAAGATCCGGTTCACTAATGTCATCGATTCGGTTCGGATCCGATCATTGAAGTGAGACGTTTTGCCGACCTCTACTGCCGTGACTCTTATTTGAAATGGGCGTTGCTTAGAAGAATCCCTGGAGAACTTATTGTAAGAATTCCTGATTGACTTCCCAAGTAAACTCCTGAAGAAACTGATGAAGGGATTCCTGAAGGAATTCCTATGAAATTTCTAGGCAACTTCTTGGAGAAATTTCCTGAGGAATTCTTACACAAAATTCGGAGACCCCTCCAGAGGTGTTCAAAGAAACACCCTCAAACCCTCCCAGGAATCTCTGGGGCAGGAGCACCTATTATGGACACTTTCTGTTATAACTCAGTCAATTTAGAACCGATTGGCTTGAATTCCTGAACATGGCTAGATACTGTGTGTATCTGATCGTGTCTCTAAAATCAAGTCAATCGGTTCAAAATTGACTGGGTTATAACAGCAAGTGTCCATAATAGGTGCTCCTGCCCATATGGCCCCCCCAGACCCAATTCCTGAAAGAATCGCATGGCGAATTCATACAGGTATTGCTTTGCAATAAATACAGGGATGATTTTTTTTTAGAGAGAATTGTGAAAGACTGTCTGGATGACTTCGTGCATCATCTTTGGCTCCTCTAAAATTATTTTACAGAATTCCAATACAAATCGCTGGAGGAGTTCCTCGAAATCTTCAAACAATCCTGGAGATATTCTTGGATGCATCCCTGGAAAAGATGAAAGAAAGTTTTCGGAAGTAATCCCTGAATAAGTTTTTTGAAGATATCCCGAGAGGATTTTTTTTGAGGTAATCACTAGAGGAATTCCTGGAGCCATCCCTAGAAGAATTCCTGGAAAATTCTTGGAGAAAGCCCAGGTAGAATTTCTGGATGAATTCCTGGAAGAATTCCTGAAAAAAAATAACAGAAGGAATTTCTGCAGAAATTCCTGGGGCAAACTCTGGAGGAATCACTGGATGTACCCCAGGCGGAATCTCTGGATGGATTCCTGGAAGAATCCCTGGGGCCATTTCAGAAGAAACCATTTAAGAAATTCCTGGAGGAATCTCTGGACAGTATCTTGAAGAAATTCCTGAAATAATCTCTGGAGGAATGTATGAGGGAACTTCTGGAAAAACTTCTGGCGTGGAGTAATCCCTGAAGGAGTTCTTGAAGAAATCCCTTGTGGATTTCTTCGAGGAAATTTTGAAAGGCTTCCAGGAGAATTTCCTAGAGGAATCCCTAGAAAAATCCTGGAAGACTTCATATAGGAATTTTTGAAGGAATTACTGTAGGAATCCCTTGCGCCATTTCTGGAGGGATTCCTAGACGAATCATCTGAGGAATTTCCTGGAAGAATTCCTGAGAACATCCCTGGGGGTATTTCAGGAGGAAACTCTATACAATTCTTGGAGGATTCTCTGAAAGAATCCTTGAAGGAATCCTTGATGGAATTCCCGGAGAAATCCATCGTGGATTCCCTGAGAAATTTCTGAAAGTATACCTGGAGGAAATCTTGGATGAATTCTTGTAGGAATCCTTAAAGAAATTTTGGGGGAATACTTTGAGAAATTTCTGGAGGAATTCCTGGAGGGATCGCTGGAGGAATCTTTAAAACAATTTCTAGAGGAATCTCTGGAGGGAATCCTGGAAGAATACATGGAGGAGCTTCTGGACAAATTCCTAACGGAATCCCTTGAGGAATTTGAAGAGGAGACCCTGGATGTAGTTCTGGTGAAATTGGGAGGAATCCCAGGAGGAATTGGCTGAAAGAATGTCTGGAGAAATTCCTGAAGCAGTCCTTGAAAGAATTCCTGGAGGAATCCCTTGAGAAATCTTTAGAGAAATTCTGGCAGGAGTTACTGAAGGAACTTTGAGATGAATTCCTTGATAAACATTTGAAGGAATTTTTGGAGGTATCCTTGGAAGAATTTTTGAATTCTTACGGAATTACCTGGAGAAATTCATAGAGAAATCCCTGAAGGAAATCCAGGAGGAATTTTTAGGTGTATCTCTGAAGCTATTCTTGGAATAATTTCTGCAAGAACCCGTGAAGGAATTCCTGTATAAATTTAAGGATGAATGCATAAGGGAATTTCTGATGGAATCCGTAGATAAATCCCTGAAGCAATTCCTGGAGCAATCTCTGGAGTAATTCCTGGAGGAATGTCTAAAGGGATCAACGGAGCAGAAATTCCTGGAAAAATTTCTGAAGAAATCCCTGGAGAATTTCCTGGAAAAACTTCTAAAGGAATTACTGTACGAATTTCTGAAGGAATTTCTGAGCGAGTTTCTGGAGGAATTTCTTGAACAATTGCTGGAGGTATTCCCGGAGGAATCGCTGAAAAAATCCTGAGGGAATTCTGGGAGGAAGAGTTCCTGGAGAAATTCCAGAATGAAATCCTGGAGGAATGCCTAAAGGATTTCCTAGAGGAATCGAATCCTTTGATTGAATTTTCTAGAGGAATCCCTGAAGCATCTTCATCAGGAATCTCTGGAAAAGATCTAGTAGGAGTCCCTGAAGGGATTCCTGGAAGAAATAAAGGATCAATTTCGGGAAGAATTTTTGGAGGAATTCCTGGTAAAATTACTATAGGAATGTCTGGAGGAATTCCTGGAAAAATTCCTTGATCAATTTCCGGGAGGGTTCCTCAAGGAATTCATGGAGGAATTCATTGTGAAATTCCTTGATTAATTCTTGATGGAATTCCTGCCTAAGTAGCACACATATTCTGCATACGTCTATGTCACTCTTATACGACCAATTTTAGTCATATATAAGTGACATATACATACTAGTGTGAAACATGTGTGCTACTAGGATGGGGGAGTCACTGGAGGAATGTTTGGAGAAATTCTTGGAGGAATGCATGAAGGCAAGCCTTGGAGGAGCTCATATAGAAATCCCAATTGAAACCTCTGGAGGAATTCCTGGAGAAATTCTTAAAGGAATCTCTCTTCCATTTTTTTATATGACTTTCGGAAATTATGGTTTCAATTTCTTTTCTTGCATATTTGTAGCATTTTCTCATATTCGTTGTGATACCTCTATGGGCTTATCTTCCTGTACATTCGGGGAAGGGATCATAGGTTCTTTATTCTCGTTTAAGAGAGCGAGTAAGGCATTGTACAGTAATAGCGTAACGCAAAAATGGACCATTTCAGACCCCCTCCCTCCCCCATGTAACGCTTTTTGTATACAAACCCATTTTTTTGTATGGATCGTAACGCTAAGCTCGACACCCCCCTTCCCCTATAGCGTTACGTAATTTGTGTACGATGCTCAATGGCGCTTAAACCTAAGCTTTGAAGCCAGGACACATGGAGATATGCCTGTGCCCCATCCCAGGAGAAGTAACGCTAACTAAAACGGAGTGTGCATTAACCTTCTTAACAGCACCACTCCCAGCGATTTTATGTTAAAACACCATAACCCTAAAACGAAACGATTGGTACGGTTGTCCCCGTTTCCCCCGGGCCCCACATTTTAGGGGCCCCCACAAAAATCTTTTTTGGTTGCGAACATTAGCTTTATTTTTCATATTGCTCAAGTACTGTTCGAAAACAAGGAAAAACATTTTTGGTCATCTCTCAGAGGGGCCTCCACATCCGCTCGGGCCCTGGGCCCCCACAATCCTTAATCCGGGCCTGGACGTGCTCAAGACAGTACTTGCCTATAGGACAATGCGTCTAACTTGTCTAAGAGTAAGACTGTAGCCACCAGTGAAGAGAATTGTCAGACAAAAGAGGCACAAAACAAGCAACAAAGAAGGTGCGACGATTAGTCTTTATCCCTACTGGTGACAGATAATGACATGATCTCGAATTTTTTTGTTGCAGACAAAACGGAAGCTGAATTTGTTGCGTACTTTTCAACTCGTGAATAATCAATTATTACTAACCCAAAGTCGAAACTGTTTGATGATAGAGCTTCACCAGAGTTGCAGTGTTTACCGACTCGAAGTTACCGTTCGAAAATCGCAATGCAAGGCTTAAAAATCTCTAAACTCGTGGTGTACGATGTTAATCCCATTATTTTCAAGTTGGGACAAACTTATGTCGCATGGGTTGTTTTGTCGCAACAAATACAGGTTGCGACATTGTCATTATTGTTGCGCGATGGTTGAATTTTGATTCACTGGTAGCCACAAATCTCTGTGCTTTGGTAATGGTCGAGAAGATGATAACCTTCTGACAATGATCTAGAACTGTACTACCCATGATCGCATATCAGTCCCATATTTGCTAGGTTTCCTATTCATATGGGACAATTATGCGATCATAGGCAGTGTAGCTCCCACAAATTGGTGCCACTGGAACACCGTTCCAAGTCATTTTGACCCTAAAAGGGATACCTTCATAGCCTCAGTTTTGTCACCTCGCTGAGTGTGTTCCATCAAAGACGAGCGCTGAAAGGCGGCTGGGGTCCAATGGACCCCAGGTATCCCTTTAACCTTCCGTAACTCGCGCGGTTGACTACCTGGGTCAGCACCACACTGGTGCTGAGTACAAAAAGCGAGATTTTTTCAACGTGTTGTACAAAATACAACAGCGCGATCGCTCGAGGGTTAAGGGTTAAAGAAAACTGAAAATCTCACAGACCTCTTTTTTTAATGACGACCAGAAAAAACATCCATCTTCAAAAGTAGAAGACTAAGCAAATTTTTAAGCTAGATTTGATTTTTGTTTTCTAGGCAATGTAACGATCACGGTTTTGCGTTTATTCAAAGCAATACTTTCGATATATTTTACCTACATCATATTGCATATCAGATGAAGCGTATCCTTAATCGCTGTTCAATCACGGTTCACAATCAACCACTTCGTAATAAAAACGAACGAAAAATGCAGTGGTTTTGTCGTTGTGCGAAAAACATATTACTTACGTGACTTTTGCTGATAATGTCCCTCCGATAAGGCCACTCGTATCATGCTGTGGTGGACAGTTTATTTTTCTCTCTGTTCAAGTATACCATATCCCTTCGTGCTAACATCACGGTGCAAGCAACCCTCTTCAGAGGCTGCAAGCTGCATGGGGACAAAATCCAAAAAAAAACTTCAACTTTACTGTGTGTGCCAACAAGAGGGGGGAAATAAAAGCCATATAACTAAACAAGAATGCACTCTTGTGCCGAGAGGTGACAATGCAGAGAGTGTTTATGTTGTGCATAAAAGATCATAAAATAAGGGTCCACTGCGCTGGTAAGGCCAATGCCGTACACCTTTAGCAAAAGCACTTGAACGTTAGCACTCACGGGAATACAGTGAAAAACAAAAGGGATGTTTGGTTTGCCGGAATCGATACAAAAGCCAATTTGGAGGTTAAGTTTTTTTTCATGAAAGTAAATTGATTAGTGTCGCACCCCTTTTTCGTAATTTCAGCAGATGTGTAAATATTTGGTCGGAAGTTCGTTAATCGCGCATACAGTGATTAAAATGGTTTGAGATTCATTAAGAAGCAGTGCAGCAACCCGCATTGGAGAGTGGGATATTTTCCGCAAATCCCACGTGAGCCGTTAAGCTCTCTCTGTGCCCCCACCCCTAGGGACTCGCCGCGCCACCATCGACGTCATAGCACGTGGAATTCGTGTTCTTCTAATTGTTCCTAACCGACGTACCACTTCATTTACGCCCAAATCTGGGCAATGGATTGCCCCCTAGGAGAACTCTCCAAAGCCACGGTGGTGGCCGCGACAAGGGTTGACATCAGGACAACTACCGGCGGTCGCGGCAACTTAGATGGTGGTCCATCGCAAGGAGCCGTATAGCCATAAATCGGCAACCGAGCTAGGACATGAAAATGCCACACCGTCGCAGTAGCGGCAGAAACACGCTCGCACGCAAAGTAAGTTGCTCAGGGGAGTGAAATGAACAAGCGGTAAAAATGTTCACGTTGTTGGCCAACCGACCGACGACGGACGGCAGCCATAAGACGTTTCTTTTTGACGACGTGATTGAAATACCAAGAGTCAAAGTTGTAATAAATCTCGCACTGATTGCATCCTTTGGGAATTATTGTTTCAGCTTCTGTGTTTCTGGTTGTTTATGTTGAATGGTTACAATATCACTGAAATGAGTTTAAAATGAAATGGGAATGTCATAGACTTCCTCGATCGAAGAATATCTTTGTACCAGTAGCACTTAATTCAAATACAAAATTGACATAGTTAGATGAAGCTCTTAGTTAATAACTGTAGATGTGATCATAGAACATTAAGTTGAGAAGCAAGCGTTTCCCCAGTTCGGAGATTATGCCAAGAAGCAGAAGGCAAAGAAGAAGAAGACGAAGCTCCCGGATTTCTTTTTGATTTCATCTTTAGCAGAATGATTTCCTTATGCATTCCATAGAAATCCCGAGGAGTTTCGCCTAAAATTTTACTTGAAATTTTAGAAATTTTCTAAAATTGTCTCTAGATTTCTCACTCTTTTACTAAAACTTCTCTGATAAATTCTTTCAACAACTAAAGGGCAATATTCCCACAATATTTTAATCAAATTCACCAGACATTCCATTCAAATCTGCTTTAAGAGATTAGTCTCAAAGCAATAGTTACATCAAGAATGCCGTCTGAACTATTCCAGGAATGTCTTCACAAAGTCTCCGAAAATTCTTCACAAATAAAATATTTTTTAATTGAATTGGGAATTCTTTAGGAAATCTTTCTCTTCCACTGTATTAGTGGAAATCTTTAAATACTCCTTATAATATTTGCTAGCAATACTGCCCATATTCGCATAGTCGATGTAACCACCAACGTCTGCTCTGATGGGAAAACACGATTTTATAGATTTTTTCCGGATTTACATATGCACCGACTATTTGAATGAATTAATCTGTCAGTTTCGTGGATTACAGCTACAAAAAGTGAGCCGCAATGATTTAAGGCCGGACGGGACGGTGGTTGAATCGTCCGCCATTGCTCTGTTGTTAGTAAGATGCAAATCTCAACTTCTACTTCATATTATTGGCTAAAAATTTGATCGTTCATTTGCTCACTTGCGGTGCACAATCGACTAAAGTTTCAGCTACGTCAGTGCAGTGGAAATTGATATTTGCATCTTCAAAATCGGGAGGTAAATTGTTAGAAAGAGAGGGAAGATAGGAAAAATTACACGTCGTCCCGTGCGGCCTTAAGATGTTTCATGTAATTTTTCCATATTTAAAACGTGTACGTCAGTTTATGCGACCATTCAGTCGTTTTGAAGAATGATTACACGGATAAGTTGACGTAACAACCAGATTGCTATGACCGTTATGTTAGCTATTACGGTATCCGTTTTCTGAACACGTGTTAGATTTTTTTTCCGGAATGTCCGTCTTCTTCTTCTTCTTCTTCTATATGGCTCTACGTCCCCACTGAGACTTGGCCTGCCTCGATACAACTTAGTGTTCTTTGAGTACTTCCACAGTTATTAATTGAAGGGCTTCCTTTGCCTGCCATTGCATGCATTTGTATATTGTGAGGCAAGTGCAATGATACACCATGCCCAGGGAGTCGAAAAAAAATTCCCGACCGGAACGGGAATCGAACCCGGGTCTCCGGCTGAATGTCCGTATTCGTGCGTTAAATACATTCTTTGTTGATAAGCCACAGTCCCGACTCGAAAGAAGATGTACTAATAGTGGTTTCAGAAAAAAGCTAACACGTCACATTCTGAAAATGTGAACTATCTGATAGTGCGGTCGAGCGTACCATAAAGCGTGGGCATCGTAGTAAGATTCACAGTTGGTCGGCTTTAAATCAGACCGGACCAACTGTTTTTCAATGATTATGGGAAAATGTCCTGCAAGAAATTGGGATGTCAAAGCATGTGCATTATATCTTGAAATACTATGATTCCTTGGCTTATCTTTACCTGTCCAAAAATCGCCTAGTCGAATTTGACTTTACGCCGACCAGTTTTCTTATTTCGTTTAATGTGTGCAAAATACCGGAATTAACATTAATCCCCAGGCTCTGCGATGGATCCTAACAGCTTCTTCCAATGCACCTTGCAATTAAGGCAGTCTATGTTGAAAAGGTTATTTTATGCCTTATCCAAAATATGGTGTTATACGTAACTATTTATTAAGAAATACCTTAGTAATATTTACAATTTTTTGAGATTTACTTGATAAACTGAAACATTAAGTGTCACCCACGGGCCTCATTTATTTTTTCTCATATTCGACAAATTACGAAATGTTACGAAACTAATTTCATGTTAATAACCTTGTACTATTCCTCTACACTAAGTTTTAATAATTAAATTAGTAAACATCAAAAGCTCATACACCCAACGCCTGATCAGATAGATATGGATTGAATTTATCTAAGTTTTGGAGGACATTTACGACTGGGAAGAAATGTTGAACTGTTGTGGCTTTCTCAGTCTAACAGGATTAAAACGGCTATGCCAAACTCCTGACCGTTTCACTTTTGTTAGACTGAAAAGCTACAACAGTTCAGTAGTATTGTTTCAATGATGGTTTTGAAACAAAACGTAAAACTTCTAATAGTTTTGCTGTGGAATGATTTTACTTGTGGATAACCATGAGTTTACTATTTCATTAATCAATGAGGTGCCACAAACACTCACGTTTCGGGTTTCAATGAGTTTGCTTCAAGCACTTAGTAAGGAGCTGAAAGGGGGTTTGAGGAGTTTATGTCGTAATTCAGAGGAAGCGATAGAGATCTACCATAACCATCCATACAAAAAAATATAGCTGTTCATACATGAGGTGCTTGGATTCTATACTTAGGAGATTTGACAAACACTCATTTAAGAGTAATTTAAAGTAAGCACGTTAACTGCGAACAATACTCGCTGCTAACCAGGATCACGGCATATGGCGGCGTTGCATGAACTACGAATTGTACCAAGTATGTATATAAATCGATACAGTATGAACCCAATTTTGTCAGCCCCACAAACTGTTTGCTCTCATTAACTTACGGTCAAACTTTAACTAATTCAATAGTGTTCATCACTCAACTACTGCTTGAAAATCTATTTAGATATTTAATGAGAACAAAAAATGTGTCCCCGAAACAGGCTGACAAAATCGGTTAACTGATGTATAATGAAGCGGATAAAACACGGCAGGCTGCGGTGGGCTGGGTACGTAGCTCGTATGCCAGAGAAATGACAAACTTATACCATATTAGCAGAGAACCAGGAAGGAGCCGTTGGCTTCGTGGTAGGGCGCGCACGTTGGCCTTCTAGGTCTTCCTTAACTGCATTTTGCGGCCCTAAGGGGCTCCAACATCTCATGGCGACTGGATGCGATTGATCCAGGACTAAGACCAGTGCAGTGGAAACCATTACTTCAATCGGCGTAGACTCACCATTACGAGTTGTAGGCTATCAAGTATCAATTTATTAAATTATTCGCATGTTGTTGTCAAAGCATCATAAATGTTTCAGTATCTACATTGCATTCATAATAAGTATTAAACATAATTGATAATATTCACTATGAAAGTTGTTGATATTGAAAATGATTTTCAGGCATCTGAAATCTAATAATTAGATATCTCAAATATAAATTATGTTTATGTAAATAAATTATCTCAATCAATTATGTTCAGTCACGTTTTATGGGGAGATTTTAGTTTCTTGTACACAGACGTCAGTATTGCGACCACATGGTGGTTACGTCAAAACGTTCTTTACAATATACTCACATGCTTTAGAACAAACACATTTTTTTTAATAATTGGAGCATATGCTATATATGGTGTAGGATATGTTAAGCTAAAAAAGTGGATTTTGACCTATGTGGCGTTTACTTCACCTATGCGAATATGGGCAGTAATACCACCATGATAATTATCTATTGTTTTTTATATTGTATTTTTTTCTCTAAAAATATACTCAGTAATTGCTTCGGGTAATCATTAAATGAAAATTTGTTGGAATATTTTACCAAAATTGCTCTCTGCATTCATACGTCAGGAAATTCGGCTTAGATGACCTTGTTGGGATTCGTCCCTATATTTTGTTAACGGTTGTTATCGTCCTCAGGGGAATGTAATCAGTACAGTCTAAACAATATACTCCATTCTAACAATATAAAGTGATGAAAATACCTATTTTCACTGAAAAACACATTCATATGTAAAAGTAGGTACAAAAAACCCCATAGGGGGCATCCATAAAGTGTCACGCTCATAGGGTGGAAAGGAAAGTGTGACAAGCAATGTATAAGGTATACGAAAAACCCGTACGAAGGGGGGATCACGCCAAATTTTGCGTGACGTATTAAATAGATGCCCCAATATAGCCGGGATCCGTGGCGTAGTGGTCAAACATTCACTTCATAAGTGGATGGTCATGGGTTCGATCCCAGCCCCGGAACTTGCAATTTTTCGTCAGTTGCTCTTCCCCCCGAGAGCGGCTGACACTTGACCCTCTTTTGAGTATATGTTATAACGGACCCGGAAACTTGGATATCGGCAACTAATAATGGACTCCCAATCAAACTAGAAAAGAAACAAGGGCCACACATCAGCATCCTCGACAGCAGCGCAAAGGCAACCAGTTCGATATAGTAGAATTAGAATAGACTATATTTAGGCGCTGTAAAAAGTGCATCCGGCAATTGAAATCGCTCACGCAGTGCCCTAGTGGTCAAACGAGCTATAAATTAGGTTAAGTGATTGAAGAATAAAAAAATGACTTTGTTCAATCGTACCCCCCATGGAAAAGTTTTTGTATGTGACCTCACCATAAAACCGTCCATTGGACCCCAGGCGCCATTTAGAGCTCGTCTTTGATGGAACACACGCAGCGAGGTGACGAAACTGAGGCCATGAAGGTATCCCTTTTAGGGTTAAATAAAAAAAAAAACATTACATTTTTCTCGTTTTGATTAGAGTTTTTTATTTGGTGAATTCAATGCAGCTTTTATTTACTTCTGAAAAACTTTGGTGAAGTCACCGGACAGACAAACAGGTCTATCTGTGTTATTTCCAGCAACTGCTGCATTCGGTTGTCTAAGAGTGACTGATTCTTTTCTGCATTAAAAAAAATCAAAATTTTCTACGTCTGTTGTCTGTGATTTTTTTCATCAAATGCTCTGTCTGGTTGTCTAAGGTTGTCACTGGTTTGGTTCTCTGTATCTGATAATAAAAAATAATTGAAATGTCAAATATTGAAAAAAAAAAAAAATCAAAATTTTCTACGTCTGTTGTCTGTATTTTTTTAGTCAAATGCTCTGTCTGGTTGTCTAAGGTTGTCATTGGTTTAGTTCTCTGTATTTGATAATAAAAAGAATTAAAGTGTTGAATATTTAAAATAAATCAAAATTTTCAACCTCTGTTGTCTGTGTTTTTTCATCAAATGCTCTGTCTGGTTGTCTATGGTTGTCACTGGTTTGGTCCTCTGCATCTGATGGTAAAAAAGAATTGAAGTGTCAAATATTTTATTTTTTTGTGAGAATTTCACCGCGTGCTGCGTCTGATTGGCTAGTCACCGGACAGACAATCGGGGCTATTATATATATATGACTTCTTGATGATTATTTGACATTCAGCCTTATGGTTTTCGACCTAACAACATTTGGCGAAAACACGAGGACCAAATTTACCAGTTAGCACAAGGAAGTGAAACGCTCAAACGGGACCAAAGAGCGTAGGTGGACGCCCTAGCCAATGCAGACTTGAAAACCGTAACTAGCAGCTACATTCGTATTCTCTACGATGCCTCACGTCGCCTCCAGTGGGTATACAACGAATGCAACGGCGCTCGTGAAAGACACATCTGGACTGTTAGTGTCAGCCACATCACCTACATCTCGTCATGATCCGCCAAGTGTTTGGCGTATAACCCGTGTCGACACCAAAGCTCCATAATTGCAGGACAGAGGAACAGCTATCCGTATAATAAAATCGAACAGAGCAGCGGGGACCGATCGCATATCACCCGAAATTTTCAAAGTTTACTCCCTTGGTATCTGCACAACTGCTGCATCACTAAAATACACTAAAAGCTCTTTTTATGGCGACGCACCAGGGGGTGTTTATAAGAAAGGGCCAGGGTTGGAAAATGGTTTGGATTGCAGCTGAGCATACACAACAGCAAACTTAGGGGTATTAGGGGCATAATGGACACCCTAAGCAAATGAGTATGCTAGGCCTGTATAACAGACAAAAACTTAACATATTATCAGCTGGCTTACAACTTTAACTTGTTTCCTACGTATTTCAATCATTCACAGCTGGTAAAATGTCATTATTGTGAAGAAATAATGAATTGAAAACCGTGTGTTTTTTGGGGCTGGCAGCAAAGGTACGGGGTGAAATGGACACCCATCGGGGCATAATGGACACCCCTGCATATTTTATGCTGTATCTTCGAGAATATCGACCAGTTAAGTAATTTGCCAACGGAGATCAATACCACGGATATAATACTCCATCTTAGACGAGTTTACATAACTTCAAAGTTAATTAAATAAATTTAGGCTAAAATTATCGGATTGAATTTTTTTAAACTCTCTAAAACGCCTAACAGTATGCAACGCGCGAACATCCATTCAAAATTGCCAGAGTTCATTTCGCCCCGAATAGACTACAACATTGAAATTGCTATTTTCAGTGTGTTCTGATCAAAAATATAATACTTCATCCATTGTTAAATCTACGTATACATGTAGATAAGCTAACAATTCACTTGTTTGTATGGTGGACACACTATATCTCTCGTGATACCTTATTTGCTGCTGCTTCGAAATTATAAGAAATCCGCCATATGAAAATCATACTTCAATTTCAATGATATTTTGGTTATTTTAAAAGAATATAAATGGTACTTTTGAAAAATAGAACAATGGCATGTTCCTTTACACTTATGCATTGAAAGTTTTACATAAAAGTCAACGGTTTCGGCAAAAACAGGGGTGTCCATTTCGCCCCGGGTGTCCATTATGCCCCTAATCCCCCTACTCGTGCATAAAAGAGGTCCGAGAACAGTCACGCTACTTTACTCGATAGTGAACGAAGCCAGCACGCACTCGCTTGTGATTCACAAAGCAGGTCTGAGCCTTTTGCAGTTTGTTGAAAAATACATCTTCTCGGCTGGAAGCTCTGCCTCCACCAGCTATTCATGAATAAAAACTCGCCAGTGGTTTTGTCTATTTTTTTTGGCTTCGTGCCCGCAAAGTAGACGGGCGCGAGTAAGCCTTGTGTTGGGTTTTCACTAGCGAGTTGCTTCACGATGAGAATATTTCCAATGCTGATGGAATCCGGGATGGCGGCGGACCTACAGATTACGGGGCCAGCTGAGTCTCTTTGGCTCGGGTGGTCAAGCAATATCTCACGTGAAGAGAACGGATCACAGCGAGTAGCAGTAAACATATCCGACACCGGAATGAAGAACCAGTTCCAGCTCGACAATGTGCGCACAGTTCAATATCTTCAGCTACAAGGACAGACGTTCCAGTACGAAGAATTGCAGAAGATCTACCCCGATTCTGAAAGGTGATATCAAGATCCTCATGAGCGACTTCTACGCGTAGGTTAGTTCCGACAACTCGGACTATGAGCACGTCATAAGACGCCATGGTCCTGGAGAAACGAGCGAAAACGGAGAGCTGTTTGCAGAGTTTTGTGGCAACAATGACATGATAATTGGGGGATCGCTCTTTCCTCATCGACTAGTGCACAAAGTGACATGGGTTTCCCGTGATGGCGCACGGAAAATCAAATCGACCACATCTGCATCAGTCGACAATGGAGACGGAGCTTTCTTGATGTGCGGAACAAACGTAGCGCCGACATTGCGTCCAACTATCATCTCCTAATCGGCGATATCCGACTGCGCATTGCCAGGATCCAGCGATAGGAGAAGAAAATCAACACACGTCGACTGGAAGACGCTGCGGTGAAAAGGTGCTGCGTCGAGGAGCTAGAGAACTGTGCTGCGAATATTCTAGAAGGTGGAAGCGTAGAAGATCAATGGAGCGCCATCAAGAACGCCTTCATCGCCACCGGCGAGGTGAGCTACGCACCCGAAGAAAGCAGTGGATCACAGATGATACCTGGAGGAAGATAGAGGAGCGAAGGAACGCCAAAGCCGCGATAGAGCGAGCGAAAACACGTCAACCAGTGATCGTATAAGATGTTGAATTAGATGTTAAAGTGGAGGCGATATGCGTACATTATACATGCGCCTAAATGGAGGCATGCACGCATATGGCCTCCACTTTATCGTATTATGCAACATTTTATACGATTACTGGTTGTCTGGGGAGGAGCCAAAGCCGTAGCCCGTCAAAGCTTTTCGGCTCTCGAGAAGGAAGTGAAACGCTCATGTAGACGGGACAAAAAAGCGTGAGCGGACATCCTAGCCGACGAAGCCGCAAACACCGGCGACATCCGTCTCCTCTACGATGTCTCACGTCGCCTTAGTGGGACTAAGATAAATGCTACGATGCCCGTGAAAAACACGTCTGGATAGTCACTGACCGACTCGGCTGACCAGTTGAAACGCTGGTTCGAGCACTTCGAAAACATTTTTCGAGTGTCGGCCACGCCATCAACACCTCAGCATGATCCGTCAAGGGTTCGCGCATTACCCGTGTCAACGCCGAAGCTCCATCAGTGCAGGAGATAGAAACAGCCATCCGTAGCATGAAATCGAATAGGGCCTCAGGGGTCGATCGCATATCAGCTGAGATGTTCAAAGCTGACCCCGTAGTATCCGCACAATACTACTCAATTATTCTGCAACATATGGGAAACCGCGACATTTCCGGCCGATTGGATGCAAGGAGTCTTAGTAAAGGTACCCAAAAAGGATGACCTGATAGTGTGCGATAATTAGAGAGGCATCATGTTAATACACGTTCTCAAAGTCCTCTGCAAAGTGATCCTTAACCGGATACAGGAGTAGATTGACGCATCTCTCCGACCGCAGCAAGCAGGACTGCGTGCCGGACGATCCTGTGTGGACCATATTGTCATGCTCCGAATCATTCTGGAGTAAATCAATGAACTCCAAGAGTCTCTCTACCTGGTGTTCATTGATTACGAAAAAGCTTTCGACCGTCTTAATCACGGAAACATGTGGGAAGCCCTCGGGCGCAAGGGTCTTCCTGAGAAAATCATCGGCCTCATTGAAGCACAGTACAGGGCATTTTCGTGCAGAGTACTTCACAACGGTGTGGGCTGACCAGATTTGTCCCGTTTAAATACGGGACACATTTCGGAAACTTAATAAAAAGAAAATCAATGTCCAAAAACTAAACTGCTTGTTGTCAATAAAGCTATTTCAGCTAGAATAGTTGAATCAAAAACGTTAACTATGATCCAGTGACGAGTGTTTGAAAATTTTGTTGTCCCGTTAAACACGGGACGGATGGTCAGCCTACAGCAGTGTTTTGTTCGATCCCATCCGGGTCGTTGCTGGAGTGAGACAAGGATGTATACTATCACCGCTACTGTTCCTCATCGTAATCGACGAGATCCTGGTTGGTGCGATTGACCGTGAATCAAATCGTGGATTGCTGTGGCAACTCTTTACCATGGAGCACCTAAATGACTTCGAACTGGCTGATGACGTTGCTCTCCTAGCTCAACAGCGCTTTGATATGCAGATGATCTTGCCAATTGCTCCTCAGCGGCAGGTCTTACCATCAACGTCAACAAGACCAAATTGTTTGGAAGGAAACACGGTCAACCTTTCCAACTTTACGGTTGCTGGGCAATCAGTGGAGAATGTTGAAAGCTTCCAATATCTTGGTTGCCAACTGGCGGCCGATGGCGGCACCAAGATCGACATAGGTGCACGGATCAAGAAGATGAGGGCTGCTTTTGCGAGTTTAAGAAATGTATGGAAAAACAACCAGATTAGTCGACGCACCAAAATCCGAAATTTTAACCTCGAACGTGAAATCTGTGCTGCTATACGCCAGTGAAACCTGGTGTGTATCAGTGGAGAACACTCAACGGCTGTAGGTTTTCATCAATTGATGCCTGCGGTATCCAACGTGGAGCTCCATCGTCGATGTCATCAAAAGCTGATAGTGACAGAAATTAGGGAGCGAAAGTGGAGGTGGGTCGGCCACACTCTTCACAAGTGCGGGAACGAAATCTTCAAACAAGCCTTAGATTGGAACCCAGCAGGACATCGCAGCAGAGGCAGACCCAGAGGATTATGGTGGAGCTGTCTCAATAAGTAAATAAAGAAAGTCGACAGAAATATGAACTGGCCACAGGTCAAGGCGGCGACGGCTGGCATTCGCCCAGGATGGAGATCCTTCCATCCGTCCCTCTGCACAACCGTGGGTGCTCAGGACTGAAAGTATATAAGTAGAGAGACCTGGCCCACCAGTTTTCCCGTTCTTACAGATATGCCAATAGAGAACAGTTTAGGTAACCCTTTGGAGCTGGATATTTTCGCCACTGCTGCCGCAACCTCGCTGGCCTGGAACGCGTTTACTATGCTCGGTTTTAACGCCGGAGTCAATACGACCTCTCCGGCTCCAAAGGGTTAAGAAACATGCTGAATTATTCATGGGGCGTAAAAGAACCTTATATTTAATTGTGGCGGCAGCAAATTTGAATATTGTCAGAAAAATGATAATATTTGAATTTGCAAGAAAAGTCTTATTTGAGAAAATGTGAATTTATGAATCTACGATTACCCGATTCATAAACCAGGTGATTACGGTCATCCATTCATAACACGTTTGACCGACAAACAGCAGCTTTCCCGTATTTTCACTTGAAAAACTCTCACTCATGCAGGGATACACACTTGCCCGCGGCTCCCAGTTGATTATATATTTTCTCTCGCTGAGTGGGTTTCAAGCCCTTGCTGCGTGCTTCACGGTAAGTGTAACGTCACGTACATAAAAAATGAACTGCTTGCAAAATGGTGCGACGGTACGTGACACCCTGACGCCATCGAAGTCATTAAGATGCTCTGTTGATGCGCTGCTAAGTGGGGATCGATTTTCATGAGAATTTTTAAATTGGCCTATTCTCACCCTGTGTAGGGCAGTGTTGATTGTACTTATTGGGACCTATAGTTTTGATGATTCATCGCAATTGCTTTTAGCGCTCTAAACAACAATTTTACATAAATACGATTTCTACGTGGTCCCAATCAGGGATAGGAACACTCACTTGCGAAGAGTTACACTCACTTGCTGTTTTCTCAGCTCAGAAGCGTGCTATCAAGAAACTATGTATGGACGACTTTTGCCTTTTGGTTTTGTCTAAAAGTTTGCCGAACAAAGTATGGGTCGCACACGCATATCGAAGGCGTGAGGGAGCAGCGAAGGCAACTCTCCACGAGGTGAATGTAAATTACACTGACCTCGTGGAGAGTCGCTTTCGCAGCTCTGTCACGACTTAGGTATGGGTTTGCGACCCGTACTTTATTCGACAAACTTTTAGACAAAACCACTAGCCAAAAGTCGTCCATACATCGTTTCTTGATAACACGCTTCTGAATTGAGAAAACAGCAAGTGAGTGTAACTCTTCGCAAGTGAGTGTTCTCATCCCTGGTCCCAACTAGGGGGATCACTATATTACTACGCTCCGTTCCAGAACACATCTTCCAAAGCTTAAACTCACCTAACCGCAGTGGCGTACCGGCATCCATTGGTTCATGCGTCGGAGGTGGTTGATTTTGTTGTTGCTGCTGCTGCATCTGGGGATCTAGCAGCTGCGGCGTTGGCTTTCGCTTCCGAGGTCGTCCCTTCTGTGATGGCTGCTGGGGCTGCTGCTGTTGCTGTTGGTGCGGTTGCAGGGGCTGATGTCCACCGGGATAAAACTGTGGTGAAATTGTTTCTGGTTCACTGGTTGGTGTAGTTAGGCGGAGAAATGGTGGTACAATATGTGTTTGGGTTAGCAAGATTCGAAGATTGATAACGAGAACAGAAACTTGGGAACAACAACGGGGGAGAACAATTTCGAGGAAAACTGTCTGGGATCGATTATTTTGGGCACACGGTGTGTCTGGTAGAACAAAATTAATTTAAAAAAATCGGTATCGCTAAAACACCCACCAAACGAAAGCTGAAGGTCCCCTCTTTCATTAGAGACTAAAATGAGAAAGTTCTATCGGCGGGTCTGGAACAATTTTTTTTTTTCAAATAATACTGTCTTTGAGACTTGTATTTTTTCTCTATTGAACCTTGAGTGTAGCCAAATGGGCTTGTATGTGGTCGCCCATTAGAAACGTATCCTTTTTAAAGAGTAAACAGGTCAAATCAAAAATTAAAAACTTCCCTTACAGAATTTTGCTTAGACATAAAGTGCAAAAAAAATATTTAAGGCAGTTGAAATAGAATTTCAGCAGTATTTGGGCATATGTACAAATAAACTTCGCCTTTTATACATGTGGAAGTAGTTATTGCGGCTACAATTCTCTTCATTTCGGAAAACTTAAAGTTTTTCAATGATGCAATTTAAATCGTTCAAAAGCATGAATAAAACGATCTAGAACTCCACACAAATTTTATCAACGTGAAGGTCTGTCTTATATAACCGTGACTCGGATAGAACTATCACATACCGGTAATTGTTCAATTTGTGCACCTTTATGGTACCTAAGGATTAAACATTTTTAGTTAATTTAGACTATTGCAGTTAGGTATAGCTCCTTACTTTTAAAGAAACAACTACGAAAAGCCCCCCCCCCCCCTAAGTGACGAGGAAAATCAAACCAAGGAGTACGTATTGTGTTTGAAGAAGTTCACAATTATCATCAAAAGCAGTTAATATTCAGTTTTAGATTTGTTTAGTAAACTTGTCTAATAACGGGTAATTAGACATAACAATTATTAGTAACCGTATATCTTTGTAAACAGGTAGCCTTACTCAACTGACAAAAACAACTTGTTCTTGTTTCTACATGCAGGTTGTTAATATTGTAACAACTTTTTCTGAAAGATATCAGAGATACCCTGCCCATATTCGCATAGTCGACGTAAGCGCCACTGTAGTTTTCAACACACATTTGCAATTCTGACAATGAACAATACGAAATTCAAGATTTTTTTCCACGTTATCATCTAACTAACGGTTGAATCTTGCTCTCTACTTAATAAAACTGGTCAGAAAGATGAACATGCGTTAGATATTAGCTTATATATGCTGACTTTGGCAATGGTGGTTACGTCGAATATGCGAACATGGGCAGAGCAGTTAGTACTACCCCACAAAAAAAGTTCGGACTTGCTCATTTAAATTTATCTCTTTCAATGGTGAGAATATACCCATTAGATTTACTCTCTATGAGTTTACATATTATTTGAAACCTTCTACATGGAGTAGCGGTACTTGTTTGTGAAATATGTAGTGCTCCAAAAAATACAACTTCTCATAAAGGGCAAATATGGCAGATCTAGGGCTACTACCGATCACGCAGAAAGAAATTCCTCGTTGCAGTTGTGTTCTAGATGCTACAGGGGGAAGATCAAAGGCAAGCAACTTGTTTGCACTAAAGCTGAAGTATATTGAAAGTTGCTGAACATCATTCAGACTTCTCATAAAGTTGCTGCAGTTGCTGAATATTTGCGGGCAAAACCCAGAGATCAGATGAAGCTCTCAAATATTCATGAACTGCCATCCAGATGGAACCGGCGTCAACGAGTGACCAGAACAGTCAACCGA
The DNA here is from genome assembly GCF_035046485.1 of Aedes albopictus. Classification (NCBI taxonomy): domain Eukaryota; kingdom Metazoa; phylum Arthropoda; class Insecta; order Diptera; family Culicidae; genus Aedes; species Aedes albopictus. The sequence continues at coordinate 168,189,000 of NC_085137.1, read as the reverse complement.
TTTTGTTCACCGATGATTTGTTTTTGATAACGAAAAGGGCCCATAAAGCCACAGCTGCAAAGGCGTGGGTATCCAGCATAACCATGCTGAGGATGACGGGTTCGATTCCCGGTCAGTCCAGGACCTTTTCGTGAAGGAAATTTACTCAACTTAAATGAGCATGCAGTATTTTCGTGCAAGTCACACGCATGCACATGCAAAATAGTAATTGGCAAAATAAGCTTTTAGTGAAAGTGCTTGTAGGAGATAAAATAAGAAAAGTTGAAACAAATCGAACAATTTAATTTATTCTTATATTATCTCCTACAGTGTTCATAGAACAAGCTAAGAAGCAGGCTTTGTCCCTGTAGGGACGTTACGCCAAGAAGAAGAATAAGAAGAATACGTAAGTAAACATGTGTCTAGGGTACCAGACGTGCATTGAAGTTAAGAAGCTGTTTGAGGAGAATATATGACGAAGTCGCACCCCGAAATTTCAAGAGCATAAATCTGAAGAACCAAATGACGGTATGTGCTGTAAAGTTGGGCGATTGGTGACCTGCTGGTACCAGTCAAATACGAGACCCTAAAGACGTATACACATCTGTCATAGGATGCAAACACATTATTGGAATTCAAAGGAACGGCATATAACTCGATTTTATACTCACTGTTCTAGTACTTTCACCACACTGTCTCTAAAAAAACACAAAACTATCGTTTGCTGGATTTCCCATTCACATGGGACTCTTATTCTTTTATGGGTAGAATAATAAATATAATATAAAAAATATATCGTCGGAAAGTGATGCTTGCAATGGAAAAACAGTGTTTTGCAATAGATGTGTTCTTCAAAAAAATGAAAAAAATATCATAACTTTTCAAAAAAAAATGTTCTAGACCCGCCGATAAAACTTTCTCATTTAAGTCTCAAATGAAAGGGGGGACCCTTAGCTTTCATTTGGTGGGTGTCTTAGCGATACCGATTTTTTTTAGTTAATGTTGTCCACCAGACACACCGTGGGCAACGAACGACGGCTTACCTGAGCACATCGGTGTCGTAGTGTTCTCCGCAGAAGATGCGACCGTCCCGGATTCCGGCGGTGTCACCTCCTCGCAGGAGCTGACCGCATATCGCACAGGAGAAGCAGTTCACGTGGAATATCAGATCCTTTGCTCGCATCACCAGCTCGGATGCACTGATTCCAGACCCGCAGCGGGCACACCGTCGGGAGGAAAAATGGCTGAAATGAGATAAGGGAAATTTGAATTTTAGACATTTACAGGGGAATGCCAGACTATACAAATGCTGGATATATGTTTATGAAAACTAAAAAGTAGGTATAATGCCAGTAAGAACATTGGACAATGAGATATGAATAGAATAGTTCCACGCTCCGAAAGAGAACTTTTTCTTAAAGGTCTTTTCTTTCCCATTTTCAACAAACCTTAATAACTCACTTTAATGTCAAGCAAGGAGCACGTCATTGAATTCAAACAGATTCCATCAACCCCAGGAAAACCCTCCGAAGTCGTTAGTGAAGATGTAAAACCCCCCAGACCAGCAGACAATTAATACCGGCATTCGGTTTTCCCAGAATCGAACAAATCCCTTCGATGCCAAAACAACAACCATTCGCCTTCGTCTTCGCGTTTCCTTTGTGTACCGTTAGATCCCATCTCGTCGACCCTCGGTGGACGGACCTTCATCACAGTTCCAGTTGACAACCTCCCACCCATCCATCCATCAGCTGATGCATATATTCATGCCAAGGATACATCATGAAGCGTTCGCCCCATGTCGGTGACTATTCCTCAAGAGTCAAGAATGAGGACCTCGGACGGGGATCAGGCAGGGGAGTCACAGCTTTTTGCAAACAATGAAATCATGCATGCAACAGCCGCAGACATGATATGAAACGACGACGAACGACGACAACGACGACGACGATGCACAGTGGCTGATTTCGTCATTTTAGCGCGCTTAATTAATAACTTTTTAACTATGACGTTTAGCGTCATGGTGTCTTCTAGAAAGTTTTTCGCTATAATAAGGAGCTTCTTTTGAACTATTGTAAAAAATGATCAATCCCCCTAAAAGTGAGATAGAAAAGTTATTTTTTGCATTTTTCAAGATACAAGGTTGGTGTCTTCACAAAAGTTGTAGAAAATGTTATTTGTAGCAACTTTTCCAAAGACGTCAAGTTTGTAACTCCGTTACTTGTCAAGATACGTTACGATTTTCATCATCAGCCCTTTTAAAAGGGTTTTTGCGCAATAACTTTCGAAGGATTGATTCTACATTTTTCTGATGTTCTACAAAGTTATAGATAATGGTAAAACACATAACTTCGCCGAACACGACATCCCGCTAATTTTAAAAATAAAATAGTTATAACGGTTTTTGTAGTTTTTTGGGCCATATTTCAAGCATATATAACCTAGCTATAGGCAATTATATGCAAATTTCCTTTTAAGCATGTGAATATATAAGTAATTGCCTCTCTGAGAAAGACAAAACCATCAAACTGTAAGAAACTGTAAGATGGTTTTTGTACAGAAACTTTCAACCATCAATGTTACTTTTATATGGGATTTATTCATATCTTCACCATATTTTTTTGAGAGTTCATTACAGCTTGCATTTTTATTGTTATTGTAAGTGTGTGAATATATAGAAAGGATTGTGGTGCATTCTGCAACATTCATGAAGTACGTTACATGAAAACTTACCATCTACTTCTATTTTCTGATTAACTGACAGTGCTGCACGTAGTCCACGAAAAGAACGCATAAAGTGTTACTTTTTTTGTCAGATCACGATTAAACAGTAAACTGTAAACTGTAAAGTACAATAAGATTTATAATTAGCTATAACTATTGTAGACATGTACTAGAGGGAGCGTTCACAAAATATGTCACGCGCAAGTTTAGAATTTGAGAAAAAATGGCATTTCATTCGCTCTTTTCGTGGACTACATGCAGCACTGTGACTTAGTTAGAAAATATGAATAGATGGTAAGTTTTCGTGTAACGTACTTCATGAATGCTCCAGAATGCACCACAATCCATTCTGTATATTCACACACACGTACAATAACAATAAAAATGCAAGCTGCAATGAACTGTCAAATAAATCTGTTGAAGATATGAATAAATCCCATTTAAAAGTAACATTGATGGTTGAAAGTTTCTGTACAAAAACCATCTTACAGTTTCTTACAGTTTGATGGTTTTGGCTTTCTCAGAGAGGCAATTACTTATATATTCACATGCTTAAAAGGAAATTTGCTTATAATTGCCTATAGCTAGGTTATATATGCTTGAAATATGGCCCAAAAAACTATAAAAACCGTTATAACTATTTTGTTTTTGAAATAAGAAGAATGTCATGTTCAGCGAAGTTATGTGTTTTACCATTATCTATAACTTTGTAGAACATCAGAAAAATGTAGAATCAATCCTTCGAAAGTTATTGCGCAAAAACCCTTTTCAAGGGGCTGATGATAAAAAACGTAACGTATCTTGACAAGTAACGGAGTTACAAACTTGGCGTTTTTGACAAAGTTGCTCCAAATAACATTATCTACCATTATCTTTTGTGAAGACACCAACCTTGTATCTTGAAAAATGCAAAAAATAAATTTTCTATCTCACTTTTAGGGGGATTGATCATTTTTTACAATAGTTCAAAAGAAGCTCCTTATTATAGCGAAAAACTTTCTCGAAGACACCATGACGGTAAACGTCATATTAAAAAAGTTATTAATTAAGCGCGCTAAAATGACGAAATCAGCCACTGTGCGATGATGGGATGATTCCATTTCTGGAAACTCACAAAGCTCACGTCCGAACTGCTTCCATCTTCGTTGCTACTTGCAACTTGACAACGTTGAGGTCTGGCGGTGGGTCTACCCCAAAGTGTGGGATGGGAAGCTGTGATTCACCATAAAATGGACGCGGGCACATCACATACCTACCTACGTACGCTGCATCAGAGCAAAGAAGTTTTACAAACAATGCCACTAGATGTGTAGTTGGGACTGGGGGTGGCACAGTAGAGATATGTTTTCCGTCCGGATCGGATTTGGATTTGGGTCCACCTCATAAACAACCTTTGGGTTGGAGGATGCAGCCGCTGGCTCAGGCCAGCGTGGGTATCGTGAAGAAAGGACAAGTGGGGTGAGTGGGGCGATGAACAGGAATAAAAATGAAGGCAAAAACATATACAATTCTATTGAAAAGATGCTATTGTTAGTCGAGTAGCAGTGTTGCCAATTCTGGTAAATCAATATGTTTGATTCAAGAATGTGATGTGGTTGAAGTCTAACATCTGATTTGTAGCATGTTTTGGGTAAACGATTAGTATAAGCAGGACCACGAGAATGATTGACCGGTCCAGTTGTCACTCCGTTATTTCAGAAGCAGATGTGCTTACAAAAGGAACCAACAGATGCTACTTGGGGTGATTTGTATCCTCAATATGTAAGTAATGATGTTCCCAATATTTTCTTTAACAACACCGATGTTCGTAGTTACGTCTGAATTCAGATAATTCACGAATAGGAAGAACAACGTCTTACTCGCTTTAATGAAACCTCTGTGCTCCTACGAGTAAGCACTAAGAGTTTGGACATGGGTTAGGCATTGTTTTTGGAAGTCGCGTTGGAAAACGATGTAATGTCTCAGATGGTGTATAGTATTGATTTCCAAAATTACGTCATTCTATTGGAAAAACAAATCATGAATATCTACGGTAAACAACGTTTCCAAATTCTGGATTGGGCGTTTAAGCTGACTTTCGTTATGGCGGAATGCTCGTCCGCATCCGCGTCCCATATCCGCTCAGCGTTCTATTTATAGGACAGAATTTGAGTGAATATCTTGAGAATTACACAATATTTCACTATACTGCCTTCGGGGAAAATGTTCACTAAATCTGCAATCACCGGGGCTTAAGAGCAAAGCCCTACTGCTGAATAGAATCCTGCAGATGGGCAATGAATTGCCATTCGTAGCTGGCTTTATTGAAATGTCTTCAAACCCACCCTATCCAGCATTCCGGCAGAATTGCAACATGTAAGGTTAGTTGTTCAGGAAATCGCTTACTTGCCTCCAAGTGTGCTAGATGGCATATCAGGATACGGTCTGTACCAGTACTTTCTGTCGCTGCTACCAGAACCATCTATAGTGACAAAAACTCAAAGGAACTGGAAAGCGGTGTTTAAAACAGTTCACTCGAAACTACTAACAGCGGAACTAAAATCAACGTGGTATCTGATCATCCATGAGAGGATACCGCATAATGCTCTTCTACATAGTCAGCACCCTGAAAACAGTCCATTATGCAATTAATGTCCAACGGAAGAAGAAACTGTCACACATCGGGTGTTTAAATGTGATGGCAGCAGACAAATTTGGATGTACCAGAAACGACTTTTCATCTGATAGAACCTAGCCTAAGAAGAACAGAACCAGAACAATTCATGTTTCCAGATTTTCCAAGAATTTCTCGAGCTTCAAAAATAGAATTGTAAAAACGTTAGGAGCTATGTTTCACTATGTTACCCATGATGTTACCATTACCCCACAAGTAAATCAAACAATTGAAGAATATCAGATTTTTGTAGATAATATCAAAGATTTTAAAGAACTCTATACACGGAAAAAAATCCATTCCCAAGACCATGAATATGACTCATAGTTTCCCGATATTTTTATGATTTTATGTTATAAATATACACCATGATTAAATTTTATGATTTTATGAATGATTTCACCATAACGCTATGCACCCGTTATTGTTTTGGCTTTCGACGACCAAAAATGGAAAATATAATCATGAAGCTATGATTAAATTAGCTGGGATCATGAGTAGCATTCATGAAGCCAAGAATAATTTTCATAAACCTGGAAGCAGATCCTGATGCTTTACCACCACATTCATAAAACTATGGTTGGGTGAGGTAGAACCATGCATAGAATTCATGGAATCAAAAAATACTTTTATGATTCCGTCGTCGTCGGACCTCAATGTTTCTCAGTCAAATTCATAAAATCATGGTTGAGGGAGATGGAACCATGCATAGAATTCATGGAATTAAGAATTACTTTTATGATTCCGTCGTCGTCGGACCTCAATGTTTCTCAGTCAAATTCATAAAATCATGGTTGAGGGAGATGGAACCATGCATAGAATTCATGGAATTAAGAATTACTTTTATGATTCCGTCGTCGTCGGACCTCAATGTTTCTCAGTCAAATTCATAAAATCATGGTTGAGGGAGATGGAACCATGCATAGAATTCATGGAATTGAGAATTACTTTTATGATTCCGTCGTCGTCGGACCTCAATGTTTCTCAGTCAAATTCATAAAATCATGGTTGAAGGAAATGGAACCATGCATAGAATTCATGGAATTAAGAATTACTTTTATGATTCCGTCGTCGTCGATCCCAAATGCTTTTAATTAGATTAATAAAACGATGCAAGCTAAAATCATAAGAAAATAAAATACGTGATATCAGAGCCCATTTCTATGATTTTGGAACCTATCCATCATCCTTTTTTCTATGAGCAAGCAGCACTTTTTAGTTGGCCTCTTGTTAGTGAAGATATGTAATGTTCAAATATAAACGAGAACAACAATGATCGAACTCACCGGATAATCATATTTAGCTGGTTTATTATTTTTGTCTTTGGCACCTACATCCAACAGGCTAATGATGCCCTCCAAACCACATCAATTGTTCACTAGTTCACATCACTTGCTGAGTCTCCGAAGTCGTCGAACGATGGATAAACCGGAAAAATAGAGAGAATTACCGAAAATTAACGCGCGATTCTCACTTTGCTTCACCCTCCGTACATAAACTCGGAACTACGACGGATGGCACAACGAAAACGCGAACTGGGCACTGTTTACTTTTTGCGCGTTTATTTTTTAGTCAATCAACTCCCAACAACCTGCCGAATCTTACGGGCACACTGTTTCGATGTTCCATTTCCTCATACATGCACATTTATTACTCTAACCAAATAAAAACTTTGCAAAAATAGCAGGTTCAACTTTTTCCACATGTCTGTGCTGGACGACCGCGCGATTTATATAATTGCATATGGCAGATAAGTGTAACGCTAGGAAGCGACCATGAATATAATTTATGAAAATGCTTGTTTCTATTCATATTTCTGGTCAACTCATTCATGATATTATGAATTTTAATTATGATATTATGAGTTGGCAGACATCATAAGAACATGATTTTTTATTCATGATTAGGGGAATGGATTTTTTTCCGTGTACTATTTGATAATACATAATATGTAATTCGAAATTAAATGACAATAAACAAAAAGATTTTATAAAAAAAAAGGACGTCCACACTTCAAACATAGTGCAATTAATTTCAGAACTCTCTCACTAGGTGGCGCAATATCTTAACCACGGTTTTAAATTTGAAGTTTGAATCTTCTATACAAGTGATCTTTAGTAAGAAAATTCACCCACTAGATGATGCTGTTGTATAATTGATTGAATTGATTTGATAAATATCTCAGCCCAACAACAATACATATTATTTTTAGCGTTTTCTGAATATATATATTATTTCGGCCAAGCTTAGGCCAGAAATGTAACTTTCAGTTAGAAATGACGGGCTTGGTGGTCTACTAGCTACCGCTTCTGATTCGTATGCAGAAGGTCCTGGGTCCAATCCCTGGCCCGTCCCTGTCTTCCTACATTGTCTCTTTCTATGTACTTGCTCTCTCCTCTCTACATATACCACTCATTCATATTCACATGTTCGTTCATAGCCTCCGCTAGAACCAGAAATGGGTTGGAAAAAAACTCCGTTTCCCTTTCTTCCAATTTTCATAGCACAGTGTTAATCTCTCAAATAACGCCTAAGAGTTATTGCTTATCCAGAGAAATCATCAAACCTGGCAGAGTGAAGAAGAGAAAGAAGACCTGTTCCGCAAACGTCAAACTGCTGCACACTATACAGAGCATGCACACACCCTGGCAACAAAAATAGATTGTCGAAAATTTGAATTATGTTTAATGGCGTTTAGTTGCATACAAAAGTACTGAAACTACACCAAGTTCAGTTTAAAAATAAGTTACATATTGTAGCAGTAAATTTGATGATATAAATCAAAAATGGAAAATGTTTCATTATTTTTGAATATTATGGCAACCAACTGAGTGAGTGCTTTTTGGCGTGCACCGAGCACTTTGACATTTGCGGAACAACTGCGGCGGTCGAAACTACCGCAACCCCGTTGGATTTTTTTTCTATTTTTTCGCTATATGCTATCAAGCGAACTGTGCTGCATTATCTTCAGAATAATAAACACATAATTCTATCACCTTACGCCTGGCATCCACGCACCAATGTGTGAACCCTCTGCCAACCATATCCCACCTACACTCTGGTATCCGCATGAATTTGTGTAGATGCAGAGGTATATTAGGTCTGATGTGGTTACAAACGATTGCAATCATCATTTTCTAGCTCACATTGACCTGTAATGCAACCTGACGTGGCAGGCGCCATTGTCGCCTAAAAATAGAAGATCATCAACACTCACACACTGAAGATGCCTGCTTTGCTCAAGCTGAAGCACAAACTACAGGTAACTTTTAGTTAGGCATCCTTTGAACTATGCCAATGGCAGTGGACTGCCCATAATCGCATAGTTGACGAAAGCGCCACTGTAGTTTTCAACATACTTTTGAAATTTTAACAAAGATTAATGAAAAGTTTGTTATTTTTTCACGTTGATATCTAGCTGGTGATTAGATCTTGTGCTCTATTGAATATAACTGGTCACAATTATGCACATTTGATAGATATTAGCTTGTGAGTTCTGAAATTGTTAATAGTGGCCACGTCAACTATGCGATTATGGGCAGTGGAGTAATCAAAGCTTTTATTGCTAATATCTAGACTCAGTGAAGAGATATAAAGATGGAATCTTCAATAAAACCGTTCCAGTGTGTCGAAAAGTTTTCCAGTTCAAATCTACCGTTCTTAAAATATTTTATATCTCGAATATCTTACCTTACATATAAGCTTTTCAGCAGAGAAAATATCCAGCATTTTCTCCTCATAATTCTCCATAGATTTCTCCTTAATTCACCTTGTAATACCTTCAGAGAACCGTGTAGAGATTCATCCCAAGATTTCTCCTGGAATTCATCCCGGTATTTCATCACTGGATTCTTTTTGGATTTCGTCCAAGTATTCTTCCAACAATTCTCCCAAAATTTTTCTTGTGTTTTTTTTTCAGGGACTCCCGGGGCTACTGCAGTTATTTGGAGAATACTGCGAGTTCTTCAGGGATTCTTACAAAATTTTGTGTTGGGGTTCTACAGGACTTTTTTTGGAAATTCGTTGGGAATGTCTACCGAGATCCTTTCAATGAATTCCGCCAAATTCCGGGATATTTTCTGGCATTCCAACAAGGGTTCCTCCCGGGATTCCATCTGGAATTTGTCTAGCATTCTTTCTGATTTTTCTGCTGGATTTTTTTTAATGACAACTCTTTGGATTTGATGGCTTGCCAGTTTTGTTAAATCAAAACGAGTTTGTTTTTTAACCCGACGTTTCGACATTTTGGATGGTATCTTCTTCAGGAGAAAGATACGTTTTTCATTTTTTGTTACCCTGAAGAAGACATCATCCAAAGTGTCGAAACGTCGGGTTAGATAACAACTCGTTTTGATTTAACAAAACTTCGCAGCCATCAAATCCGAGTTGCACAGAATACATTTGATTCTCCCCCATCTAGACAATATTGACAATTCCTTTATTTTTCACTGGAATCTTTTAGGAATTTCCCTCCGGGGTTTCTTTTAGAGGTTCATACCGTGATTCCCTCGGGTTTCCATCATTGGCTTCTTCAGTGTTTTCTTTAGGGATTTATTCTGAGACTCCTTCCGGCACTCTTCCAGATATTCCTCCCGTGAATCATTTGGGAATCCTTGGCGGATATTTTCAGGGATTCCTTCAAAGATTTCTTCCTGGATTCCTACATGGAGTTATCATATAATTCCTCTGGGGATCACTTCCGGGATTTCTTTACAATTTTCTCTTGAGTTTCCGTTATGGATTTTCCAGTAGTTCCCTAGATTTCTTCATCGATTTCTCCCGAGATACTAGCGATTTCCATCTAGATTCTTTCCGGAACCGTCGATAATTTTTTTTTGCACGGGTTGTTTTTCCGCCATAACTCAGTCAGTTTTGAAACTTATTGACTTGATTTTTTGTCCAAAAATAGTGTTGGCTGCGTATCCCTGTGTGAAAATTGTCATGTAATTGACTAAGTTATGGCCAAAAATCGACCCACGTAAAAAAATAATCCGGTGCACGGTGTGCCAAAAACCGTTATTAACAAATAAAAATGTCCACCCAAGTGGTACCCGGCATTCGAAAGATATACCACTTTAGTATCTACTCTGAAAATTTGAAAATCTTTCATCGAGGGAAACTAAGGTTTATGTGATTTGAAGATTTTGAGCCATTTCTCTAGGATTTTCTTATATGAGTAAATATGGACGCACGGGTGCCTGATACCACTATTAACAAATAAAAATGTATTCCAAACTCATATCCGGCGTTCGAAAGATATACTATTCTAGTATCTCCTCCGAAAATTTGAAAATGTTCTATCGAGGGAAACCAAAGTTTTTACTGTTTGAAGATTTCCCTATATTTTCATAGAATTAGCTCATATATGGTAATATTGTCATAGAATGTTTCGTTGGCTCTTCAAATCATAAACAAATACATATTATTAAGTTTCACAAACACTATTCCAAAGATACAACATTCAAACAACTTCTCTGAAAATTTGACAACATTTCATTGAAATTACAGTGGTTTGAAAATATCATATCATATCTTGATGAAGTGTATTTAAAATGTAGTAACTTCATAGAATATTATTTCAATTTCTCATGTTAATCATTCCTTGCAATGAATATACATTTCGTAACTCATCTAAAACTTTTATTATGTATCACATTTTTTGCGATACTATTACAAAACTCAGTAAGTGTTTTTAACGTGTTTATAGATAAACCGGTAGTATGCATATCTCCAATGAAATTGAAATTGTTGTTACTGATGATCATTCAAATGTAAAATTTCTAAATTCACGGAGGACACGTTAGTAACATGACGTTTAAAAGCTGGGTAATAAAACGATTAGCATTTAGGTTTACTTTAAAAGCTTCAATATCTTAAACATTATACCAACGATTGACAAAGCTTCCTAGGAATACCAAAACATTGGGCTGTTAATTCAGTTTAACTCTCGTTTCACCATGAAACGTTTTCAAATTCACCGACAAGATACCAGTATATTTATAACGTGCTTAACAACAAAAAAAACCGGTGCCAAACACTTAGAAAGTTTATGAAATCAACGCTCACGGCGTGCCACATTTTTATTTGTATTCGAGTAGCAGGTAGAACTATGAAATATTAAACTACGGTAATTGACATTCCTCTCAATGAAATGTTGTCAAATGTGGAGCGGACCTGGTGTGATGGTTAGAACACTTGACGACCACGCCGAAGACCTGGGATCGAATCCCACTCCCGACAAACTCACAAAATTTTAGTTCTTTTCTCGGAAGAGAAGTAAAGTGTGGGTACCGAGATGAACTAGCCTAGGGCTAAAAATCTCGTTAATACAGATAAAACAAAATGTTGCCAAGTTTTCAGAGAAGTTGCTTGAATATTTATTGTACTTTTGGAATTTGTGAAACTCATGACGCCGTTCGACACTAGTTCGCATCATGGGATGAGAAAAAAATAGGGGTTTGGGACCCTAGAAACTCTAATGCGTATATCAATTGAACACCCTAAGTTCTCAATTCAAACTTCGGTCTTTAACTATGAAGTCCAATATTTTTTCGAAAATTCTTTCACTATGACACTTCTAGGGTTCCAAAACCCTGTTCTTTTTTTTTCTCATCTCATAATACAATTTTTTTTAAATTTTGTTTAGCAGTGTTATTATTTGTTTAAGATATGAAGAACACCGTATGCCAATATTCCCATATATGAGCTAATTCTATAAAAATATAGGGAAATCTTCAAACAGTAAAAACTTTGGTTTCCCTCGATAAAACATTTCAAATATTCGGAGGAGATACTAGAATAGTATATCTTTCGAACGCCGAGTGTGAGTTTGGAGTGCATTTTTGTTTGTTAATAGTGGTATCAGGCACACCGTGCGTGCATATGTACTCATATAAAAAAATCCTATAGAAATGGCTCAAAATCTTCAAATCACAAAAACTTTAGTTTCCCTCGATGAAAGATTTTCAAATTTTCAGAGGAGATACTAGAATAGTTTATCTTTCGAATGCCGGGTGCCACTTGGGTGGACATTTTGATTTGTTAATAACGGTTTTTGGCACGCCGTGAGTGTATTTCTTCATCGATCCTTCTCGTGTTTTCTTCAGGGATTTCTCCTAAAATTACTTCAGCAATTACTCTAGGATTCAGTCAAGAATTTCCTTCGGCAATACTCCCTGGCATTCCAATAGCTACTCGTTTCAGGATTCCTTTGGGGATTTCTTCTGGGCTTCCATCAGGACGAATTCCTTCCCTGAGTTCTTCTGGAATTCCTCCTGGGATTCCTTCATTATTTTTTCTCATGTTTTTTAGATTCCTCCCGAGATTTATTTTGGGATACTCTCAACGTTTTTTTTCTTCTAAAATTCTCTCATGAATTTTTCCCAGTATATCAGGCATGTGGGCTTCGTAGCCGTGCGGATAGAGGCGTCCGTCATCTGGCCGTTTCGTAAGCCTCGGAGTGTGGGTTCGATTCTTGCGCAGTCGGTGCAAACTTTTCGTCAAATTCTCCACTGGACCACTGGGTGTTTCGTGTGTTGTCCGTTGTCTCATGTTTGTGATTGCTCAGTCTGTGCAACCTCTGGCTGATGACGGTAAAGTTTCTTTTTTTTTATTCCTCTCAAAATTTGTTCAGGAATGCCTGAGAGGATTCCATCTTGATCCTTTCAGGGATTCCTTTAAACATTTCTCGCGTGATTCCTTCATTGATTCTCCCCGGGTTTCCTCTATGAGTTTATTCCAGTTCGGATTTCTCCTCAGATTCTTTCCATTATTTCATCAGGCATCCTTCAGAAGCTCCACCAGTTTTCTTTCAGAGGCTTATTTCGCGATTCTTCTCAAGATTTCTTCTGAAAATCCTCCCGAGATGGGATCATGGATCAATTGCGGAATTTCTGTATGGATTTCTCCCGGGATTCCTATATAATTTTTTGTTATAACTTTTCCACGATTCTTTCAGATATCTTCCGGGATTACCCCAGAATACTCAAAAGGATTCCTTTTGAGATTCTTCTAAGAATTGCTCCCAGATTTTTTTTTTGGTTTTCAGGGGATCCTTCCGGTATTCCTTCAGTGATTTCTCTCGGACTTTCTTCCGGGCTTCTTTCATTATTTGTTTTCGAGATTCCTTTTGGAATTGCAGAGATTCCTTCAGGAATTCTTCCAAGATTTCTTCCCAGATTTATTGAAGGATTCATTCATTTATTTTTTAATTGATAAAGGGGGGGAATTCCTTTAGAGATTTGTCATGGCATTCTTTTTTGACATTCCTTCTGAGTTTCTTTTAGTGATTCCTCCAGAAATCCTTTTGGGATTCCATCATGAATTCCTTTTGGGATTCCTTCCTATTTTTCTCCTGATATTCCTTCCAGGATTCCCCGGGAAGACCCTCATATCACTCCCCATAAGTACGTAAGTACTAGACAAGGGTGGCGCAGGTTCGCAATAGCTACAGTCCACTAGTACGCTGCCGGTGGTTTAGTCGCTTCTTCCTACATCCGCTACTTGCTGTTTTTGAACTGTAGCGAACCGCCAGGTGGTCGCTATGAGTGTAGGAAGGCATCATCTACCCTCCAGTTAGAAGTACTTTTTAAGCCAGTACTCAAAAAACAGACTTATTTGCGTAGTTGAACCAATAATGCCACCTGTGTCCCTGCCGGACCTTTCCATAGATGAACTGTGACAAGCTCTTCCGTGACCGTGATCACGTCTAAGGTTTTAGAGTCGCTATTTTAATGAGAGCTCCCACCGCAACACCCTCACCAAGCACACCTTTCGCTAAACATTTGATTGCAGCGACCTTGTAGGTTTTGAAGCTCGAGGGTTATTCCACCTGTACGAGAACATCGAACACTGCCTACGAGGGTTCCAAGATCCATACATTACCTCTCTCGACGCGCTAATGTTATTTTATGTTATGTTATGTTAGGTTTTGAAAACTATGATATAAAGCCTACTCAAAATATTTGGTGATAGTCGATTTTTCCAAATGTTCGGCAACACTGCCACAGCAGACCTCCACCCGAAACGGAAGCAGACGAGCCCGGAGTGTAAGGGTCGTTACCAGCACGAGTGCGCGATGAAAACGTTTTGTTTTCAACAGCCCCTGAAAGATGAATCTTGCCCGTCCACCGCCTACCGTCCCACGTACCCATCCAAAACTCCTCACTATATTATTCCCCATTCCCCAGGAAAAGGTAGCTACCACACCAGAACCAGACGGGATGCCGAACGGTTTCGAATACGAGCTAGGTACAAACGCTTTTGTGTCATCCCACAAAAGGAGATATGGCTCCTCTTTTTGTGTCGACCATGGCAACCTCCAGCAGCAGCAGCATCCATTGAGGGACCATTCAACGTGGTCCACCAGGGGCGGGAAGGGTTGGCAATTCGTGGAAAGTGTATACGATTGTATACAAAGAATCACATTTTGCATTGAATTGAATTTCTGTGGCATCGAATCGAAATGCAATCGATTGAATGGGTGTAGAAAGAACGGGTGGGATGGAGAGCTGTATAATGTATATGGGGCGAATGAAGATTTCCGCTTTACGGTAGCGTGCGCTGCCGAATCGTTGAACCAGTGGACAAGTTTAAGTCACAACCATTGGACCCGTCTTCGGCAACGACCTTCCTCCTGGTTGGATGCTATTCGGACACTGGTGTGCTTAAGGGTAGGGCGTGGAATCTTCTGAACTGCGGCTTAAGTATTCCGAAGAAGGGACACACACGCTCCCGAAGAATAAGGACAAATCTCCGTTCCCAAGTACGCCAATGTCGTTTCCGAGTCTTGGTCACAGAACTGGTTCCCGACTGGACCGCTACCGATGAGGTACTTTGTATTCACCCCATGAATTTTGCAACAATTTTATTTTATTGTTTTCCAAATTTATACAGCACCATACACACTTAATTTTGATTACCGAGTTCGGTAATTTTTTGACGAGATTAAAACTGCTGAGCACCGAACTCGTTCAGCAAAAATGCATTGTTTACCTTTTCCATACGATTTTGACAGTTGTTTTACTGAGCCTCAGTAAAATCGATTACCGAAACTACCGAGATCGTACTGCTGTTATAATCTCGTCAAAAAAGTACCGAACAGGCAATTCAGAAATAAGTGTGTAGGATGTTTGATGCTTTTTTCCTGCTTGCGGAATGAATCGATTCTGTTTTTTTTACTGCGCATTCGCACATCAACAAAGCGATTGTATGAAGAAGGTAGGCATACGATGCAGCTTCTGGCTGTTGCCTTTCCGCGGTGCTGTGTCGAAGAAATGGATGATTTCCCCATTTCGCAGCATCCCGTATAGGGTTGACGGTCCTATTACACTAGTTTAGAGCATTTTTGAACTCTGTTAGCTAATGGTCATCTTTTAGTGTACAATCATGCCCTGAGTTCAAAATTGCGTAGCAAAAAACATTGTAGATGACCTCATGAAACATTTTGTTTGCTAGGGATTTCTTGGGAATCAACAAAGCTGTTCTTTATGGTGAAATACACCTCCTTCTGCTTTTTCTTCTTCTAGAAAAAGGTGTTCTTTTGAGAAATCTCTGAAGAAATCATTGGAGGAATTATAGAGGAATTCCTGGAATGATTCATTTACTTCTGCAGAAATTATTGCTGGAATACACCATGCAGTAAAAGCTGAGTTTTTTTTACAAAAAAATCCTACTGTGATTCCTCCAGATATTTCTTACAACTTTCCTGCTGGACTTCCACAAGGACCCAGCTCCTCTTGAATTTGTTCCTAGAATTTACCCTACAATTCCTAGTAGCAGTGCTTGAATCTGAGTGAATATGAAAAATACGACGAGTTATCAGCACCAGCAACCACTACGAAGGATCACGCAAAGGGAGTGAACCAACTGCGACTGCTGTTCCTCATCGGTCAGTTGGCTGGTGAAGCTAACTGACTGGTGATCAACCATGCTCACTTGCTGCGGTGAGTGTGAAGATGCGGAAATGATTCAGTGGATTTATTTGATGCGCAAAACTTGTAAAAACAATCATTTTGTTGGTATGGCAAAGTTGTACGTGACTATTATAATCGATTTAATATTAGTTTATGTCACTTGCACTGTAATAACGGGATAAAATCAAGTATATTCATTGCCACATACGCTGGTGAAGAGAAAGCTGCTGAACAATCGTTTCTCACTCTCAGTAATAAATTTGATTGCTCATGCTCCTTTGCTTCTGAAGCATGTTAGCCAATAGATCGACATTCCAAACTAAAAATATAACAGATGGCACTTTTTTTTTGTAATAGTAAAATCAAATTTTCTCGGTGAAGAAACAGTTCCGGAACTTTATTTCTGTTCACTAACTTTTCACAAAACTATCCCGTTTTCCAACAATTAACTTTTTCGCGATTTTTCCATACGATTTGACAGTTCTTGACTACCATGCTTCCGTGAGCTTGAGGTGAAAATTTGAGAAAGTTGATAACTGAGAGTAGCACAGACGATGCATTGAATACAAGTGATGGAATCGCCGCCGGGCTGTTAGCGCTGGAAACTAGATGCTATAAAAGTTCTTGTATGCAATTTTCATTGTTGGCGCCAACTGAGAGCAATCAATAAAAATGTAAACAGCATACATTCTATTAAGGCATATAGCTACCGCTATGGATTGAAAAGCGCTGGTCAAAGAGGAACAAGTTTTGCTTCGTTTAAGGACAAACGTCTTGAAATCCCGCTTCAACAGTGCATCAGAACTTCAGACGCACAAATTTCAAAAAGCAAGCTTCGAACAACAATGCATTTTATTATTCTGTTCTTGCTCACTCGTAATAAGCTTAAAGGCTCCCCCAAACCGACGCGACTCTTTTCCAGCGACACGACTTTTTGTCGCTATGTTTTTGTCGCGAAATCGCTGCGCACTGATTTGAAGGAAACCTTCCACACTGCGACGACGTCGTCGCAGGCGACAAGCGACAGTGCAGCGATTTTTGTACTTGTCGCCGGTGTGTCGCGGCGCTGGTCGCTGCATGCACAGTTTTCGTCGCTGTCGCGGGGCGACTAAGTTTTGTTTGTGACTAGTTTTCGCGTTGGTGTAGATGGTTGATGCGACGCATTTATCGCTGTAGTCGTTGAGAAAAATCGCGGCGATAAAAAATCGTGTCGCCGGAAAAGTCGCCTTGGTTTGGGGGAGCCTTAAAATAAGAAGATCAGGTGCGCTGGTTTTGTTTACGGTGAGATTTGTGCTCTTGAAATCGTGAGTAGGTGCCAAAGTCGGCCATTGTGGCGGCCATTTTGGGATTCTAACAAGTCTGTCCTTAAGGAAAAATGCTTGATTTTTCAAGCACTGCCTACTGGCCTTCAGGAATTCTTGTTCGAGGAATGCTGCTGCGCATCCTTAGGGAATTAATGCTGGCGATCCTCCAGGAACACGTGGAGGACTCCTGAGAAAAAATACAGGAAAAACCTCAGCTGAAATTGTTTGAGAAATCCCAGCAAGAATTTCAGAAGGAATTCTAGCCGAATTATGTGCTGGTATTCCAAAAGCAGGGATGGCATTCTGCACTGAAAATGTGCACAGTGCAGCTCATTTTCATATTAAAACCGCGCACACTTGCACTCACACTGAGTAGCATGGCATCCCTGTCCAAAAGATATTCCTAGTGAAACCCTTGGAGAAAGTTCTGGAGAAATCACAAGAAGAATTTCTATAGGAACCCTTGGAGAAACCTCTGGAACAATCTCAGTAAAAGTTTCTAGAGAAAATGTGAAGTAATTCCAGGAAAATTTCTACGAAGAATTCTCTTGGCATTCCTCCGCGGAACCAAGAGTTTTTTTTTAGGAATTCCCCTAGAAATGCCCTGTGGGATTTCTGCAGAAGTTCCTTCTGTGTTTTTCACAGAATATTTTAAAATATTCTTCCACAAATTTCTTTTGGAATTCCCCCAAGAATGCCTGCTGAATTTTCTCCAAGAATTCCTCATGTTGTTTATTTCAGAGGCATTCTTAATTCCTCAGAAATTCATCTTGGAATTTTTTCAAGAATTCCACTGGGGAAACCCCTACACATTCTTGCTGGGATTCCTTCAATTCTCCGGAAATTCGTGATGAAAATCCTCCAAGCATTTCCTGCTGAATATATTCCTGAAGAAATTCATAGAGCAATCATTGCAAAAATACCATCTGGAAATTATTGAGAAAGCTCAGTAAGGATACTTGGATATATCCAGGTTGGAGTTCCTTAAGAAATCCCAGAACATGAGTTTCAGGATGTATTCCGAAAGGAATTCCAAGAGTAACCCTTACAGACTTCCCTTAAGAAATCATCGGAGTGGTTTCTGGAGGAATCCTTGGAGAAATCCACACAGGAATCCCAGCAAAAATTTTTAGCAGAAACCCATTAGGTATTCCTGGGGAATTCCTAGAGAGTTTCTCTAAAGATTTCTCCAGCAATTTCTCTTGGAATCCTTCTATGGATCTGCTGGGGTTCCTCCAAAAATTACTCCAAGAATTTCTCCAGCATTTCCTTCTGGGATTCCTCAAGAAAATCCTCTTGAAGTTCTTCAGGGAATTTCTGCTACAACTAGATCAGAAATTATTTCGAGGATTTCTCTATAGGAACTCCTCTTAAAATACAATCAGTAATTACTGGCAGAATTCCTTCGGGAATTTCTACTAGGATTTCTTCGAGAATTCTTGCCGAGACTTCCTAAGCTTTCTGAGCAGGAATATCAGAAATTATCGCTTTTTCGAGTACCTACTCCAAGAATTCATTATTACATGGGAATCCCAGGTTAAAAAAAACCCTAGAGGATTCCTACCAGATATGTTAAGAGGAATACCAGTAGCGGTCCTGAAGAAATTCCAGCAGTAGCTCTTTAAATAATATCAAGAGAATTCCAAATGGAGATACAAAATTTCTAAAGAAATCGATGAATTAATTTCGACAGAAATTGTTGAAGGGATCCCAGCAAGAGCTTCTAGCGGTGATGCCAGAACGTTCATGGACGAAAACTTGCAGAGGTTTTAAGAGGAATCCCAAGAAAATTCCTGCAGGAATCCTTGCAAAAATCTCTGAAGCAATCACATGATGAATTCCTCTAAGGTGCCTTATGAAGTATTTATGAGCGATTTGTGGAAGTTTTCTGAAACTATCCTTAAATCTGAAGGTATCCATGGAGAAATCATTAGAAGAATTCTTGAGGGAATTGTCGGAAAAATCCCTGGAAGAATTTTTGAAGAAATTCTTTGGGTAATCCCTAAACGAATCACTGGAGGAAGTTCAAGTGGACTCGCTGGAGGAATATCAGGAGAAATTCTTGGAAGAATTCTTGATGGTATTTCTTCTGTAATCCCATTAGGAACTTCGAGAAAATCTCGTCTGGTATTCCTGGAGATAATCCTGGAGAAATCTTCAGGGAAACCTTCCAAAAATGTTTGATGGGATTCCTCTAAAATTGTTTATAGGAATTCTTTCAAAGGTTTCTCTCAGAATTCCTATGCATATTTTTCCTGCGATTCAAGGATTTCTCTAGAGATTACTCCAATTCTTTCAGAAATTCTTCTTGTGATTTTTCTAGAAATTACTTTAAGGTTGCCTTTAAGAATTTATCACAGAGTATCTACTAGGATTTCTTCAGGAATTCTTGGAGGGATTTTTCCAGTATTTTTAGTAGGGATTTCTTCAGTAATTGCTCTTCTTTTACATTCTGGAGGATTTTCATTGTCAGTAGGAATTCTAGTAAAACTTCCTGATACCAAAAATGTCTGAATCGCAGTGAGAATTCATGAAGGAATCGCTAGTGAATTTCGAATATCAATGAATGAAAAGTGATTCGCTTCGGTTCGCAACTGATGTGAAGTTGCATTAATATTCAAGAGATATGGGATGTTCTTTTCCAAATGATATTCAGTTGATATGGAAGTGATTGAACAGTAGTGCCAATTCAAGTGCAAATTAGTTAATGTCAGTGTGCTGATTTCTTACCGTGAATGGTTAGTGCATTCCTGGTAAATGAGCCAATAGGACGAAATTAATGAAGTACTAGATTTGTAGTTATGAACTGAATTTTTGTATGGTGAGAAGGAAAATTCTCCATTTCTGCAATGAAATGGTACAAAATGTTTTGCTCAACATCATTTAATTAGTCAAGAAATCATAATACCCACGCTTTTTGCACCATTTCCTTGCAAAAAAAGATAATTAACCTTCTCACCATACAAAAATACAGCTCTTTAAGACAATTTTAGCGCTTCATCGAATGTGCTCCATTCACATTCTGTTAGATGGGTTTCTGGGTGAACCCGAATTGTGACATTCAGGGAAAGGCATTTCACTTGGGGTCTGAATAAACTTCTGTGGGAATTATCATGGGATTCTAGTATGGTCACGGTTTGTATTACACAGTTGTCAAAATTTTATCAAATCAAAATGAGAAAGTAAGAAGTGTGCTACTTTATGACCTGCTGGTGGGGTTCCGCTAGGGGCTCTTTCTGGGATTTCTCCAGGACTTCCTCCTGGAATTTTCCCAGGACTTCCTTTCTCGGATTCTCCAAGAATAACTTCCAGGATTTTTCGGTGAGCTCTTTATAAAATTCTTCGAGAAATTTGTTTAAGATTCTTTTTGAAGTTCCTTCTGAGAGTCATGCAGGAGGTTTCGCGAGATGCTTAAACGGTTTTTATTTAGAATTTCTCCAGGATTTATCTCTGAGTTCCCTCTAGAAATTGCTTCCAATATTGCTCTTGAGGTTTCTTAAAGAATTCTTTCCAGGATTTCTCCAGGGATTACTTCAAGAATTCGTTTTGAGGTTCCTCCAGAAATTTGTTTAGAGATCCATACAGGAATTCCTTCTGAGATTCCTTCAAGAATTTATCTCAAGATTCCTCTAGGAATTCATACCGATCTACCTTCAGGAGTACCGGGATACCTATAGAAATGCTTGTTCATGAACTCTTGGAAGGAGTTCTAGAAGGAACTCCCTGTTGAGTCCCAGAAAGATTCTTGATTTCTAGAGAAATGATAGAAGAAACTCGTTATCAATCTCAGAAAATATCGAATCCCGGAGAGACCTCCAGGAGAAGTACTTAAAGAAACCTCAGGAGTTATCTCAGAAGGAGCTCCTGGAGGAATCTCAGAAGATGTAATACTCAAAAGGAGAAGTCTTGGAAGGACCTCCTTGGAGAATGCCTGAAGAAATTTCCAGAGGAATCTCGGATAAAACTGCTTGAGGATTCTTGGGAGCAATTTCTGAGGGAACCTCTGAAATAATTCCTGGAGGAATCCCGGAAGACATTCCTAAAGAAATAGTAGAAGGGTTTCTTGAAAGAATCTCGTAAGGAGTTCCTGGAAGAATTCCAGAAAGAACTCTGGAGGAATCCCAGAAGGAACACGCTTAGGAATCCAATAAGGTTTCTTTGATACCTAGAAGACCTGATGAGACCTAGATGGAACTCCTGGACGAATCCCAGAATAAATTCCTGGCGGAATCCCTGATGTAATCTCTTTAGAAATTTCAGAAGATACTTCTCGACGAATCCCAGTGAGAGCCTCTGAAGGAATTCTCAATTAGCCCTTGAGTAATTCCCGAAAGAATTTCTGAAGCAATCCCGGAAGAAATTACTAAAGTGATTCTAGAAAAAAATTCGAGAGGAATCGGGTTCCTGGAAGAATCACAAAAGGAATTTCTAAAGGAGTTTCAGAAGAAATTTCTGTAGAAATCCCGGAACTCCTGGAAGAACGCACACCCCGGAGATATTCCGAAATAACACTTTAGAGGAATCCCAAGAGGAGTTCCTAGGAATCCCGGAAAGAAGTCCTGGAGAAATCCCAGAAGGAGCTCCAGGGGGAATCCCACCAGTAAGTAGTTAATGCGTCTTAGCTGTATGAGTGAAAGAGAAGGAGAGAATTCCATGCACTGTAATTAAAATTCAGCTAGAAATCATGCACATAAAGGGAATGCTTAGAGTTAGTGCACTTTTACAAAAGTATAATGTAAAATTACAGTACCATAGTGTAAATTTCCGCCAACCATCGCGTAAACCATCATGGACTTCAACCGGTTACGCGACTATAAGCAGAAATTTACACGAACGTAACGTAATTTTACATGATATCTCATGTAATTATGCACTAACTCTAGCATTCCCTTTATGTGCATGACTATCCGCTGAATTTTACATGAATATTTTTTTCTGTGTGCAGTGTCCTATGAGCCTACATAGCTCGCACCCACAAGATTTTCGTGAGCCTTCTGTCCGCACAGCACATTGCGATTTTGAAGATCTAGGAGACAATTTTGTGAGGGGCTCGCTGTCAAATTTATGTACACATGAGAAACGGGGAACGCTGGTAAGATACTAAGGTGATCGCAGTAGCCCGCGAGCGAGTGCGGACGTGAAAAAAAATGCGGCTGTCATTTTTTTCGCGTCCAAATTTGGGTTTACTATATCTAAATATTTCGGTCGATCACATGCGGATGAAAATCCGCCGAAGGTATTCCGTGCCGCCCGCGTCCGCGTTCCGTTAGTGTCCGTAGTATCACCATACAAAGATTCACCCATTTGATTGCGAATAAAGGAAGAGTGTTTTTGCTTCAGAACTCTTGCTACCCGAAATTGAAGAAGAAGGATTATCGTTTTGTGCATTTTCCCGATAGTAAGGAACGCGGCATGTAAGAAGAGTTCGTCCCGCATATTTTACCCCGGATTTGATTCCGGATGGTTTAGTGAAAGTTTCACGGTATTTAAATATTGGTTTAGTGCCCTTGAGCATTATGTATGTTGTGTGTAGTCAAGCAGTGGGGACATTAAGAAGTGTTGAGCAAAAGGGAGAAGAAAAAAAAGCGAAGATGGGAAGTGTTTCCAGTTTGCAGAATCTGGATCTACCGGTACTGCAAACGGAAGAAGTGAAAAGCTGCGTTCGGACCCACGTGGATGTTATGATTCATTCGGGCGGAGAGATCTCATAGTGGATACACAGCGATTGCATGGGAGTTGTGAAGAGTGTTGGCCAGGAGGGGAGAAAATTGGATTTTGAATTTCGGTGAGTCCGTTTCATGCTTTCGATTTACGATACATTTTTGAGCATGTTGGATGTTTGGTAAGATCTGTCTAATTTATCATTGCTGTATGCTATTTTTCCAAACAGAGCACACTTTTACTAAATGTAGCCGGTGGATATCATACTGTTTATTTTCCTTCCTATAATGCAGGTTATTTAATTCTCCCGGGGAAGGGATCGTTATATTTTCTTCTCGTTTCAGAGAGCGAGCAATGGCGCTTAAGCCTAGGCTTTTGAGCCAGAACATAAGGGGAAAATACCTATGTCCCATCCAAGGAAGAAGGACGCCAACGGAGTGGCATTAACTTTCTTAGCCACGTCACTCCTAACGTTTTTGTTTCACATTTATAACACATATGATACGGAGCGGCTGACGAGATGTCGCCGTTCCATAGTTTTGTTCAATTGTATTCAATAACGCTGCACAGTAGGCCTGGCTGCTTCAATACTTGTAATGCATCTTCGATGTCTTGCAAGTACTGATAATGACAAGAAAAATGGTAGAAGTAGTCGATTCTATCATTTTCCAGGATTCTTTCAATGAATGGCTGTGTATGTGTAGACTAGACTAGACATGAGAAACGGGGAAAACTGGTAAAATATGCATAACAAAAAAAAAAACGAAAATGTTTTGGTCGGTTAAATAGATAACCTCGCTTGCTAACAAGCTTACAAAAATGACGATTATTTATCAAACTGTACCAAATTTATCGCGATCTATTAAAAAGAACATTTTTTTAACGTAAACATTGTACATACAAGACTTCACATTAAATACAAATACATTTCTATTGAAGAAAAGTGTAGTTTTTTACTTGAACCTGAAAAAATTTGGCCAAAGCCGAAAGAATACGGTGGGCAGGGCATGTTGCAGCAATGCCGGATTACAACCCTGCAAAGTGGGTGTTCTTTACCAATCTGGTTGGCACAAGAAAGCGTGGAGCAAAGAGAGCACGATGGGTGGAACAGATGGAGCGTGAACTGGCGAGTAGTGGGCGTGACCGAGAATGGAGAGCGCCAAACTCTAAGGGTGCCGTTATAGTTACGCGTGAGAGTGGGAGTGCGCGTGTGCGAAGTCGCAAAGAAGAATATCAACAATAGCAAATTCACGAAAATCCTATGGACGCGCACTTTCACTCTCACTTTGAAGCGGCACTATGTCATCGCCGTAACAGAGTGTGATGTTGTGCAGCTAAATTTTTGTATGCCAGAGGTTTCTTTTCGTTCTCACATTTGTAAATCATGTCATATTAAGCAAAATTATTTGTCTTGTGCTTTATAAGAATTATCTCAACTTTCCCTGCAAATCGGTAACGACGATGCTGGTACACTTGCCCTAGAGAAAATCCCGACGACGGCGACCGACCGCGACAACAACGGCGGCGGCAGACAGAGCCCGGCTGAATGGTGAAAACAATGTTAAATGCCTTCTCGCCAATGGAACTGCGCACACCACCACCGCACCGTCCCCTCATATCATTGGTAGTGGACCGGACAGGCAAAGAATCGCGCATTGGTGCACGTACACGAAATTTCCAAAATGGCAACAATTTTCATGCGTAGTAGCACCGTCCATCGACCGTCGGACGGTTATCGATGGATGCTGTGGACTGTGGTTG
Organism: Aedes albopictus; assembly: GCF_035046485.1. Classification (NCBI taxonomy): domain Eukaryota; kingdom Metazoa; phylum Arthropoda; class Insecta; order Diptera; family Culicidae; genus Aedes; species Aedes albopictus. The sequence continues at coordinate 168,164,005 of NC_085137.1, read as the reverse complement.
CAAAAATACTCGCATGGGTCGTATAAACTTGTTCTTGAAGATCGTTCGCGTGTGCAGCAGTAACGGGGCAACTGCGCGGGATCTTTTTTTTTTCTGCGGATCGTGCGATGGATGCGTGCACTTGGGGTATGATTTAAATGGCCATCATCGTTTTCAGCTACTGGTGCTCTAAGCACGGTGCAGCCTCCACGCGCGAAGACAATGGGTTTCCGAGGTATGAGCCGGCGCGTTCCTGGAATTGCTAGATGAATTGTGTGCAATTTTATGGTAATCCAAATGCAGTCGGTTAAACGCATTCTATACGTGATGGCGGGTGGCAGAGTGGATGGGTCACGTAGTGTAGCCAAGATGATAGTGCATTCTTGATGTTCTACAATGGACGGAGGAAAAATGTACCTGTAGCCGGATTTGAGCTAGAGAAGTTTGCAGATCGTAATAAACACTAAAAATAAAAGTGCAATTTCAACAAAAGAACATTATAAAAACGCACATGTTGTTCCCAAATCAACTTTTCAATCTCATAGGTTTGTTAAGGTTAGTACTAGCAATTCTTTTGCATTCTGGTTTACATCCAAACTTACGGAACTCATCTAATAATAATCGGCACAAATCCTGAAACTTTGGATTGCTTCGTTATTAGGCCGTTACAAATATTTATTTTACTTTTTGTCCCCCCACTGTTTGGCTGGTCGAGGGGGGGGGATAAAAATAATAAAGCATTTAATTAGAAAAATATTAAAAACTCATCGGATTTGTTAAAGAATTTTTAACAAGACTCGATATTTTGATAAATATTTTTTTAACTGCCCCCTCAAAATGCCATTTCGAGCCAAAAATTGTTGAAAGGGGGGGAGACAAAAAGTCAAAATTAAATTTGTATCAGCCTTATCTCAATAAAGTTATCCATATCCATTTAGCAATTGCTCCAAATAAACTTCTTCAGCATTTTTTTCTGAAACACCCTAAATATCAGAAATAACCTAATAGTACTCTTCCAAATATTCTACATAAGTTCAACCAAAATATTTTCATACGATTTAGAATGGGGAGAATCAACTTCTTCAAAAAAATATCACAAGGAGTCACCCCTTGATTCCTATAATAAGTCTCTGAATGATTTTTGTAGAGGAACGCGGAATCAGACCTCCGAAGACCGCAAACTGATTCGATGTTCGTGAAAAAAGTTATTAAGCCTCACCCGATCGATAAAATGCTATTTATTGTTATTCCTTACAAGTTAAACTGTTTTGTGGTGGCTTGTCAGTCTTGACAAAAATAAAACACTATTTATGTTATTTTGTCCGACGTTTCGGTCCGTTTGGGACCTTCTTCAGGGAAACGTCGGACAAAATAACATAAATAGTGTTTTATTTTTGTCAAGACTGACAAGCCACCACAAAACAGTTTCGTAAAACAGTCGAACACACCAACGTTACAAGTTAAACAGCCATGCTGGTTTTCGGTCAATAACTTTTTCCAATGGGCAACCTGTGACGCTTTTTCTTTGAAAAAGTGATTTTTCCAATAGTAAATCAAAACGGCTGCCGTTGTAATATAGTTTCTCAAACAGTGTACATGAGTGAAATGTCTTTTTCTGTCCCATGCTAATGAGCACCATTCGTAGTTGCTTACTATTATTTGATTGATTGGGACATTCATTGTACATAAAACCTACAAATGAAACCTGAGATTGGCTCATCATACAATTAATTATCAATATGTAGTGCTTGTTGTATAGTTACTGCACAGACAAACAGACGTATCACTTGAAACAAAATGCGATTAAAATCATCGTCACGCAAACATAATCGCCCAATGCCAATTATGCTGTGGTACGCAAAGTAGATGGCGGTAGTGAGCAAACGTCATACAGGAGCAAAACCGATGTGAGCGCCATGAGCGAGCGATTTACGAACTACGGAATATTTGAATAATCCGTTAAAAAGGGAAACGATGGAAAGTGAGTAGAATGAGACGTCTGTTTGTTTGTGGTTATGTATATGTGAAGAGTTCAATATATATCAACTTAAAACAAGTTTTCGTCAAATGAGTAAATATCTATTTTCAAAATTTTGTTGTTTCGTGTTATTAGACATTTTTCAAGTGAAAAAGCTTATTAATTTTGGGCCGCCCCGAGAAATAGGAGTTCGATTGATGAGAAGTAAAAAATCAGATGCTATTTTCAAATTTTGCCAAGAAAACGTTCTTCGATGTAATTTGACCCTCCTTTAGCATCACGTTGGAGGCAGCTCGCTGACGTAGTGTACGGTTTGGCTAAAAAATTGACCTTAATGCCAAAGGAGGGTTAAATGTGTTTTGAGCTTATTTTGACTAAAGAAAGAGAAAAAAGAATAAAGAGTACAACAGTGTTGCCAATTTATCAATTCATCATCAGACAGAATATCAATTAATATGAGGATCTTTATAGATATATTTTATACTTTTATAAATAACTAGCTGAACCCGGCAAACTTTGTCTTGCCTACTGCGTTTTTGACATTTCAAGTCACATCTTTCATGGATTAAAAAAAATCTTTTGGAATTTGAATTTGATCCAAGAATTCCACTAGAAAAGTGGCTATGGATTTCGTGAGAAGATTATCCTAGAAATCCGTACGAGTATTCGTCCAGGAAATCGTCAACGGATTCATTCAGAAAATCTCAAGTTTAGAATGTCTCAAGAAATTTAAGAATTCATTTAACCCTTCTTAAGCGTTATGGTCATTTTTTATCCCAACCGTATACTATGTCAGCAAGCTTTTCCCAACGTGATGCATTAGTAAGGTTATGAACTATTAATTTCTCTGGAGATTCCTTTGCAAATTCTATATTAAATAGATCATTTGATATATTTGTCCAAGGACTCTTTTAAGACATCTTTTATGTATTTTTTTTTCTAAAATTGATCCATGGATTCTGTATCGATTCGGAGGAAACACGCGCCTGTTGTTTCGATCTCGTCCAGCTTCATGCGTATGAGCCAACAGATTCCTTCAGAAATTACACCTGGAATTTATTCTAAATATACATAAAAGTCTCTCTTAGAAACTCCTTCAGTGGTTTCTTCAAAATTTTTAAGAAACTTCTCCGGCAATTTCTTTAAATCTTTCTATACGAATTAAAAAAAACCTTCAAGCACTCTTTTGAGAACATTTCCATGAGTTCATTTTATACTTTTGAAATTCTACTTGGGAATCGTTTAAAAAAGTCTTCGGAAATTTCTCCAGGATTCCTGCATTGATCCTTTCAACGAAAATCAAAATTATCACGCTGCTCAAGCCGTAACGCATGCACGGTGTACTTTGCAAGTAAAGCAAGTATTATGCTGTATGTATAATTGCAGTACAATTAAAGTGGAATAGGGCCCCATAAAAGTTATATTTTAGCTAACTTCAATTTGGATTTGCTGGGGCCCTTTTCCATTATAAATTATTTTTAATTGTTTCTACAGAGTCATGAGTTTACTTACGCCGTATTTATGCATACATTACGGCTTGAGCAGCATGGCTCCTTAGAAATTCAAGGTGTTCCTTCAAGAAGTCCACCAGATATTTGTTCAAAATCACTTTACAGGTTCTAATGAAAATTGCTGCATGAATGTGCCCAGAAAATTCTTCAAGGAATTATCCCTTAAATACTACCGAATATCTGCAGAAAATTCCTCCATATATATCCCCAGAAATTTCTCCAGCATTTCTTCTAAGGATAGCTTTATCGCTTTATGAATTCTTCCCGAATTCTTTAAGGACTTATTTCAGAAATATTTCCTTTAAATTTAGTATGAAGTTCTTTTAGAAACATCTCAAGAATGCTTCTGAGGGATTTTTAGAGAAGCTAATTTGGGCGTTTCTTCAGGAATTTCTGCAGGAACTTTCTTAGAAATACGTACGCAGATTGTTCCAGGAATACTTTCAGGAAATCCTCATAAAATTTTATCAACAGATTTCTCCAGGAAAGGAAGAGTTCCAAGGGATTTTTAATACTTGAAAGAACCCATGTATCAATCCATTAAAAGCTATGCCTTTGAAGATTCCCAGAAACAGTTTAGGATTTTTTTCTAGAGCGATTCTTTGAAAAAAAGTCCTATAAAAAAAATTAAAGTTAAGGTGAATATATGACGAAGCCACACCTCGAATTTTCAAGAGCACAAATCTGAAGAACCGAATGTCGGGTTACGCTGGAAAGTTGATCGATTGGTCACCACCAGTGGGTAACCAATCGATCAACTTTTCAGCTCAAACCGACATTCGGTTCTTCAGATTTGTGCTCTTGAAAATTTGAGGTGTGGCTTCGTCATATATTCACCTTAACCCTGTATAAATGTCTGGATGAAGTAATCCCTGAGGATATCCCTAGATGAAGTTCTGCAAAAATTGCAGATAAAAGTACTTGCGGAATTCCTAGAGAAATCTCTCAATAAATTTTTAAGATTTTTTTTTATATCGTTAAGATATTTCTAGAATTTCTAATACAATTTCTGAAAAGAATAATACACAAAAAAACAAAGTATTACCTAAAGAAATTTTTGTAGGACATCCATCAAAAAACAAAACAAAATTCTAAAAGGATTATATTGAAGAAAATTCTGAAAAATAAATAAATAAACTGTTGAAGTCATCTTCCAAAGCATACCAAAAACAACTAGATAACCCTCAGCAAATTTTCATAGAAGAATTTCTTGATATTTGGTTTTTTTTTTAAATTCCATGGAATGTATTCTTTTTTCTGCAGGATTTGCTTAGAAATTCTTAGGAGAAATCCCCGAACCGAATCTCTGATTATATTATTTACACTCGAACGAATCTCTGAAGGAATTCCAACAATATGTTTTTATTTCTATTACCATGTATTTTAACTTATGCTAATTCTACACTGCCAACAATTATTTCTGAAAGCGTTCCTTGACAAAAAATCTGAATTTATGATGGACCTTAGAGGAATTTCTAAAAAAACTCCTAATCTCTATAAACAATGTTGCCAAAAATTCTTTAGTTTGAAGAGCTCTTTAGAGAAATTCATAGAAGAACTGCTTTAGAAATTTTCCGAAATTCCCAAATTCTCAAAAAAAAAAAAACTCTTAAAGGAATTTCTGAAATTCCCTCAAACATGTTTGAAGAAATACATATGCACGAACTTTTGTAGCAATCCTTGAAATAATTTCCCAAAGAATCACTGAAGGAGCCCCAGGAGGATTCCTTTTTAACTAACCCGAAGACTAGTTTCAGAATGAATTTTTGAGAAATTTCGTCAGAAACTCCTGAAGAACACCCAAGGAATATTTCTCGAGCAATTTCTCAAAGAGTTTTTGAAAGAATTCCTGGAAAAAAATCAAAGGGTTGAGTGAGAATGCATTCTAAAGGGATAGCGGGAGGAATTTCTTAAACAGTTCTCGCTGAAATCATTCTAGAAAATCCTCAAAATGACTACATCTCTGGTTGATGGTGGACTAGCAGAAGTCAGCAGTGATATTTGATGTCTGATCTGTCCACTACTGTATCACCCACTACCTGCTAGTCCGTTGTCTAGTGTCGTGCTTCCTTCAAAGAGCAAAGAGCTCACTGGAGCCATTAAAACGTGTCCATGTTAAAAATAAAAGAGTGCCAAAGATAACGGGCGAGAGAAATGTTGCCAGACGCCGAGTGCCGGTTTTGAGGATTCGGCATAGCAGGGATTGATATAGGTAAACAAAGTGGCCGAAAAACAAATCCACCTCGAACGTGGTAAATGTGATTGCTCAGACGCAAGAGAATATGGAACAGAATGATATGCAAATGTTTTACGAAACTGTCAATGGCGTGTGAAGAAAAGCAGCGCCTCCCGTCATGTGCAACAAGCGTGGTAGCTGCCAGGTGGAGAGAGTGCTTCGAGGAATTGTTGAACGGTGAAATGGAAGAGCGACAGACAGAATTCAAATCGACGACGACGGATAAGCTGTGGAATCTGCAACGCTGACGAGGGCAAGATAGCTATAGAAGCCTGAAGAACAACAAGGCTGCTGGGAAGAATGAACTCCCGGAGCTTCTCAAGCACGGTAGAGAGCAGTTGCATCAACTCATACACCGCAGTTGGTTGGATGGTCTCATTTACCCTCTATTCAAGGGCATCGACTGGAGTGCGAGAATTACAGGAGAACAACACTTCTCAATTCAGCGTACACAATATTGTCCGGAGTTATGTCGAACAGGCTGAGACCAATTAAGGAGTCCTTAGTCGGTGAAAATCGTGCAAGCTTTTGTGAGGGCCGATCAACGAAGTATCAGATGTTCACCCAGCAGCGGCAGATTCTCGATAAATCCATCATCTGTTTATTGATTTTAAAGCGACGTAGGATTCAATGAAGAGAAACCAGCTATGGCAGATTATGAGAGAACATGGCTTTCCGACGAAGCTGATAAGACTGATTCGTGTGACGCTTGATGGACTGAAATCAACTGTATGGGTTGCATCGTTTACAGGGCGATGGTCTTTCGAACTTAATGTTCAACATGACACTGGAAGGAGCGATAAGGAGAGCTGGTGTGCAGAGGAGTGGAGCCATTATCACGCGGTCGTACATTCTCTAGGGCTTCACAAACGATATTGGCATCATCGAGATCGCCTGTCGTGCCAAGGAAGAAACGTTCATACCTTTCAAGGAGGGGACTTTGGGTATTAGACTAACGATTAACACAAAGACTAAGTGCATGATTGCTGTCGCAAACTTCGGTCCGGCTGTGACAGTGGTGTCGAAAAATTTGATGTTTTGGACGAACTTGTTTATCTTGATGCTCTACTGACCTGCTATGCGAGCTAAGAAAATCTACTTCGGTCTGCGAAACCAGCTGATGTCCCGTATGCTACAAACGAAGTCAAACCGAAAGTATTTTCGTTCTGATATTTTATGACAAGCTATTCGCTCATTTTCATAGTTGTCGCTACCATGCTTTTTTCAATTACACCTAAATATCAATTACCTAGAACCGATATCGAAACACGGATCTCGACATGCCCCCACCATCGTGTATTTCAACAGGTCATAAAAGTGGTAATTTGCCTTACAATACCTATTACAGATATTTGTAGTTCCCTTTAAGGCTGCTATGCTACCAACCGACCAAGAAAAAGGCGTTACATACTGCCTGTTCCTGCCTACTTGCGATAACCGCCAGCCCATCAGCACAACGGGTACCACGCTGCCGAACCAGTCAACGCCAATTAGCTATTACCTACACGCGAATGGATTGGCGGTTCCACGGTTCAAAGGTGCCTATTATGCATAAAATCGGACAAATGCGCGTGCAGGAAAGAACAAGACAGAACATAGATTTTTTCGCGTGAGAGTTTAAAGGCAGAAAAAAGAAAAAAAGTTCCGCCATGAGTTCAGCAAGAGCCTCCATTCTTAGCCAGCTTTTTTAAGGTTCATGTCCTCAGGTATGACGGTCAGTGGTAGAAGAACTAGACGAAAGACTTTTTCCCGAGCGCAAAAAGCAAACTATGTAAAACACTTTTGATGGGTTCTTCAATTAGCAAATTGTGAAAAATAAACCTGTATTTGATCTGTTTGCATTTACAAGATGAAAGTCAAAGCTCACATCTGCTTGCACATTTTCACTCATTTATCTTATGCATCTTTACCCCGGGAAGTCAAGGATATTTATTGAAAAAGTCAGAAACTGATAACACAATATTTTCACACACGACCGTGTTGGGATCACCATAACACCGCTAAGAAAAGTATAAGTGCAAACAGTAACAAAAAAGACCACCGACAAAAACCAAAACCTTTAATAACAATGCGAGTTGAAATTTTTACAACGAGTACCATAATTAGCGATAATTGTAAGGAGTGTGCAAATGGCGCATGAAAATGCGTGCAGTTATCGTTTGCAGTAGGTATTTTTGCGCGCGATACACCGAGCTCTGTCCGGCAGCCATCATCGTGTTGTTGTGACGGCAAAGGCGGCGGCAGCCCAATAGCAATTACTATTTTCATACCAACGGTTATGGCATATTTGGAGCGCTTTTCCTGCCATCAATTAGTGGGTTAACCGAAAAACAAAAAAACACAACGACATGGGGTAGAAGTGGTAAGTGACCAGAGTGGATCTGATGGCCTTCAAATTTATTTCACAGGGAGGGGTTAAGTATAGGAGATGGAGCCACTACTTACCGGTAGTAATCATCCTTGCAGTAGATGTGGCCTTCGCGGGCGTAACAGCTCAGTTCCGTTTCTAGGTTGGCGAGGCACTTGCAACAGCGTAAACACTGATTGTGCCACGCCCGGTCAGCTACCAGCAGGTAATATCTGTTGATGGAGATGAGATGGAAATTAGTTTGGAATTTAATTACAACAGTCATTAAATGTGGTTCAACAAAGAATAATTCAAATTACACAACTAGAAAATCTGACAAGACATCCTCTATTTGGCTATCTTTTCATTTCTTAACATTTCCTAATATTTCAAAAATTGTACTTCTAGAGCTTGTATCTGCGCTGGCAATGTGCCCGCGCATAAGGCATTTCTGGAAATGTATCCGTTTTCAAACGTAAACTCACTTCATTCATCCATTTTTCAACGCATTTTTTGCATCAAAAGCAAGCTTATGTTTTGCTGATAGATTTTAGGCTGCTGAATTTGGGCTCCTATTTGCTCCAGAACGTCACAATTTTGAGACACAAGAGAGCCATAACGCATTTTCTAAGAAAGCGTGGAAACATAGGTAAAATAAAAAGGAACTCCATGGGGGATACTAGAATGAAGTCCAGGAGAAAGCCCAGAAAAAAATCCATGAAATAAACCTGAAAAAGATTGTGGAGGAATCACAGGAAAAAAACGTGGAGGAATTACAGAATAATTTTCTGAGAAAATCTCAGAAGTATCCGTGATCGATGATTTCTTCTGGAGATACTGCGGCAGTTCTTTCAGTAGTTCTTTACAGGCTTGATAGAAACTCCCTCGTGAGTCTATGGAGCCGATTTCTGTGATTTTCAGAGTAGTATCTAAAAATAAATCTCAGAATGCAAAAAATAAATCCTCATCTATTCCTACCGTCAGCTCTTCGTGCAGCAAGGACTTTGTCCAACATTGATAATCGCTCGTTGTGTTTCTCGCATCCACACATACTCTAAAAGCACTCACGAGTTTCACTGCCATACACAAAAAGAAAAAAAATCGCAAGGCTCAAAACACAATCATCTACTAAGAATCATAATGCGCCTTCCCTGGGGAAACTTCTAGCGGAGTTCGTGGGGGAGCTAAAGGAATCTCCTGGGAAATTCCCAGAGGAATTTCCGGAGAACTGATAGAGCACAGATAAAAATAATGAGATTTACGCGTCATGTAAACTTCATTTTAGTCATGTAAACTTAGTGTTATGATGGTTTACATGATATATCATGTAAATTTGTGTTATATGTCATGTAAACTCTCAGAGTCATGCTGAATTACATGACATATAATGGAAGTTTACATTATATGATATGTCATGTAAACTTCTATGATATCCCACGCTCCAATCATGTGCATTATATGTCACAGAATTTTACACTCTTTTTTCGATCTGTGAGGTGAACTCTCGAAAAGTAACCTAAGGGAACTCTTAGAGAAACTCAGGGAACGTTCATGAGAAATTCTCAGGGAAACTCCTACAGAAATTCCAAGGGAAACTCCCAGAAAAATTCCCGGGGTTACCTCTACTGGAATATTCCAGTATATATATTTGGGGAACTCCAAGAAGAATTGCCAGAGGAAGTCCTACACACTAAGAAATTCTCAATTTTAAAGTAGACGCAATGGAATAATCAGACGTAATAAGTGGTGACATAACATAAAATGCTACTTATTTTTACGGCACAAATAACGTAAACGTGAATTAATTGAAACAATCTGGGTTTTCAGGCACATTGACCAGGTTTTTATAAGCAAAGTTTGAAATTAGAACACTTGATTCATTATTCAGTTCCAAACGGCGTAATTTTACATGAACGAAGACAGAAACGTGTTCTGCGCTATGACGAAATGTCAAAGTTGTTTACAACTGCAGCTTTGCGTGTTGCGATTCAGAATACGGTGGAAAATTATTCATTTTGTGACAAAAATGTGATTCCTGTGCATCAAGTACTAAATACAGCTGTGAATCCAGCTTTGGGACTTCAATACGTCATCCCAGCTGTCGTGAACCGAGGGCTGATTCAAGGAATATTCACCGGAACAATCTACGAAGTAGAAGTGCAACGCGTATCGCAACCCAGATCCCAGCTAGCATGGTTTCATTGCTTCTACAGAGTGTACTGCGTGGATTCATTGTGATCGATACAAAATTTATGTAGTGATTGAGTGCATTATACTGCCGTGAATCGCATATCAGTCCCATCTTTGCTGGATTTCCTATGCAATTGGGACACATATGCGATTCACGGCAGTATAAATAAATGAAATAAAACTTTGAACCAATCTTCATTTTATTTGCGAACGAAAAACCACAGACAAACAGACGACGATTTTCATGGAAATCCATCGCCCAGTTCACACTACCATCACCTGGTGGAGAAGTTGCACGAAACACTGTGTTGTGCCATATCGTCAACAGAAGGCACTAGTGTGAAATGTCAAACACATAGAAAAACGATGCGCGCGCCTCTGGTTGTGAAAGCCTCAACTATGAAAATTTAAAATGATCGTTTAAAGCGTGGTCGATGGAAATTTCGCAAGTGTTACGTCTGTTTGTCTGTGGAAAAACTGTGAGGGCATGCAGGAAAAGTTTTGAATGGATGATATAATTGAGGTTATGTATGCAAGTATTTGGCAGGCTGTAATTTTACGCGATTTGGCACTAGAAAGCATCATGTGAAAATAAAATCGTACACAAATTTATGTCATTTCGCTCGCTGTCATATGTCGGCGTAAAATGAAATAAAATTACGAGATTTTTTCGAAGTGTGTAGAGAAATTTTCTGAGGAACTCCTAGACATATTCCTAGAGGAATTCCCGAAGGAACTTCTAGAGGAGTTGCGCGTGGAATTCCTAGAGGAATTCTCGAGGGTATTCCAAGTTAAATTTCTAGAGAAATTATCAAAAGAATTATAAGAAAAACTTCCAGAGGAATTCCCGGGGGAACCCTTAGAGAACTTCCCGGAAGAACTTCTAGAGGTGTTGGCGAAGGAACCCCTAGAGTAGTATCCTGGGGAATCTCCTAGATTGTTTCCCGAGGGAAGCCCTGCAGGAATTTCTAGGGGAATTCCTAGAGTAATTCCCGAGATACTACTAGAGTAATATCCGGAAAGTTTCTAGAATAATTACCGAGGATTTCCCGGGCGCATTCTTGGAGGAGTTTTTGAAGAAGGAATTCTAAGCTAAGGAATTCTTGCAGGAACTCTTCGAAAAAAAATCCCGTAGTAACTCCTAGAGGAATTTCCGAAGAAAGCTCCTAGAAAAATTTACGGAGGACCTCCTAGAGGAGTTAACGGGGAAAATCCTAGACAAATTCCAAGAGAAACTCCTAGAGGAATTTCCGGAAGAACTCCTAGAGGAATTCACGGGGACTCTAAAAGGAATTTCTGGAGTAACTCCTTAAATAGTTTTCGGGAGTAACCCTAGAGGAATTTCAAATTAAATTCTTGTAGAAATTTCCGACAGAAATCCTAGAAGCATTTGCGGAGGAATTTACGTGGAACTACTAAAGGATTTTTCAGGGGAATTTATAGAGAAATTCCCAGGAAGCCTTCTAGAAAAGTTCTCAGGAAAACTCCTACAGGAACTCTAGGACTAACTCCAAGAAAAAAAATTCACAGAAGTCTTGGAGCAATTCTCTGAGGATCTTCTAAAGAAAATCTTGGAGGAACTCTTAGGTAAACTCCTAGAAGGAATTCCCAGAAGAACTTCTTGAAAAAATCTGGAGAGGAACTGCCAAGGGAATTCCTAAAGGACTTTCCGGGGGTACTTCTAGGGGAATTACCGAAAGAATTCCCAGAGGAATTCACGGAGGAACTGAAAGGAATTTCCTTGAGTAATTCCTAGAATAATTCCCGGAGTATTACTAGTAGATTTTCTGAGCGCATTGCTAGAGGAATTCCCGGAGGAATTACTAGAGAAATTCTCATAGGAACTCCTTGAAAGTCCCGGAGGAACTTCTAGAGAAATTTCCGGTGCAACTCTTAGATGAACTTCCAGGGAACTCCTAGAGGAATTTCTTGTGAAACTGCTAAAAAATCCAGGAGAGCTCCTACAGGAATTTCTGAGGACAACTCGTAGATGAATTCTCGGAGGAAACTTCCGGTATCGCTATAGGAACTTCTAGAAGAGCTTCTGGAGGAACTCCTAGAGGAAATTCTAGAGGAATTAACGCAGAATCGCCTGGAGAAATTTTCGGAGGACATCCCAGAAAAATTGCCGGAGTATTTCCTGGAGGAGTTCCTACAGAAGTGCTCGGAGTAGCTCCTAGAGGAATTTCCGGGAAAACTCCTTGAGAAATTCGTAAGGGAACTTTAATGAAATTCCTAGAGGAATTCAGCTTGACACTCCTACAGAAACTTGTACAGGAAACTGCAGAGGAATTTCTAGAAGAATTCCCGGAGAAGCTCGTTAAAGAGTTTCTGGACCAACTTTTTGTGAAACTTTCAGAAGAACTTAACAAATTCCCAGTGCAATTTCTACAGGAATTTCCAGAGGAGCTTCTAGAGGAAAAAAGGGCGTCTGGAGAAATTTCATCTCTTCCGGAGATGAATATATGACACATTGATTGACATATTGATTGACACAAGATTGACATATTGATTTTTGAATCACTCGCATTTTCTGCCTTTATCGTACTCAAAGTGTACTGGAAAGGCTATATGTTTACTCCAAAAATGACTTTTTGATAGAAGGCCTGGAGGGTCGAGTCACATATACTAATCGACGAATTGAGGTGATGTCTTTTTTTTTCTTCTAAACCATAGGGGGATAAATCTGCTCAACAGACACCCTAACAGGAAGGTTAGGGTAGTGTGGGGTTAAGGCCGTCTTCTACAATACTAGTAAAAGCCAGGACCACTCTCTCCTCGATCCACTAAAACACATTCCTATGGTCGCCAAACCCTACGTCTCTCCGGAACCACCAAGAAGGTATTGCTTTAGAGAGGGGCTAGTGCATATCGCACCCTCAAGGTTAGCTGCCGTGGTCCTCGCCACTTCCTTTGTCCTCGGAAGGCGGGCAGGATCAATCCCGCCCGCGCCCAACTGCTTGGCAGACATCAAGAACTGATGTCCTCGTGCAACCCGATCTGACCTGCCCGTAAGGAAGGGTATCACTACCCTTCAGGCCCTATCAGATGCTCCCGAAGGTTGCAGACAGCAGGGTCTCACCTACCCTGACCCTTGCCGGGGACCCCTTTCCAACCGCGGGCTCGGATCCAACCCAGTAGACCGACGCTACGACAGTACCGCTACCGGGACTTCCTCTCCGCGGCCACTTAATCGCTGTAAGGGTCGATCTCGACCGCAGGGCACCGGTACGACCTACGAAGCCGACTTCGAACCCCTGGACCACCTCTTGCACTGCATCTGGACTAGCCATTCTCCGAGTCCACGCGCCACCTCCTCTGTAGCTCCCAGACGATATAGGTGAAACGGCATTCCAGCTAACCTCATCCCGACACATCCTCTGGAAGTTGTCCGGAGTTGTGTCCTCCCCGCATGTGGCAAGCATGCGGTCACGCATTGTGCGAAAACGCGGGCACACGAACAAAACGTGTTCCGCCGATTCCTCTAAACCATTGCACACTGAGCATTCGGGAGAATCCGCATGCCCGAAACGGTGTAGATACTGTCGGAAGCAACCATGACCTGTAAGGACCTGTGTCAGGTGGAATGTAACTTCCCCATGGCGCCTATTAATCCAACTATCTACCCTCGGTATCAACCTATGGGTCCACCTTTCTTTGGTGGAACTGTCCCACGCGCGCTGCCATTTGGCCATAGAGGCCATCGTGACAGTCCTGCGTATGCCTCTTGTGCCGCGCATTTCACTCCATGTCCTCACTGATAAGAATGCTGATAGGCACCATACCAGTAATGACGCAGAGAGCGTCGTGTGACACGGTAGGGTAACCTGGGGTAATACGCACCCCCGGGGCAAAACGCCCTCACGCTATTTCATTATATAAGTAAAGTTCTATTCGATGCAAGCAAACTAGACGTAAAACTGAGCCGGACAAGCCCAAGAATGCAAAGAATATTCGAATGAAAAGCGTGGAAAACGATGATTTTCCACATTTGGAAAGATTGGCTAATTTGAAGCGCACGCAATTTAAGCAATTGCGCGCTGATTATATGGAATCAACCTATTAACTACTATCCTTCTCCTACACCTTCCATTTGCTGCCGTGAATAGTAAGATGGAGCCGCCTGGTATCTCATTAGAATTCAAAGCGGAAAATGCCAGAGGTCATATTGCCCCACCTCAAGGTGCGTTTTGCCCCCAACAGTTTTTCAGCACCCAAAACATAACACTTTTTTAAATTGTTAATTTGATACGGTAAAATTGATATCACGCGGACCAAAAGTTGACGTCTCTTAGTAAAATAAGTTAACTAACTTTCAAAACGTAAGACACCTATAAAATCGTCTTAATCTCAGCTATAGGGCCACGTTTGCATATTACCCCACCTTCCCCTACGGTACGCGCTCGCAACCCTCAGACACATAAGCCTGTAAGTACTTTCCAGCTTCCGTCGGTAGCATTCAGTACTTAGACCAAGCCCACTCGTGGGCTTAACACTGCACACGCAACAGCACGTCGTTAACGATTTTTAATTTCGTTATCCACCCATTTTCGCACCGGCCGTTCGTTTCCATGTGAATAAAATAATGATCGGTCGCCTTTCCGCACCGGTGGTCTCTATTCTATCCGTACCATCGTGTTATTGCACTTCCGTAAATCATCGCAATATTTTGTTTATTTCTATGGTGTTATTGCAAATCTTATTCAGTATAATAATCTGTGCTCATATTTTGAAAGAAGGGGTTTTGGATAAAACTGAAAACTGTTAGTAAAAATTGAACTCAAATAAATAATTCCCTTGGAGATTTGTACCAGTTTTGGTGCGTTTCAAGATATCATTTTCTCAATAATGTATGATTGTATTTAATCCCGGAATTCAAGCAATCTTTTTAAATTATATGTTTGTTGCTTACTGTATGACTAGTTGGTTGAATTTTTATCTAAAATAATATCCATCTCTTCGATATCCATGTTGCCTTTCTCGCAAGAAATTTATCTGAATTTGAGATTTTGAGCATCATTTTTAATAATTAGGTTTATTGAATAATTACATCCCTTGCATTTCCAACACATTTATTACGCAGTTGTCTCCTTTACAATTTCGCGTAGGTCAAAATTCTTGAATCCTGGTCATAGTTGAAGCTGTCTTCTAACAGTCTGCGATAAGTTTGCGCAACCTTTTTTCATAAACGTGTGATTTAACATTAGCTAATTCTATACTCAGTCACAACCTTTTAGTTACAAAGCATCAATCGGAAATCTTAATATATATTGCGATATTTTATATACTGGTATATGAATATTTTGTTGGAAGCAGATTATTTGCGCTTGAAGTAGACTGCGTATTTGTGAAAGTACATAATGAGCCCACTCTCTTTTTTGGCACTTCATACAACATTTGTTGAATTTTAACATCCAACACTTGCTTTTTCTATAACGAGGAACCTACAATATGGCAGTCCTGCACACCACCCATTTTAATTGATGAAACTTGGCAGCTCGCTTTCAGTTTTTTAGATTTTTATCGGTATGATTAAAGTTTGTTTTTACAAAAAAAAAAATAACTAGTGTTTTTATGATATCTGAATTGAGTTAGGTACAGTCAAAGCATCTTTGAAAAATCATAACTACTCAAATCTAATCTTATACATACGCAGCCAGTACGCGGAATCACCCTGGAAAGCAATCGTGTTACTTTTCTTGTCAATATTGATGCTTGCAGCATATCAGGACACATACATCAAAGCGGCCAGGTCTATTGCGTTGTATTTACGCGCAAAGTGTTCTTCGAAATACTTGGAGTACAGAATATTTTCTTTCGGCAAGGTACTTCTCGAATTTACAGGGGAGGAAGGATGCGTATACCAAACGATCCAGATTACATGTTGATGAATATGTTTTAAATATATAAGAATGTGTATAATAGAGCTATGAATAAAAAATGTGTAATATTTGGAAAAATCTCCCCTATTGTTGGGTTGTTTTTATAGATCTAAATAATGTCGAACCTCCTATTCTGTATGATCGGTGTTATTCACATGGGCTTGTCGCAGATTTTTTTTTCTGCTTTCCCCTATTGTTTCTACAAGGGTGAAGTTACTCATTTCGCACACTTTCTTCCTAATGTCTCGTTTATTTAATTTATATTTTCAAATTTATATTTAATAAACCACTCACTGACGACCACTTTTTTTTTTTAAAAAAGCAATCAAACCAAAACTCCTTTGAGTTTTCGAAATATACACGACAAAACGAAACGTGAGGCACAGCTCTTTCAAAACGGGGGATCTCAGCCCGGAAAGTAAAGTAAGAAAACCTTGTGGTCACTTATTACCGTCAAATGGTATCTTTTCGGGTTAGAAAATACGCACATCTTCTTACCGGAATCTGCGACGGATGACGATAATTTTGGAACTTGTCGGAACGAACTTCGCGAGTTATTTATTTAGACATTTTTCTAAATTTGCGAAACCAAACTTTACTTGCAGCGTAGAAACCCCGGCTCAAGCATGTACTTGTTAAAAAAGCAAAACTCACTGAATCACTATACATTTCAAATATAAGTTTCGAAACGATCGGCCGAATCAAAAACTAAAAGTGCGATTATGAACAATCGTAACTATTTTAAGAGAAAATCAATACATTTCCGATATGCATGATCCTAAAATTGGCGAAGAAGGGAAAACTTTATTCAAAACATACTTAAGCAAAGCTTGTCAATTTAAACCTATTATTTTTCTGCGTTTGTATTGTCACTCTATCACAATTGTATGTCAGACAATTTGTTGTGTTATTCGTGTAACGATCTATTATATTATTTGGTTGAAAATTTCAAAGCAAGTAAAAATAAAAATTTTGAATATTTGATGCAAACTAAAATAAATTTCTACCTATACAAAACAAGAAAATCATTCTCTAGAAACTATATACCGGGCAACAAATCCATACTCATGTTCTTTCGTCTCCTCTTTACGCTACCCAGAGAGCTAAACGCGAGAGAGCGCACGAGCCTACGGATAGAGACCGTACTTTGCGTGTCTCTATATTCTAAGCCCTGCTACGAACCGTACGTAAACTTTTCGCTTTCGAGCCCTACTTAGCAGCGACCGGTGCGGTTCGTTTCTTTGTTCGGGGCTCTACTTACCGTTAAAACGCTTGATTGAGCCCATGAGTGGGCTTGGTCTTAGCGCGGTGCCCCACGCCGGGCCGTCATACCTAAGTATGGACGTAGCAACACTAGCCAGAAGCTTGCGCTTACTGGCGTACACCGCTGAGCTATTGGACATCATCCGGGACAGTGCCGCAATAGCTGTGGAGGCTCTTTTACAGTCATAATCGACGTGGCTACCGAAGGTTAGCTTATCGTCGATCATCACGCCCAAGTGTTTTACAGAGCGCTTTGACAGGATAGTGCACTCTCCTACACTGATCTCCGTCTGCTGCGCCGACTTCATGTTGTTAACAACCGTCACCTCTGTCTTGTGGTGAGCCAGCTCCAGTTTCCTGAACCGCATCCACGCCTCCACAACCTTGATCAAGTGGTTGGTAGTCAACTTTACCTCCTCGATCGTTTCACCGTAGACTTCGAGCTTAATATCGTCGGCAAATCCGACCATCACCACTCCCACTGGGTACTCTAACCGCAACACCTCGTCGTACATGACATTCCATAACACCGGACCCAGGATGGAACCTTGCGGGACTCCTGAGGTTATGTGAAAGCACTTCCGACCCACCTCCGTGTCGTAAACTAGTACGCGATTCTGAAAGTAACTTCCGAGAATCTTGTACAAGTACTCCGGTATCCCCAGACGCAAGAGCGCATCGGCAATAGCAGCCCAACTGGCGCTATTAAATGCATTCCTTACATCCAGAGTCACTACCCCGCAGAAGCGAATTCCCCTCCTCTTAGGCTCGAGTGCTTTCTCGGCGGTTTTTGTAACCGACAAGATAGCGTCTACGGTGGACCTCCCCTTCCGGAAGCCATACTGGTTGCTCGAAAGACCATTTACGCCCTCAGTGAACCTCAACATTCTATTGAGGATGATCTTTTCGAGCACCTTCCCCGCCGTGTCAATCAAGCATATTGGTCTATATGCCGACGGGTCTCCGGGTGGTTTCCCCGCCTTTGGCAATAGTACCAGGCTCTGCCAAGCTTCTGGGAAAACTCCCTCGTCCAGGCATTTCTGCATAGCAGACCTGAACATCTCGGGAGCCTCTGCAATAGCTACTTTTAAGGCCAGGTTCGGAACTCCGTCCGGACCTGGGGCCTTACCTACGCTAAGGGACTTAGGATGCGAGAACATGGAACTAGGTGAGATCATTTCAATTTTTTTCTTTACATCCTAGAAGGAGTAATTTCGCAAAGCGTTTTCATGAGGACTTCTGGAGTCTGATAGTATTTGCAAATTCATCTTGAAGCTCTGGTGCTGGCATAATATTCAAACAATAAAAATGAAGAAAATAATTGCAACAATCATTAAGCAAATTGAAAATAGTTGGCCGCGTCTGCTCGAAAATTTTGTGCAGTGGTCCCAAGCTAAACTTCAACACTATTTGAATCAAGCCCTTTTTATAGGGAACCATGTGACGAAGATCCTAAAAAGTTGCCAATCTGACCAACTGTGCTCAAAATAGCCTTCAATGACTTTGTTTTGTAAATTCAAGAAATTTGATAAGTTGTACGTACCAAAAGTGACCAAAACTAACCTATCTCCTGGGGAGCCAGGTGACCAAAGATCTAAGAATGGGGCATCAATGACCAACAAAACTCATGAAGTTTTGTCATGTCGCATAACAGGTTCCAACACTGATAAAAAAGTTTCCCTTTACCAGATCAGATGAGCCAAAAGATTCCGGAATTTGGCCAATGTTGAACATGCGGTTGAAGATAATCAAGTGTCCCATAACGATCGGGGAAATTGGAGGAACATCACCCAGGGCTCATGAAGATGGTGCTCTAAAATACGCTCGAAACTAGAGTAAAGTTACGCTGTTGTCATTGTAGTGAGGTACATATGAAATAGTACTAGAAATATAACCAAGAAACAGAATAGAGTGTGTGTGCCATCAGTAATCTCTTGCTCCCATATTCATCCTATTCGAAAATAAGCGATTTCGGCACCGATTGATTCCGTTCTTTTTGTATTCATGGGTGCTCACTTCTATCAAAAAAATACAAAAATTAGAAACAAAACAAACAATGCTTCAATCCTTTGTTTATCGTAGGATGAAAATGGGTGCCACATGCTTTATAAGGGAACTAATACCCTATACAATATTTAATGAAAGGTAAAGCCCAATGATTGTACCCTACCTAAAGTCAATGAGACATGGTAACCATAACCGAAGCTTGGGCGATCCAACTTTACAGTTTCCCATTTCTACCGAAATGTTTCTGTCTGAATCACCTCACTCCGGCTTTGGTAGTGATGTGATATATTTCCGCCGCTTATCGGCCACGAAATCGAGCACGTATAACGCGTTACTAATTACTCGATTTCGCGCGGGAGCGAAGATGGTCACCGAATCGACCCGTCCTGAAAAGGGGAACCTATCCGAAGAGCAGCAGCCCAAAGACACACTAAGCTGAGCAGCAGAAGACAAAATAGCACAAACAACAGTGAAAATACCATCATCACTTACCGATCTCTTATGGATATCCCACATCCGGCACATTTTTCAGGTGTCACCGTTTCGGCCGCAATGAGATCCTTTAGCATTTTCTTCTCGGCTCGTTTGCTGCTGTTGCTGTAGTTTTCGCCTTAGTCGGGTGAGGTTCGTCGGTATGTGGCTCTCGATTCACGGGGCGCGCAACCGTTGTTGCGTCGCTGCGTATGGTCCACACGGGGTGTTCAAAGGCGAACCATAAATTACCCCCGGGGCTAAAACTGTGTCAATTAATTATCGGATGATTGATGTTGGTCGGTCGCGAAGATCCACCACAAACATGCGGAAGATTGTGGGCTTCTGTTTCTGTATTTTTTTTTGTTTTCTACGGCGGTCACGATAGCCGTAAGTTGGACCTTCGTCGTAGTCGCTGTCGGCGGAATGTACGAAGCAGTCGGCGGCTTCCGCTGGAGGAGGTGACCGGCAATGTCAACGATGTCGGTCCGTAGCTACCGGGCGATGAAGAGCAGGATGAGGATGATGATGGTGATGACAGTTCTTGGATACCGTTGCGGTTAGTATCGTTGCAGAGCCACGGGAACACGGGTGATGGCGTAAACATGGTGTGCGCTGTAAGTATAAGTGAGGAAATGATTATTCTTTTCTCATATTTAACAATTAACAAATGTAATCAGATTTGCCACATTTTAATCTGTGGTAGGACCTTTAAAAATCGACGAAATGACACGTTGGAGATCCAACTAAAAAAAGGAAAATTCATTTGGTTACTCAAATTGATGGACCCCCCGATAGTTAGAGCCACAACATTTTTACAGACCCCTTGATTTTGGCCAAATGGTGGCTCATTTAAACCGTTATATTCGAAAGTTTCTCCAAAAATCGCCTCAAAACGAATTGTTGTTGAAAAGAGGAAAGATAGAGCTGCTATTTACAATAATAAAAATTTGGGTCGGCCATATTGATTTTGGCCGCCATTTTGGATTTTTATGCCAAAACATTTTTTTCACCATGATAGCAACCACAGATTTTCAAAATTTTTGCACCAATTGAAAGCTGATGCATTTATACATAACATATCAAATATTAGATACAGTCGAGTCTCTTACTAAACGAATTCCTATTAAACGGACTCCTGTTAAACGAACTCCTACTAGACAGGGGTGAGCGTTATAGGAGACTAAGAGCTTATGGGATTTCGGCATTTTGGGGGTGTGGCCTATTATCTTGGGTGTTAAGAGTTAACGCAATACTTTCTTCGGCAAAGTTCTAGGGCTTGATAAGACCTACCATTTAGAACTTTGGTTCATATGATTAGTTAGCAATTTGGCCGCTAGAGGGACCATCAACAATTTGATGCTAAATTGCACTACAGGAACCATATCAAGTTGTCAAGCAAACGTTACGATATGCGACAGCTCAAGACCCTGATAATTTGGAAGGATAGTGTCTTCGGGAAAGTTGTTGAGTACGCCAATAATTTACTGACGATGAGTTGCGAAGTTCGAAATTCCTCCACTGGGCAGCGCTAGTGAGCAAGTAAATTTTAAAACCTCATATCTCAGAATCCCGATAACTTAGGAAGATGGTGTCTTCGGCAAAGTTGATCAGTTAGCGTTAGCGTTAGCGTTAGCGTTAGCGTAGTTACGGTATACTTCGTAGATTGGATACTAACAACATTCATGTACCTTTTGCTAATCCTCGGCAAAGTCTTTTGGTGTCCTCGGCAAAGTTGATCAGTATGACATAAACTTACATTAAAATAAACACTTGCTTCAAAATTCTGCCACTAGGAGGCGCTAGTGAACATGCAAATTTTAGAGATCTCATAGATCAGAATCCTGATAATTAAGGAAGTTGGTGTTTTCGGCAAAGTTGATCAGTATGACACATACTTACATAAAAATAAACACTTGTTTCGCAATTCTGCCACTAGGCGGCGTTTACCGGGTTTTTTCGTCTTTTTTCGATTTTTTGGCGGTTTTTCGGCTTGGCAAAACTAGTGTTGCTCCCCCCGATAACTTAGAAAGTTGGTGTCTTCGGAAAAGTTGATCAGAATGACATAAACTTACATAAACATAAACACTTGTTTCAAAATTCTGCCAGTAGGAGGCGCTAGTAAACTTGCAAATTTTAAAACTCTCAAACCTCAGAATCCTGATAACTTAGGAAGTTGGTGTCTTCGGCAAAGTTGATCAGTATGACATAAACTTACATAAAAATAAACACTTGGTTCAAAATTCTGCCACTAGGAGGCGCTAGTGAACTTGCAAATTTTAGAAATCTCAAAGCTCAGAATCCTGATAATTTAGGAAGTTGGTGTCTTCGGCAAAGTTGATCAGTATGACATAAACTTACATAAAAATGAACAAAATTCTGCCAGTAGGAGGCGCTAGTGAACTTGCAAATTTTAGAAATCTCATAGCTCAGAATCCTGATAACTTAGGAAGTTGGTGTTTTCGGAAAAGTTGATCAGTATGACATAAACTTACATAAAAATCAACACTTGTTTCAAAATTCTGCCACTAGGCGGCGTTTACTGCTTTTGTCGTATTTTTTCGACTTTTTTGGGGGGTTTTCGGCTCAGCAAAACTAGTGTCGCTCCCCCCGATAACTTAGAAAGATGGTGTCTTTGGCAAAGTTTATCAGAATGACATAAACTTACATAAAAATAAACAATTGTTTCGCAATTCATTAATTTTTTAATTCTTTTAATTCGTCTAGTAGTTTCAGCTGGCATACTCTTAAAAATTCCACGGAGGATTCCTTTCGAGTCCGACTGACATCAAGGTAAACAACTAATAAAATATGCATGCTGCCCAGGGGCAGAATTTCAAACCAAGTATCTCATCAATGAAGAATACAGTCTCTCCAAGATTGCAGAATTCTGAGCTATGAGATAGTCAAAATTTGCGTGATTACTGGTGCCACCTAGAGGCAGAATTCTGACACAAGTGTCCCATTTTGTGCAAGTCTATGTCATATTGATCAACTTTGCCGAAGACACCAACTTTCTAAGTTATCAGGATTCTGCGCTATGAGATTTCTAAAATTTGCATGTTCACTAGCGCCGCCTAGTGGCAGAATTGCGAAACAAGTGTTTATTTTAATGTAAGTTTATGTCATACTGATCAACTTTGACGAAGACACCATCTTCCTAAGTTATCGGGATTCTGAGATATGAGGTTTTGAAAATTTACTTGCTCACTAGCGCCGCCCAGTGGAGGAATTTCGAACTTCGCAACTCATCGTCAGTAAGTTATTGGCGTACTCAACAACTTACCCGAAGACACTATCCTTCCAAATTATCAGGGTCTTGAGCTGTCGCATATCGTAACGTTTGCTTGACAACCTGATATGGTTCCTGTAGTGCAATTTAGCATCAAATTGTTGATGGTCCCTCTAGCGGCCAAATTGCCAACTAATCATATGAACCAAAGTTCTAAATGGTAGATCTTATCAAGCCCTAAAACTTTGCCGAAGAAAGTATTGCGTTAACTCTTAATACACCCGAGATAATAGGCCACACCCCCAAAATGCCGAAATCCCATAAGCACTTAGTCTCCTATTGCGCCCCCCGACCAGTGATCTTATAAGAGTCTCGACTGTATGTCTTTTTCTTCTTTCAAAAGTTATCTGCCGTTTTGTAAACCATGCCACTTTGCCCGAATTCAAATTTGGACCACTGATATACAACGAATTGATCAATTTAAAGTTAAAATTTGAAAATCTTTCGTGCACTTTTCGAAAAGTTACAGCTACTTGCATTTATTTTAAAGTAAAAATTTTGCCTGTTCCGACCATTTTGTCTATTTCCTGTTTGTTGAAATGTAAATTCCCTTTGAAAATTTTTCAATTTTACAGTAAGATACACGTAAAATTAAAAACTATGTGATATTGGGACTTCTTCCAGGAATTCTTTCAGAAATCCCTACAAATAAATAAAATATTTTGGGGGGTTCTTTTAGAAACTCGTCCAAGGTTTTCTACAGAAATATATTCAAGGATAACTTCACACAATGTCCCTTGAAATTCCTCTACGGACTTTTCAAAAAATATTTCAATGATTCATTCGGATTTTTTCCAGGGGTTTCTTTAGTTTCTCATATATATCTTCAAGGTATTTCTTCAGAAGTTTATCTAGTGTTTCTTTCATCTAGTCTTCCATCGATTTTTTTAAGAAACACTGCCATTGATGCTTACGGAGAATTCCCCAAGAAATGTTTACGAATATTTCTATTAATTTCTTTAGAAAATCCTTAGTTTCTTTGAGAATTTCTTATTCTTTTCTCTTGCCTTGGGGCCTTGCCATTTGGTATGTTACGTCAAATTTTCAGAATTTTCTGACAAAAATATAAAACCAATGTAATTTCTTTCAACTTATTTTTACCGTCGTGCGGGGTTTCTTTATACACTTTTTCATGGTTTTTCAACTTAATGATAAAACTCCCAGAGTAGTCAATATATTTCCAAATTTTTTACACACAATAATCGTGAGTATGTATATAGGATGTATGCAAAATGTGAGCTTAATCCATTAATGAACAAACAAGTTTTTCATACACTTATCGGGCACATCTCGTATAGAACTGGATGGGGGCAACTTTGAACATTTTTAATTTAACAAAACTGCGTTTAAAATTCTAGCATTATTTAGAAAACTGCATTGTACCCATACTGTAGTATACTATATCATGCATTATTTCAATAAATATATGCGTTTTAAGTCTCTGTGCTATCTTTAGTATTATTAGCAGCGTGATACTGTAATATAGACAGTCTTAAAAAAAGGGACCATCAATCCTTTATTTATGTAAAACGGTCATCTATAATGTATAACGATACAAATATTCGATTGTATATGCTACGTTGATACATATTGAATGAATTGATCAACCTTTTGAAATTTATGAACTGTAGAAACAATGCATACAGAGCAAATGTTCTGATACGATATATATATATTTTTGGTTTATTCGATGTTTTTTCGCATCCTGGCAAGCAATAAAGGGTCTATTTGAAAAACGATTTCAACCAAATGAAGGGGAAAATATTGCTTCATAACAGTCCCAAAGACATCAAACAGATTTGAAGCATATTTCGAATAAAAAAAATATTTAAAAGTGTCCACAGTAGCCCCACACTTCAAAAGTAACCCCGCACGACGGTACTTGAAACTACAACTCAATAACTTTCAAACGAAAAAAAAAGAAAAAGAAGTTTAAAATTTATCAACTAGTTTAAAAGTTATGATTTTTTGAAATTTTTTAGTTTTTAAAAACTTTGATTTTAAGGACCACCTTATCTGAAAATTAGTTACCATGATGACACGATTAACCAAAAGGAGTCTAATTATTTTCGATGAACTACAAACCAACCAAGTTTCACGATTATCGGAGTTGCACTATTTATATCGTTTTTTTCTATGGAATGGCTGCAAAGTTGTTTAGAACACCTGTCGTGGATCGCTTTAGATTTTCTTCTAGCATTTCCTTTGGAATTTTCGTTGCAGAAGTTCTCCGAAAGCTTGTCGAGAAATCTTCCATGGGTTTCCATAAAAAAAAAACTTTATAGATTGGTTTAGGAATCCGTTCGAGAATGTTTTCAGGAAATCTTCCACAGACTCCTTTAGAAATTCTTACAAGAATTCCTTCAGAAATTCTTCCAGGGATTCCTTTTTATCTAGAAACTTTTCTGGTGATTCCTTCATAAGTTTGACCAAGCAATCTTCTGTAGATTTCATCCAAAATAAATCCATAGATTCTTTCAGGAACTACTTCATGAATTAGGTCTTAAAATCTATCCAGGTTTGCTTCAGAAACTCCTCCAGGAATTTTTCCAGGGATTCTTTAAGATTTTTTCTTAAGATATTTCCCGATGAATTTCTCTAGATATTTCTCCAAGAGTTCTTTTAGGACGATCTCTATGAGTTTCTTCTAAAACTCCACCAGGAATAACTTTAGAAATTGTTTTATGGACAAAAATTCATCGAAAATCTATCCGGGTATTCCTTTGAAATTTTCTATAGGGATTTCTTAAAAAAAATCAAAGATTCTCTAATAAATTCTTCCAATAGTTTCTTCAGAAAGTCTTCCCGATATTCCTTCAGAAATTCTCTAAAGTATTCCATCAATCTGCTATTGAAAATGCCCACATGAATGTATCCAGAAACATTTTCAGGGAATTATCCAGAAAATCATTACTACTACATTATTACTTTCAGTGAGTCAGCCAGGAATTCCTCCAGATTTTCATTCAGGATTTCTTCAAGATATTCCTTTATGTATAACCTCAGAAATTCATCCGCAAATCCTCTTTTTTCAAAAATTCGTCCACAGCTTTCTCAAGGAATACTTCCAGAAAATCCTCCAAGAATTTATTTTCAAGAAATGTTCCTATAAATTCCTAAATATTTCTTTCTGGGAATTACAGCAAAGGTTTCCCGAGAAATTTCTCCAGAAAACTCTTAAGAAAAATTCTTTGGAATAATACAAACATTTCCCTAGGGTTTATTTCAATATCCTTCCACAAATTCAGTCAAAATTACTTTCTAAGATGTCTAGAGGGATTTTACTGAAGATTTCTTAAGAATTTTCGTCAGGATATCTTTGATTTCTTCAACATTTTAGGAATTTCTTCTGGAATTCCAGCAATGAATTTCTTAAAAAAAAAATCCATGGAGTTTTTAAGAAATTCTTAAAAATAAATCTTTACAAATCGTAGCTAAGGCAAATCTTCTCAGAGATTTTTCAAGATTTTTTTGAGTAACTCTTTCAGTGTTTCCTGCAGAAATTTTCAAGAAGATTTTTTTTAGAAATTGCTCTTGCGATTACATCACAAATATCTCCTAGGATTGGGATGTCTTTGGAGATCACAGCAGAATTTGTTCAGATATTCTGACTGAAAATTTTCAGAAGTTATTCCAAAAATTGCACAAAAATTACAGGATTATTTAACGATATCCCTGAGAAACTTCTGGAAATATATTTGGAAACTTCGAGAAGAAATGATTAGAAATGGTTGGGTGAATTCCTGAACAAAATTCCTGAAGTTATTCCCGAATATTGCTGTTGGAAATTGACTGTTTATCTTGCCTCTATAGATTAACGGCTACACAGTTCCCCGTGTCGAAACTCGGGTGAATAATAAAACTTGTTTTTTGAACCTTAAGACTGCGTAGCCGTTAATCTATAGAGTTATTCCCGATGTTTTCTTTTGATCAATTCCTTCATAAATGCCTAGAATAACACCTACCCGTCATAAGTACGGACACACAAAAAGTATTGCAACAATATTGCATCACATTGACTCACCTCAATATCTCCAAAAACTTAGGACTTACAAAGATGCTGTCTTCAGCAAAGTTATTCAGAAGCCCAAAAGCAACAACTTTTCTGAAAGCGGCATTTTTATAGGTGTTCTGGTTTTTTAGATATCGAGGTGAGTCATGGTGATGCGATATTGTTACAATACTTTTTGTGAGTCCGTACTTATGACGGGTAGTGTACGTGAAGAAACACCTTAAGATACCTGGAGCATTTTCTGAAAAAAATCCCTGGAAGAACTGTTTGAGATACCTCTGAAGGAATTCTGAGAAAAAAAAAATAAACAATTTCTGAAGGAGTGTCATAGAGGAATTCTGAAAAAAATATGAAATACAGGTATTCATAACAAAAATTCTTGAAAAATTCCCCGATTAATCCTAATGAATCGATTCTAGAGTAATTTCAGCAATTGTTCAGAGAATCTTTCGAAAAAATCCCAGGAGGATGGTCTAAAAAATAAATCTGGAAGAATACCTGAAGAAACTATTGGGCAAAACAGTGGAGGAATTCTCAGAATAATCTGTTAAGATTTTCTAGAGGAATTTACAATTAAACGCCCGAAAAAATCCCTGAATAAATTGAGTAATACCCGAAAGAACCCCTGGAAAAAATTAAATTATAATTTATGAGAAGTTTCTGGAAATATTTCTAAATTTTCAATAGAACACCTTAGAAATTTCTGAAAGAATCTCCGAATTCCTGGAATTGCATCTCTTGATCGGAGGTAATTTCTGAGGAAATCCGTAGATTAGTTTCAAGATGAATCTTTGAGAAATCCCTTTAAAAATCCAGAAGAAGTCCCTGGGAAAAAATCTGGTGAAATTCTCGAAAGAATCTTTGGAGATATTTTCAAAGGATTCCATTCTGAAGGAATACTGAGAGATAAAATGAATTCTTGCTAAAATCATTCTAAGAAATCCTGAAAGAATCTTTTTTCTGTAAACATTTCAGGGATTTTTTTATATATCCTTGAAGAATCCCCGAAGTTATTTTTTCGATTCCCAACTAACAATCGTCAGCCGCAAACAAGCATGCATGCTGAATTGTGGCTTTATAATTGTAATCATAGCTGAACTAAAATTATGCTGTACAAATTACTGTACAAATGATATTTCAACTGAAAAAGTAGCCAATGTTCATCTTTTCGTATTGGTATCAACAGTGGTAATTAAAACAATTTTCAAGCGTTTAATAAGAATTTTTTTTGACTCGCAGTAATTCTTTTACAACATAGTTTAACGACTCTTTTTTCTGCTTCTTGTTAAGTTCATGTAAAAATTAGGACATGTATCTGTATAATGTGTTTTTCACAAGTCAAATAAGCGCTTTCGATTCATCATACTTCGACTCAGAGTACATGATGAAAAACTGTTTTTTACTGAACAACAGCTGAATTAATCTGTTGTTCAGTCGTTAACCATAATGTTGTGCTAATTCCCCACTGCTGAATAGGAGTCGAAGTCTGATCATTATTAAACCACGGGAAGTTTATGTTTTGATTTGAGCGCTGCAATTAATCATCTCTAGAATGGCGCAGATAGGAAGCATGCGGCTGGCAATCGACGGGTCTCGAGTTCGAATCTGGATTTAGGTAAATTTATGTGTAGTAATTATTTTACAATATTTGTTCACAGCATTAAGTTCCAATCATAAACTCTCGTAGAAATTGAAAAAAAATTGCTTTTTTTCATTTTCAATCATTTTTGCTATAGCTGAATAACAGCTTTACTATATAGTTGTAAAACGGTTTAACAACAAACAGTTCAGTTTGTACACAACACTATGCCTTATAGTTTCTCCAAATTTGTGTGAAAAAACCCGAACAAAGGTTGAGCCTGATTTTTTTTTTATTCTTCAATCACTTAACCTAATTTACAGCTCTATTGACCACTAGGGCACTGCATGAGCGATTCCAATTGGAAGCTGTACGTACATACACTTTGTACAGCGCCTAAATGTATTCTACAAGTACAATTAGACTACATCGAAGTGGATGCCGTTGCGCTGCTTTCACTTTCTACCCTATCATGGTATAATGATGAGCACGAGGATGTTGATATGTGGCTGTTGGTTGTTCCTGTTTCCAGTCCGATTGGGGGTCCATTATGGGTTGCCGTTCGCCGATGTCCAAGTATCCGGGTTCATTTGAGCCATGGGCTTAGAAGCAGTGTTGGTAGAATCACACTCAAAGCAGACTCATGAACCGCTCCTACGTGAGCAAACTCGCGCGTGATTCTGAATCATTTTCTCACGCGCGAGATTTTCATGCAAAATCTCGCTCTCACGAGTCAAGCGCCGAAATCTCATTTGCTTGTAAAACGAATCCAAATCAATTTGAACAGCATTCAGTGTTATTGTACGCTAGATTCGCTTTTGTTCTATCATATAATCCTAAAAACTTTGATGTAAATAATAAAAACACCAAGAAATAAAGCAATGAGTGAAATCGCGAGTCAACTCATGCATGATTTTTTCAGCGGTGAGTTTGGCGAGTCAAGAATCGCGCGTGAAACAACTCAACCATGAGATTTGAGAATTTGAGTTTTTACCAACACTGCTTAGAAGAGGGTCAGTGTCAGCTGCTCTCAGGGGGAAAGAGCAATTGACGAAAGTGCCGGGCTAGGATCGAACGCATGACCATCTGCTTATGAAGCAAACGTGTAGCCACTACGCCACGGACCCCGGCATGCCTGAAAATTATCCAAATGTTATTCAGCATCATGTTGAATCAATTCGTCGTAAAGGTGCTTGTAAAATGAGTGATTGTTAGTGGGGTTATTTCAGATAAAATCCATTAAATAATAATGCATGTTTTTTACCATGATTTTACCATGGCAGCACTGCTAATATTACAAAACCCTACCTTACATATTAGAATAACCCTATCGTCCTATGTCCTTTTTGTGTGAAACCTCTGAAATTTTTGTATGATTTGTCACACTTTGATGAACCCCTCTTCCCATTCCAAGCGTGACATAATATAGTGATGTTCTAAGTTTTAGTTTGATAATAAGCTTCATAAATATCTCAAAAAAATGTTTACGGTTTTAAGCAAAAATACTTGCTTTGGGCTGTTAGAGTATGTATCTTTTGGGCCATCAAAGTTGAAAGCACTTGATGTGTGTATTTTGTCAAGGCAAACTGTTGGATGGTGATGCAACAGCTGGGCGCAAGTTTCATAACTTGCATATCTTTCATCGTTCACCTTAATATGCATAATACATATCTCCAAGCTGCTACTTATCGTAATAGTTACCAACGTTTAAGACAACATCAACAAGTGTCATTAAAGTCGAATTTAATTTAACTCCATGTACCACACTGACAAGCAGACCACATGCAAATTCACCCATGGAAAACTTATCCGTACGCTCCATATCGCTCTCCTGCAACGAGTGGAAACATGCTACCATGACCTAACCAAGCTGAAACAACAACTGCTGTAGAGGAGTAAAAAAAAACTAGAGCAAACAAGACTCAACTTTGTCACGTAAAGCTACTACAATTTACGATACGCTGTGGGTCCCCAACACCGGCAAGTCTACAGTGCTGGACACCACCGACCGGAGTAGATTCCCCTCTTAATGAAGATTTCATTCATAACGACTTGTTGCCCTGCTTGCCTGTCTACCTAGCTGCTGATCGAAACTGCATAATTGAATTATGCCCAGCTGAAGTTGCACGCTTACGCTTTAAACCCAACCGTACAACAGCTCCTTACCGAAACAGACAAGAACTATGCGGCGCAATGACTGGAGGGCACCTACCTTTGCATGATCTCGTTCAAGGGGGTCTTGATTTCCCGCCGACAACTACAACATCCCACCTACGATATATGTACGACGTACGTACAACTAGGTGGAACCAGGAGCGATTCGTTCCGGGCGCTGAGGGGCGCGAGAAGGTGTGAAGCGCGCCGGTTTCGTTTATGCTAATTTAATGCAAATTTTACGCTGAATTAAGCGATTTTTAATAAATGACTTGAGTCTGGTGTGATTGCGATGTGCGCGCGAACAAATGCCTGCAGCAATCTACGTGCCTACACGTGGTGATCATGCCGAGTAAGCTGACACACGCTGATCATTGATCATGATTTGTCACATTATTGCGTGTGAATTAAATTCTTGATTTGTAAGGTATGTATGTTAGTGATTCTCTCAAATGCCGCGAATACAACGTGCTCAGCCCATACATCACTTATTCATCGATTTTAAATCGGCGTATGATACAATAGGGCTCTGCACGAAACTCTCACCCTCTCTTTCGCTCTCATTGAGATTTAGTAAACAACAAGGCCAGGAAATGTCAAAATCCCATACAAAATCAAAACAGTGCAGTGCCCTATAGATCCAGACCACACGCAACAAACTCCGTTTGGATATACCTACGTGCACTCTTAGTCACGGCAACGGGAACAAACGAGAACTATGCATAGCATCGATAACAACAATAAGAAATGTACACCGTGAACTAGATGTCACGGTCTCTAGAACGCCCAAACATGAGCGGAACGGTTTTTACGAAGTCCGCTTAGCTACTTGGTTTCGCTTATGGTATTGATATTAAAGCTCGCAAATTTGAGGCGATAGCAGAAACCTACATTTGACTGAAGAATCGAATTAGTCATCAAATCGGATTAGGACCGCCGACGACGTCACCAGCAGAGAAATTCAGAGACGCATTGTGACAGGAAATCGAGCTTATTTTGGACTCCACAGAACTCTACGGTCGAACAGAGTTGGCCGTCACACAAAGTTGAATATCTACAAAACGCTGATTGGATCGGTGTCCTCAATGGGCACGAAGCATGGACTCTACGTTCAGAGGACCAACGCGCACTTGGAGTTTTCGACCGGAAGGTGCTGCGTACCATCTACGGCGGAGTGCAGATGGAAGACGGGACTTGGAGAAGGCGAATGAACCACGAACTGCATCAGCTGCTGAGAGAACCAATCATCGTCCACACCGTGAAAATCGGGAGGCTACGGTGGGCGGGTCACGTCATCAGGATGTCGGATAGCAACCCAACTAAAATAGTTTTTGAGAGTCATCCGACCGGTACAAGAAGACCTGATGCGCAGTGAGCTTGCTAGCTATAGGTGGGTCGATCAAGTGTAGAATGATTTGCAGACTCTTCGCAGAGTGCGGATCTGGAGACTCACAGCCATGGACCGAGTAGAATGGAGACGACTCCTAAGTACAGCAGAGGACACTCAGACCTTAGTCTGAACGGTAAGGTAAGGTAAGGTCAATGATCCACAAATAGGCCCAATTTGAATGTGAGAACTTCTATTCGATCTAGTTTTTTAATGCTGTTTACAAAGTGGTTTTCCATATTAACTTCCGTCGTCTGTCACCTGAAATAAATGAGTTCGTGGGAATTATTAAGCCCGCTTCATCGACGGCCGGTCGAGCAGTACTGTCATGGTAAAATAAAAGCTGGTTACTCAAGGCTTCCGAATTTCAGCGCCCGCATTTTGAGCACCCCCATAAAAGTGACTTCAATTATCGTCTAATTAAAAATTATTCCTGAAAAACACCTCCATGAAAACCTTGTAATAGTTTTTCGCATTTTTATAACCACTATTGTGGAAAGGGCCTTCTTTCTCCTCGATGATCTCCGGGGACACCGCTAGAGATTAAGGAATTCTTTGTGGGATTGTCATTTTTTTCCCAGATTTTTCATAGAAAGAGAATTCTTGGAGGATTTCCTCCAAGGGATTCTTGCATAGGTTTTTAATGGTAATGCTTTAGATATTTTTCCAAAGAATCTTTCAGCAAATTTTGTAGAAATAAGTAAGAATTTTAGCCGGGGCCCGTGGCGTAGTTGGTCACACGTTCGCTTCATATGCGGATGGTCATGGGTTTGATTCCCAGCCCCGGCACTTGCAATTTTTCGTCAGTTGCTTTTCACCCTAGAGCAACTGACACTGACCCTCTTCTGAGCCCCATGGCTCAAACGGACCCGGATACCTGGACATCGGCGAACTGCTACTCATAACGGACCCCCAATCGGACTGGAAAGGAACAACGGCCATCCATCATCATCCTTATGTTCATCATTCTACTAGGTATAAAGTAGAAAAAGTGAAAGCAGCAGAAAGGCAACCAGTTCGATAAAGTAGAATAGAATCGAGGGGCATGTCTATAAACTACGTAGACTCTTAGAGGTGGACGGGGGGGGGGGGGGGGGGTGGGTCTGGCTAATATCTACGCTCCATACAAATTTCGAAAATTTTGTATGAACAAAAGTCTACGAGGGGAGAGGGGGAAAAAAGTCTACGGACTTTATGGACAGCGCCTAGGCGCTGTACAAAATGTAAGTGCAGCTGTCAATTGAAATTGCTCACGTAGTGCCCCAGTGGACAATAGAGCTGTAAATTAGGTTAAGTAATTAGAGATTAGAATAATAAAAAACCCTAATTTATCCACCTAGCGGTGATGGTGCCTTCCTCGTGCCTTCGAAAACACATTTCAACACAACTCAAGTGACATGTTGATGAATATCGCACTTTCTAACGTTTAACAGAAATCCATTTCATGGCATCAGGGATCATATCGTTTATGTGGTTTTTTTTTATTTTTGAGCCTTAAACTCTTAAAAAACAGCCGCAATCTTGAATTTTGAGCCGCCATTTAGGATTTAAGTCCAGCAGCTTGGAAATTCTGGTGGCTATTTTTGGACTCCAGACTTCTTTTCCATACCAGATATACCCATATTGCATGGTTTTAGAGCCTAAAACTCCATTAAACAGAAGCCATTTTGAGTTTTGAGATTTTAGACCACCATCTTGGATACTCTGTCATTTTTGGAGTCCAGATTTTTTCCCCATATCAAATATATCCATATTGCCTGGTTTCAAGTCCTAAAACTCCATTAAACAGTCGCCATCTTGAATTTTAGGACGC
This sequence comes from Aedes albopictus, assembly GCF_035046485.1. NCBI lineage: Eukaryota > Metazoa > Arthropoda > Insecta > Diptera > Culicidae > Aedes > Aedes albopictus. The sequence goes on along the minus strand of NC_085137.1, from coordinate 168,129,904 downwards.
GATCTTGGATATTTTTGTCGCCATCTTGGATATTTTAATCGTCATTTTTGGAATGAAACTCCATTAAACAGCCGCCATATTGAATGTTGAACCGCCATCTTGAATTCCCATCTTCCCCATATCAAATATACCCATAGTGCATGGTGTCAGGTCCTTAAACTCCACTAAACAATCACCATCTTCAATTTGGAGCCACCATCTTGGATACTAGACCGCCATCTTGGATATTCTGGTCGCCATTTTTAAACTCCGGACATCTTCCTCATACCAAATATATCGATATTACATGGTTTTAGAGCATGAAACTCCATCAAACAGCCGCCATCTTCAATTTGGAGCCGCCATCTTGAATTTTGGACCGAAATCGTAGAGTTTCTGGTCTCCAGTGTTCAATCCGCATAAAATTCGTAAACCATGCTAAAGGTTGCAAAAATCGCCGCAGTTTGATGTATCGCATGATGCGTTGGTTCAGTTTTATATCCCTTTCGTGACGAACCAGCACAATTGTGCTGTTGAGCGGTAACAGGTTTGCATTTTTTTATCTGTTAGGACTTTGTTTTAACTGATGACTGTTTCCATAATTCAGCCATTACTCATACTTGTGTTAAGGGCCCATATAGCCGAGGCGGTAAACGCACGGGTATTCAGCACGACCATGCTGAGGGTGACGGGTTCGATTCCCGGTCGGTCCAGGATCTTTTCGTAAAGGAAATTTCCTTGATTTCCTTGGGCATAGAGTATCTTCGTGCCTGCCACACGATATACGCATGCAAAATGGTCATTGGCAGAGGAAGCTCTCAGTTAATAACTGTGGAAGTGCTCAAAGAACACTAAGCTGAGAAGCAGGCTTTGTCCCATGAGGACGTTACGCCAAGAAGAGAGAGAGAGTCATACTTGTATGTGTGTAAGCAAACTTTTGTTTACGTTGCCTGTGGGATTTACCACAACAAAGTAAACAAAAAGTGGACGAAAACCAGAAAACATGAAATAGTTTTATCTGTCGCATATTTTTTATTTCCGATTTATCTAGGTAGATGAAGCTAGAAATCGAAAAATCCGCCAATGGGAAGTGCCTTAAAAATGAGTGAACTTTTGTTGCGCACGGACACTCATACATATGTACACACATACAGACATTATCTCAATTCGTCGAACTGGATTGATTAGTATATGTGACTTGATCCTCCGAGGCATCTATCGAAAATTGGCATTTTGAGTGAACATTTAGCCTTTCAGTACACTTCGGTGTACGAGAAAGGCAAGATAATATTTTTGAGCTTATTTGCTTGAGAAAACTAAGATATTTAACTAAACCGATTGATCGAAAGATCTATTTTTGATAGAAAATTTAATAAACTTTCGAATGAGGGTTAAAAAGCTGCGATAAGTTTGACCATTTTCAAGTTATAGCCAGTTTGAGGCAAGCAAAATAAAAAACATGTAAAGTTCAATTACTACGTCACGGTTGAGATTTGACCATATGCGTACACATTTTTTTCACCATTTATGATCCTCCTTAAAATGTTTGCATTCACCCATCGGGACCCCCCGGCAGGGATGGCATGCTCCTCAGTGTGAGTGCAAGTGTGCGCGGTTTTAATATGAAAATGAGCTGCACTGTGCACATTTTCAGTGCGAAATGCCATCCCTGCCCCCCGGAACCGGTTCCGGAACACTAACGGTTCTGATATGGTCTGAGACTATTTTCCTGCTTACCGTTCATCAGGTTATCGGAAATGCCGCTGTTTGATGTTTCGCATGCATAGGTTTGGTTCTCTTTTATATTTGGCCACTTCTGGCGTTACATCCGGAACCGGTTCTGGAACACTACTGGTTCAGATATGATCTGATACTATTTTTCTGCTAACTGTTCAACAGGTTACCGAAAATGCCGTCGCATGAATGAGTTATGTTCAATTTTATTTTTAGCCACTTCTGGCGGGACACCCAGAACCGGTTCCGGAACACTACCAGTTCAGATATGGTCTAAAACTGTTTTCCTGTTAATCGTTCATCAGATTATAGAAAATGCCGCTGTTTGATGTGTCACATGCATGGGTTCAGTTCTCTTTTATATTTGGCAACTTCCGGCGAGACATCCGGAACCGGTTCCGGAATACTACCGGTTCTGATATGGTCTGAGACTATTTTCCTGCTTACCGTTCATCAGATTATCGAAAATGCCGTGGTTTGATGTGTCGCATGCATGGGTTTGGTTCTCTTTTATATTTGGCGGGACATCCGGAACCGGTTCTGGAACACTATCGGCTCTGATATGGTCTGAGACTATTTTCCTGAGACATTTATCAGATGATCAAAAATGCCGAGGTTTGATATGTCGCATGCATGGGTTTGTTGCATTTCTATGTCTGGCCCCTCCCAGGGGTACCGATCCGGAACACCTAAATGGCCATAACTCCGGAACGGCTGGACCGATCCGAACCATTTTCAATAGGAAACAATGGGACTATATGTCGCGTCGAATGAACCGTCGTTCATTAAAATCGGTTGAGGTTTACTGCCAAAAAGTGATGTGAGTTTTTTGTACACACACATACACACATACACACACACACGCACACACATACACACACATGTGCATGGTGGCTGGGGCAGCAGGGACGGATGTCCTGGGGCCTGACGCACCCCCCTGCTTGCGAGTCAGCCGCGTAGTTGCCGGCTAAGAATAGGACTACTATCCCCAATTCAAGGTGTCAAGCGACCCGTGCCGAGGAATGAGTGATCGAGGGGGTGAAAAAGACGCTCGATCTTTAACGGAGCCTGTGGGGTACCTGGGGACCCCCCACAGTAAGCTGTCCCTTACCGCGTTAATGCAGAGCTCTGGCGTGGTGGACATTCTTTCTCGTGCAACTCGTGGGAATACATTATGAGCAAAAATTCTAAAAATATCAACATAGGTGGAAGTAGTGGTGCGATCAACCCCTTCGCAAGAAGCGGGTTGATGAGGTCTCCGACAAGGAGAAGTGAGGAGTCAGGTAATGGAAGCTGCTTACGTAGTAGCTCAAGCGTGGGAGCTCCTGTCCACTCCACGGCAAGCCAGCCGGCGGAGGTCATGGACGGAGCGTGGTTGTTGAGGGCCATCAGCCAAGAAGTAGGAAAAGGACGGCCCGCATTAGAGGTTGCTGAGCACCAGCTTGGCAAAATCATCGACTTTGTGACAACTAAGTCGAATATAAGCAAGGACCTGAAAACGGCCTTGCTTAGACTTAGAGTGTCTGTCGATGAGGCCAAGCAGGGGCACGCGGTCGCGTTGCTGGCTGCTGCAGCGGCGGAACCCGCAAAGGAGAAGGCGTCGAAGTTTCCATAAACGGAGGCTTTCTCCTTTGCAGGTAGTCCGAAGAGTGTGAAAGCGAATGCTCATGACAAACGTGACAAGCATTCGCAGAAGCGGGCGAGGCAGCCGTCAGGTGAGGAGCTGTCTGGCGGCGCCCGCAAGGCCAGGCGTATAATAACCCCGAAAGCCGGTGGTAATGCCGGAAAGTCGGACCCCAGCCAGGGTTCCCGGAAAGCTGGGAAGGGTGGGCCTGAAAAGGCTGGCCCGTCCCGGAACGATGGGAACAAGGGGTTGCGACCATTGGTGGGCCCTCAGCAGCCACAGAGCAGGGCGATCCAAGGAGAGGACCCTCCTTGGACAAAGGTAGAGCGGAAGAGGAAGAAGAAGGTGAATCCGCAGGTAGAAGTGCAGGACGCCAAGCCAAGGCGTAGGAGGGCAGGTGCCAGGCGCGAGAAAGGCGACGCTATCGTCATCAAGACGGAACAGTCTAAGTACTCGGACGTCTTGAAGACGATGCGAAGCGACACCAAGCTTGAGGGTCTTGGAGCCGACGTGCGCAGTATTAGACGTACTCGTACGGGCGAGATGATCCTGGAGCTGAAGCGCCAGAAGGAACACAAGGGCGCCACCTACAAGAGGCTGGCAGAAGAGGTCCTTGGTGAGGGTGTGCAGGTGAGGGCTCTGACACATGAGGCGACTCTGAAGGTCAAAGACATTGACGAGATCACCGAAGTGGAAGAGCTCGTCACGGCACTGCGGCAACAGTGCGATGTGCAGGTGGCCGCCGCAGCCGTTAAGCTACGGAGAGGGCCAGCAGGGACACAGATAGCTTTGGTTCAGCTACCTGTGGCGGATGTTAAAAAGTCCGTTAAAGTAGGGAGTATAAAGGTGGGCTGGTGTGTATGTCACCTGACATTCCACGAGCCACCAGAGGTTTGCTTCAGGTGTCTGGAACCAGGACACAAGTCGTGGGACTGTAAAGGCCCCGACAGGCGCAAACTGTGTCGGCGATGTGGCGCTGAAGGTCATAAGGCCCAAAGCTGCACGAGTCCGCCCATCTGCATGATCTGTACCGGGAAAACCTCGAAAAACAGACATCCGATGGGTGGTCCAGGGTGCCCGGCCTTTAAGAAAGCCGCAGTGAACAACAAATCACAGTGCAGGTAACGCAGCTGAACCTGAACCACTGTGATGCGGCTCAGCAACTGTTTCTGAGTGGGAGACGGATATCGCCATCATTTCGGACCCATACCGAGTACCCGCCGGCAACGGCAACTGGGCCTCAGATGGGACCAGAAAAATGGCGACGATATGGACGACGGGTAAATACCCCGTTCAGGAGTTGGTGTCTACTACCTATGAGGGCTTCGTGGTCGCCAAAGTAAACGGGGTCTTCTTCTGTAGCTGTTATGCGCCTCCGCGGTGGCCGATCGAGCGGTTCACGCAAATGCTGGACCGCTTAACGACCGTGCTAACAGGGCGAAGGCCGGTGGTAATAGCGGGCGACTTTAATGCCTGGGCCGTGGAATGGGGAAGCCGTTTCACGAACCAGCGTGGTCAGATCCTGCTAGAAACACTGGCCATCTTAGATGTCGACTTGGCTAATGTCGGTACCAAGAGTACCTTTAGTCGAAACGAAGCGGAGTCAATTATTGACGTGACCTTTTGTAGTCCTGGCCTAACAAGTAGTTCGAACTGGAGAGTAGATGATGGCTACACTCACAGCGACCACCTGGCGGTTCGCTACAGTATCGACTACAATAACAGCAGACAGCGGATAGAAGAAGAGGCGGCTAGGCCAAGGCCAAGCCCTCGCAGGTGGAAGACATCATACTTCGACGAAGAGGTATTTAGGGAGGCGCTCCGCCGTGAGCGAAACTTAATCGGTTTATACGGCGACGAGCTGGTAGCGGTGCTCTCACGTGCGTGTGATGCGACCATGCCTAGGCGAGTCCACCCTAGAAATGGGAGGCCACCGGCTTACTGGTGGACCGACGCGATTGCGGACCTGCGCCGCGCCTGCCTACGGGCTAGGCGGCGGATGCAGCCTGCACGATCAGAGGAAGAGCGAAACGAACGGCGGGTGGTGTTCGCCGCTGCAAAAGCCGCGCTTAAGACCGAGATAAGAGCAAGCAAAATGGCCTGCTTTGAGGGTATCTGTCAGAGTGCCAATACGAACCCGTGGGGTGACGCCTACACAGGATCGTTATGGCCAAGACGAGAGGTGTGATGGCTCCTACAGAGCAATCTCCAGAGATGTTGGAGGGGATCATTGGAGGATTTTTTCCGCGTCATGATCCTAATCCTTGGCCTCCTTTCGTAGGACAGCCGGGGACTGGGGCTGGCGATGAGGAGAGGGTCACCGATGTGGAACTTGTGGGGATAGCTAAGTCCCTTAGCGTAGGTAAGGCCCCAGGTCCGGACGGAGTTCCGAACCTGGCCTTAAAAGTAGCCATTGCAGAGGCTCCCGAGATGTTCAGGTCTGCTATGCAGAAATACCTGGACGAGGGAGTTTTCCCAGAAGCTTGGAAGAGGCAGAGCCTGGTACTATTGCCAAAGGCGGGGAAACCACCCGGAGACCCGTCGGCATATAGACCAATATGCTCGATTGACACGGCGGGGAAGGTGCTCGAAAAGATCATCCTCAATAGAATGTTGAAGTTCACCGAGGGCGAAAATGGTCTTTCGAGTAACCAGTACGGCTTCCGGAAGGGGAGGTCCACCGTAGACGCTATCTTGTCGGTTACAAAAACCGCCGAGAAAGCACTCGAGCCTAAGAGGAGGGGAATTCGCTTTTGCGCGGTAGTGACTCGGGATGTAAGGAATGCATTTAATAGCGCCAGTTGGGCTGCTATTGCCGATGCGCTCTTGCGTCTGGGGATACCGGAGTACTTGTACAAGATTCTCGGAAGCTACTTTCAGAATCGCGTACTAGTTTACGACACGGAGGTGGGTCGGAAGTGCTTTCACATAACCTCAGGAGTCCCGCAAGGTTCCATCCTGGGTCCGGTGTTATGGGATGTCATGTACGACGAGGTGTTGAGGTTAGAGTATCCAGTGGGAGTGGTGATTGTCGGATTTGCCGACGACATTACGCTCGAAGTCTACGGTGAAACGATCGAGGAGGTAAAGTTGACTACCAACCACTCGATCAAGGTTGTGGAGGCGTGGATGCGGTCCAGGAAACTGGAGCTGGCTCACCACAAGACAGAGGTGACGGTTGTTAACAACCTGAAGTCGGAGCAGCAGACGGAGATCAGTGTAGTGTTGAGGTTAGAGTATCCAGTGGGAGTGGTGATTGTCGGATTTGCCGACGACATTACGCTCGAAGTCTACGGTGAAACGATCGAGGAGGTAAAGTTGACTACCAACCACTCGATCAAGGTTGTGGAGGCGTGGATGCGGTCCAGGAAACTGGAGCTGGCTCACCACAAGACAGAGGTGACGGTTGTTAACAACCTGAAGTCGGAGCAGCAGACGGAGATCAGTGTAGGAGAGTGCACTATCCTGTCGAAGCGCTCTGTCAAGCACTTGGGCGTGATGATCGACGATAAGCTTACCTTCGGTAGCCACGTCGATTATGCCTGTAAAAGAGCCTCCACAGCTATTGCGGCACTGTCCCGGATGATGTCCAATAGCTCAGCGGTGTACGCCAGTAAGCGCAAGCTTCTGGCTAGTGTTGCTACGTCCATACTTAGGTATGGCGGCCCGGCGTGGGGTACCGCGCTAAGTACTGAATGCTACCGACGGAATCTGGAAAGTACTTACAGGCTTATGTGTCTGAGGGTTGCAAGCGCGTACCGTACCGTGTCACACGACGCTCTCTGTGTCATTACTGGTATGGTGCCTATCAGCATTCTTATCAGTCAGGACATGGAGTGCTTCGAAATGCGCGGCACAAGAGTCATACGCAAGACTGTCAGGATAGCCTCTATGGTCAAATGGCAGCGCGCGTGGGACAGTTCCACCAAAGGAAGGTGGACCCATAGGTTGATACCGAGGGTAGATAGTTGGATTAATAGGCGCCATGGGGAAGTTACATTCCACCTGACACAGGTCCATACAGGTCATGGTTGCTTCCGACAGTATCTACACCGTTTCGGGCATGCGGATTCTCCTGAATGCCCAGCGTGCAATGGTTTAGAGGAAACGGCGGAACACGTTTTGTTCGTGTGCCCGCGTTTTCGCACAATGCGTGACCGCATGCTTGCCACATGCGGGGAGGACACAACTCCGGACAACTTGGTCCAGAGAATGTGTAGGGATGAGATTAGCTGGAATGCCGTTTCAACGGCTATCACCCATATCGTCTGGGAGCTACAGAGGAGGTGGCGCGTGGACTCGGAGAATGGCTAGTCCAGATGCAGTACAAGAGGTGGTCCAGGGGTTAGAAGTCGGCTTCGTAGGTCATACCGGTGCCCTGCGGTCGAGATCGACCCTTACAGCGATTAAGTGGCCGCGGAGAGGAAGTCTCGGTAGCGGTGCTGTCGTGGCGTCAGTCTACTGGGTTGGATCCGAGCCCACGGTTGGAAAGGGGTCCCCGGCAAGGGTCGGGGTAGGTGAGACCCTGCTGTCTGCAACCTACGGATGCATCTGATAGGGCCTGAAGGGTAGTGATACCCTTCCTTACGGGCAGGTCAGATCGGGTTGCATGTGGGCATCAGTTCTTGATGTCCGCTCAGCAGTAGGGCGCGGGCGGGGTTGACCCTGCCCGCCTTCCGAGGACAAAGGGAGTGGCGAGGACCACTCGGGAAACTGGCTAAGCGCCAGCATGCTATCGTGATGGACTCTCCAGAGCGAGTCATCGATGTTCGTTGCTGCTAGGCTACGGCAGCTAACCTTGAGGGTGCGATATGCACTAGCCCCTCTCTGAAGCAATACCTTCTTGGTGGTTCCGGAGAGACGTAGGGTTTGGCGACCATAGGAATGTGTTTTAGTGGGTCGAGGAGAGAGTAGTCCTGGCTTCTACCGGCATTGTAGAAGACGGCCTTAACCCCACACTACCCTAACCTTCCTGTTAGGGTGTCTGATGAGCAGATTTATCCCCCTGGTTTAGAAGGAAAAAAAAAAAAAAGAGGGCTGAATTGAAAGATCTCCATCCTGGGCGATTGTCCGCCATCGTTTTTACCTGTGGTCAAATTTCTGTACACTTATTTGATTTCGTTATTGTTGAGGCTGCGCCACCATGAGCCTTTGTTTTGCCTCTGTTGCGATGCCCTACTGGGTTCCAATCTAACTCTTGCTGGCAGATTTCGTTTCCACCCCTGCGTAGAGTGTGGCCGACCCACTTCCAGTTTAGCTCCCGAATTTCTTTCACTATCTGATTTTGATAACACTGATGATGGAGCTCCACGTTGGAGATTCAATTGTGAGGCCACCATGCACAAAATATATACTGCAGGCATCTATTGATGAAGACCTGCAGCCGTTGCGTGTTCTCCACTGATACACACCAGGCTTCACTGGCGTATAGTAGCATAGATTTCATATTCGAGTTAAAAATTCGGATTTTGGTGCGTCGACTGATCTGGTTGTTTTTCCATGCATTTCTTAAACTCGTAAAATCAGCCCTCGCCTTCTTGATCCGTGCACCTATATCGATCTTGCTGACGACGTCGGCCGCCATTTCGCTATTAGGGTAATTTTCCTATTGTTGCACGGCTAAAAATTCGCCAATTATTGCACACCTTATAAGAATAACATAGAGTGTGCAACAATAGGCGAGTTTTCAGCTGTGCAACAATTGGAAAATTACCCTAATTAAGATATTGGAAACATTCAACATTTTCCACTGCTTGCCCAGCTACCGTAGAGTTGGAAGAGTTGACCGTGTTTAAATCTAACGTGTGGGTCTTGTTGACGTTGATGGTAAGACCTGCTGCCGAGGAGCGATTGGCAAGATCATCGAGCTTGCTCTGCATATCAGAGCGCTTTTGAGCTAGGAGAGCAACGTCATCAGCCAATTCGAAATCATTCAGGTGTTCCATGGTAAAGGGCTGCCGCAGCAACCCACGATTTGGTTCACGATCAATGGCACCTATCAGGATCTCGTCGATTACGATGAGGAATAGTAGCGGTAATAGGATACATCATTGCCTCACTACAGCAACGACCCGGATGGGATCGGGCAAGACACCGTTGTGCAGAACTCTGCACGAAAATGCCTTGTACTGTGCTTCAACGATGCTGATGGTTTTCTCAGGGATAACCTCGCGCCTGAGGGCTTCCCCCATGCTTTCGTGATTGAGATGATCAAAAGCTTTGTCGTAATCAATGAACACCAAGTAAAGTCTTGGAATTCAAGGACTTGCTCCAGAATGATACGGAGCGTGACAATATGGTCCACACAGGATCGTTCGACACGGGATCCAGCTTGCTGCCGTCGGAGAGTTGCGTCAATCTTCCCCTGTATCTGATTAAGCATGACTGTGCAGAAGACTTTGAGAACGATACACGTGATTAGCGTGATTTGGTGAGAAAATTATTGTGTAGATCTACAGTTTTTGTGAAAAGTAATAAAATCACGATTGCACAACCTGCGAAACATGTTTCCCTCTATCTGATGTAATAAATCAGAGCCAATGATAACCATCAATATTATCACAATAATAGAAGCTTCCAAGTAATCCAATTCATCGTGAAGCACCCATTGAATAGTAATTAGCTTGCGCTTCTGGTTGCGCAATCAAGAATTCAACCCCATCTGTCGATCCAGCCGATGTTCATCCTTGTTGCGTTGCCAGGTGCCACATGCTGTTTCAAAACGGGAGTCACATTACCGCAACATAGGAGGAACTTTTATTCAAGACGAGAAAAAAAAAAAGATACAAGCCGTTGTCGCCAATCGATTGCCGGCCTGATGTTGATTGTAGGAAAAGGCCCCAACCAACAACCACTCAAAGGAGACGGAAGCGCCGCTCCAGACAGGATCCCGAAGCTCGCGACAACGCTCTCTGGTACAAAGACATGTTGCGGACGTCGTCGACCATCCTGTGGTGGCGGTGTGCGGTTCTGTTTGCTCGATGTGCTCGTGAACTCGTATCACTTTAATTTATTTATAATACTTTAATGATATGATATCAATTAATTAAATTGAAATTAATGGTTTAATTTTAATAATTGTATGTTTTACGATGATGAATTTTTATTAATGCTTGTTTTGGTATGTCCGCGCTGGCATCGGTGGCGTACTTTATGAATGCAGTTGAACCCAGGGAGGGCTTATCACCTTACACCGAGCTAGCTTTACAGCTCATAATGGGCCAAACTATCGTTTTTCGAAGGAAACATTGACAATTTAGTTACTTTGAACAAAATTAGCTGTTCCGGAAAAAAAAATATTCTGTCTATTACATATTGTTTGCATTTTAAACCTAGATTCCGTACACAATGTATGAATTGAAAAATCAAATTGATAAGAGGTCCAACATTTTGTCCACGAAATGGACCCATTCTCCCCACGTGCCCCACACGGAGGAGCTATGGGTGTAAGCGATCCAACCGATTAAGAGCTCCAGCGGCGCGCGGCGGCAGAGGAGGCGTCCCGTTTGACTGCCCTCGCTCGGATGCTTAATTCCGTGGCGTTCTTTTTCACTTTGTGCCCGTGTCTTTACAACCGGCTGAATTAAATGTTACAAGGTGTCGAGACAGTCAGCCAAAGTTGGAAGTCAGCGGAGATGGGACGCCATGATCAGCGTCGTCTCCCATGCCTGCGCGTTGGATTCACGCTGGTCTGAGTGTAAGGTTTTTTTTTTCTTCTGTCGCGAAAAGAATCCCCCATCCCGTGTTGGATCCAAGATGGATGACCGCCGACGGTAGTGGTGGTTGGGAATAAGGTGACACCGGCGCGGGGGGAAACGTCGAGCTGAGCAAATAAATTATGATTTTTTCTTTAATGGCACATCGGCGAAGTGGAGTTTAATTGCTGCGAGGGGTAATTATCTGATTAGGAACCAGTTTTCTGTGCGCCAAGCAAGCGGACGAGGTGCTACCGCCACCGCGGCCGATGGTGTTTGCCTCCGACGGCTCGGGTGATCAGCGAATATAAACAAGCGGTTTTACATGAAATTTAACGTCTTGATCAATTGCGTCATGTTTATTCATAATTGAGTTTGAATTTATGACAGGATGACCCTCGTGTAACTGTTTGCTGACTTTTTGCTCATTCAAATACGAAATACTGGCTGGTGTCTATTCAAATACGGAACTCTTGGAACTTTTTTTTTTCATTAGAGTTCATTCACCATTCCGATTCTTCCCGAAGGACTAAGTGATGCCTTCAGGAGATCCATCAGGGATTCCTCCAGAAAATTCTACAGGAATACCAAGAGGAATTTCTTCGAAGATTTTTCCAGGAGTTTCGTTAAAGACTCCTCCTAAAAATCCAATCAGGGATTTCTCCAGAAGTTCCTTTAGTTATCTCTTCAGGAGTTCTTTCAGAGACATCTCCACTAGTTCCTTCAGATATACATCCATTAGGATTTTCATATGCGATTCCTTCAGCAGAACTCTCAGCTATTCTGACAGGAGTTCCTTCGAGGATTTCTCCAGAAGTTCCTTCAGTGCTTCTTTCAGGAGGATTTAGGGATCCCTCCAGAAGTTCGTATAGGAGGTATAGAAGGTCCTTCAGAGATCAGTCTAGGAGTTTCTTCAGATTTTTTTGTCTGAAGTTCAAGAATTCGAACAGGAGTTCTTTTAGGGATTCGTACAAAAGGTCCTCCAAAGAATTTCAATCAGCGCTTTCTCTAGAACTTCAATAAGGGATTTCTCCTGGTGTTTCTTCATTAACCTAGGAATTCCTTCGAGGATCTTGGCAGGAGTTCCTTCAGGGATCTCTCCAGGAGATCCTTCAGATATCCTCTTAGCAGCATTCCAGGATGCCTCCAGAAGTTCCATCAAGGGTTCCTACAGGAGTTTTTCTGATATCGCTCCTGGTATTTCCTTCAGGAATCACCCCAGTAGTTCCTTTAGGGATGTCCCCAGTAATTCAGTAGTTTTTTTCCAGGAGGATTCGGAGATGCCTTCGGGAGTTTCATCAGAGATTCCATCAGAAGTTTCCTCAGGTATTCCGACAGAAGTAAATCAAGGGTTCGTCTAAAATTTCAAATAGGGATTCCTGCAAGGGTTTCTTCAAAGATCTCTTCAGAAGTTCTTTCAGGGATCACTCCAAGATGATCGTCACAGATTTTTTCGGGAGGATTCAAGAATGCCTCCAGGAGTTTCAGGGATTCCTACAGAAGCTTCTTCGGGGATTAGTCCAGGAGCTTTTTCTAAGATTACTCCAGAATTTTTTTAAGGATACCATTGGAATTTCCTTTAGATATTCTTCTAGGAATTGAACCTGGAAGTTTTTCAAAAAAAAAAATCCAGGAGGATTCAGGGATACCTCCAGGCATCAAGGATTTTTCCAGAAGTTCCTTTAGAAATTCCTGCAGGGGTTTCTATAAGGAATTCTTCTAAGAGATCTTTCATGGATATCTTTAGAAATATAATCAGGTATTCAGAGGATGGCTGAAATGATTGGGATAGGCTACTTCCCAAGTAACACACTTGTCACCGAAGAGTCACGGCGGCGCAGGTTTTTGTTGTGCAGAAGTCACTGTGACTTACTTCTAGCAAGTAAGTGTTTATTTGTTAGAAGTATGTCACAGTGACTTCTGCGCAACAAAAACCTGCGCCGCCGTGACTCTTCGGTGACAAGTGTGTTACTTGGGTTTTTTTTCTCTCATAAAAAAGTTCATCAAGCTGTAACTTTTCATAGAGTGCATAAAAAATTCTAAAATTTTGACTGCTTGTCAACCTATTATATGAGCATAATTGGTACAAATTTGTACTCGATTGGTTTATGTGCGCAATGAACCGTTCTCGTAATCCCTGTACCTCCAGGATTTATTTCGGAGAATCCTCCAGGATATCCTTCTGGACTTACGCCTGAAATTCAATCGGGGACTGCTGCTGGAAACCCTTTTGAAATTCCTCCTAGAAATCCTTCGGAGATTCCTCCTGCAAATCATTTGAAGATAGCGTACGGCTACGAGGCTACACAATTTCTCCTGGATATCCATCCGAACTTTTTTCTGGAAATCCTTCGTGGATTCCTTCTGGAAATTTTTCATAGAGTCCTCCTGGAAGTCCTTCGTGGAATCCACCTGGAAATCCTTCTGGGATTTCTCCTGGAGCTCCTTCAGGCATTCCTCCTGGAATTACTTTGGAGATTCCTGCTGGAATTCTTTTTGGGATTCCTTCGGGAATTTTCCTGGAATTCTTTCAGAGACTCCTCCTGGAATTACTTCGGGGATTCCACTTGAAATTCCACTGAAATTCCTCCTGGTAATCCTTCGGAGATTCCTCCTGGAAATTTTTGGGGAATTTTTAGGGAATTTCTTCTGAGATTCCTCCTGGGAATCCTTCGGGAATTAGTCCTGGAATATAATCTGGAATTCCTTTTTTGAATTTCTTCGGAAATTCCTCCTGGAATTTCTTTTGGGAATTCCTCCTAGAATTTTTTTTGGAAACTCCTCCTGGAATTCTTTCGGAAATCCATCATGGAATTCCTTCGGCAGTCCCTCCTGTTATTTATTTTGGAGTTCCTCCTGATAATCCCTTAGAGTTCCTCCTGTAAATCCTTCGGGGATCCCTCATGGAAATCTTTCGGGAATTCAGCCTGGAAATACTTCGAGGATTTCTCCTGGAAATCTTCACTTCCACAGTTATTAATTGAAGGGGAAGAGGCTGTACAGACTGAATTAAACTTAATACTAAAGGGATACAGGGAGCATGCAAGAGTGAATGCGAAGAAGACTATTATCATGAAACGATTCTTCGCCCGGAGCGAGAATCGAACCGTCACCCCATAGCATTGTGAAATTTGAAGCTTGGTGGCCCTAACCTCACGGCTACGAGGCTTCACAATTTCTCCTGGAAATCCTTCCGTACTTTCTTCTGGAAATCCTTCGTGGATTCCTGCTGGAAATTTTTCGTAGATCCCTCTTAGAAGTCCTTCAGGGAATCCTCCAGGAAGTTCTTTGGGGATTTCTCCTGGAGCTCCTTCAAAGATTCCTCCTGGAATTATTTTGGAGATTCCTGCTGGAATCCCTACGGGGATTCCTGGAAATCTTTCGGATATTCCTCGTAAAATTCCTTCGAGGATTTCTCCTGGAGTTCCTTCGGGAATGCCTTCTGAAATTTGTTCATGGATTCCTCCTGGAATTCCTTTGTGAGTTTCAACTGGAACTCCTTCGGGAATTCCTCTTGGAATTCCTTCGGGGATTGCTCCTCGCATTCCTTCGACGATTCATCCTGGAATCCCCTCTGAAATTACTCCTGTAATTCTTCTGGAATTTCTCTTAAATTCCGTTCAAGGACTTCTCCAAGAATTTCTGTAGGGATCTTTCTAGGAGAATTTATTGATCCACCAGAAATTCCTTCAGAAACTTCTCCACGAGATTCCTTCACGCATAACCCCTAATTTATCATACTAGGAGCCTTTTACATAAAATGCGCAAAACCCTTCTTTTTCGTCTTTCTATGTACGGTCCTGCATCCAGCAGTTCCGTTTTCTTGGAAGAAACGGGTTTCTTCCAATATGCTTTGATTGATTAATTTTTTCCGGAACACTTTGTTCTGATCACTTTTTATACTTTTAATTTCACACAATTTTGTCGGAGACGACAAACTCGTATCTCTTATACATTCGTACTTTAGAATCTTTTTTTTTATAAAAAAATTCGATGTTTTCAAAATTAATTTAAACACTTCGAAGGAAAACCACATTTTTCATTTTTTCTCCATTAAAAGATGAGAAGAAGACCTTTTGAACAACAATAAACGATTAGAAATCGCCTTGCTTCATTCTGAGATATTAAGTGTCAAGCATAAGCCATTTTTCATAAGAAAACCATGAATAACTTTTTAAATTGAGGATATAGAACTTTGTTGTCTTTGGAAAAAAAATGTTGCATGTTAAATGCACTAAAATGCTTGGAAAAAAGTTTTTTGCGAAAAAATAATGAATAGGTAAATGGTTATTGAAAGAAAACTTTTTTATCGGGTATTACCCTAATTTTTAACTTTTAACTTATCCTCCATTTGGGACATTTGTGCCATCGCCATACATATAAGCCTATTTCATCATTTACTTGAGGGAGAATGGGATAAGGGATGGAATGGGATTAGGAAAGGGAAAGGTGATGAAATAGGAAAAGGTACCCTAGAAGAGGGAATGAATGCATAAGCGCAACGAGAGCTCATAGCCCATACCACAACGGGTTTAATCAGTGCCCCGAAAAGGACACTGTAAAACGCATAAGCGTAAAGAGAGCCTATAGCTTATTGGAGGTAGCTTGTGACGTCATGCGACTGTCAATGTGACATTGAAAGGTACGTCATCGAAAGCATCCTCAATATTCAAGAAATTACCCAATTAAAAACTATGTTTGAGCGAGTACTTTCTTGAAAATGTATACAACTTTGTGTAAAAGAGTCACTGTGGACATTCTAAATTGGGAGGCATGTGAGTTCACATGAATAGGCATGTCAGTCAGAAGAACATTACAGATGTGATAATCGACAATGCGTTTCAAGCATTTCAGAAAGAACGAGGTAACCAGATAAATCTGAAACTCATTCCATGGCACCACGCCATGAAAATACCCTATAGAAAACTACAAGATTTCAGAACATGTTTGAAATACTCAAATCCCTCTGGAGAAAAATAGGACAAAACCCCATTTGCTCCTGGAGATTTGAAGTAAGCAGAGCTTTTTAGAGCCCTCGAAGTCGAATATATAGCTATAATTCTCAAGCGGAAGCTTGAAATTCGTAACTATACAAAATAATGGCTTATCCGAAGATGTTTTGAACTTGGTCAGATCAGAGTTCCATTCAGGAATAACTCTTGCAGTCTGCACAGACCGCAGAGGACAAGCTTCTTTCAAAGCAATAGTTACGGTATATCACAATAGAGGGCGATGTAGGTACAAAACCATAATAAAACTCTCTTGGAGTAGCAATGGTAACGAGTTATCCATAAAATGTGGTCACAACCAATTAGTACAGGTTCCCTAGTTTGTTGAGCAGGGCCGCCTAAATACGCATATTTTGCGAAGGAACACTCAAAAGTCCAAAGAAGTTCAAATGAAGACTCCTCATCTGACACATGCCGCCAATCAGTCAACTCACGACAAATTCTGCTCATGCAGAGTTTGGTTAGGTGCAATTCTATGTTAAGTTAGCCATGATCTGTACTACCTAAGTATTCCATCGAACTGAAGGATCTCAAATTAATGTTTGAGCCACTTCGGATGATGTATTCATCTTAGCAATACTGCCAAATATCAGCGTAAAGATGCTGAATACAAGAGCTTGCTTGAAGGCATCTATACGGAAAGGTTTAAACATACTGTTAACGTTATTCTAAGCTATAGCATGCTCGAGGCACGACAGTTCATTTATAATGAAAAAAGCAAAACTGTGTTCACAATGTAACCTATACATAAGTTACCCTACGAAAATGAACTATTTGAAGTAGAGCCACTTGGGTTACGCACGCTTTTTACGCTGAACATTGATCTGAGGTTTCCTAGCCGTAGCCTACCCAAAGTAGACAGGATTACACTCTTTACAATCACAGCACAAAAAGGAAACATCAATGATAAACCAAATCGGTGTTAATTGTAAAACACCAAATGGCGAAAACGCATTAAGCAAAACCATAAAGATAGTAATGTAAGCTAATTTACAACATTCCAATAATCCCGCTCTTATTTAGCCTCAAATTCGAGACTTCAGAAGGACAACTGATTATCTCGGAGAAACGCAAGGTCCACTGCGCTATTGCTCCGGTTAGCGCAGTAAGGACGTAATACTGTGGAGGACGTTCTATACGGAAATAATGAAAAGTTGACATTGTGATCTTGAGAACGATTTGGACAACCTTAATTTCACATTATTTGACACGTAAAACTTCCAGAGACTTCCCTAAAATTCTACGGCATTAGTGGATGATCTTCACTATCAAATTAGATCCATACCAAAATTTAAAACAAAATAAAATCACTGAATTACATAATTTCAAATCAAACACCAAATCAAACAGTGCAATAACTTATCTGCATCGCAAATTACGGACTCATGTCTTACAAAACCATATGATATTGATACATCGTTTCGTCCAAACAAACGACGACCATGTCCCAGCATCATTGATTGATACCGAAAAACCACGTAAAATTCCCTGTCATCAGCAATCATGGCCAATCTCTATCGTGTCAGATCAAAGCACCTGGGCACCGCCTTTTTATCACACCAAACCACGAACCACGACTCGGCCGGTTGCCATTGACTGTCCCGTCGCAGATCATCTTCACCCATATCACAGCAGCCAGCCAGCGGAATGGGTGATCATCACGGTCGCTATCAAACATGCAGTGCGACAAGCTTTCCATTTATTGTCCCCGCGTGGTTATCTCCCTCAAGAGTTGCCGACGACAGATTAATGGTCACCCAATGGGTGCGTTCTTGTTCGGCGGAACCGGCGGTGGACCCTGGCTGTGATGGCCAAAGGAGAAAATGATTGACATCAAATTACTTTTTCCCGCAATTAAAAATAATTTTTGTGACTTTATAAGGCACGGCAGGAATTTATTAGAAACTATGTCCGGATTTATTGCTCCGGCTATCGATCGATCGGAGATCGTGCAACGAGTTTTCCAACTGGCCGCGAATCAGTTCTTAGGATACTTGGCTTGGTGGAAATACACGCTCACTCATGGAACTTGAGCGGTATGATCAAAGGGGTTTGTTTTTGTGGGTTTTCAGTCTTTGGATTGGATGATAAGGCATTTATGTTATCTGCCGTAGTGATGACCGATTCAGTGAGAGATGATGATCGAACACATATTACTGTCCCTTGTAGCATAACATCATCGTTCTTCAGCTATTTATTTTCAATTCACTTCAGGTAAAACATCTACGAATATTTTTTTTAATCGAAGATACTTATACAATCTTCAAAGGAACCATCCAGTCTGACGAATGCTATAGTGAACTTTAGTGCATTTGTTTATTCTATCTTTGATCGCCCGCTAAAATGTTAGATAAATAAAATTAGGCTATTCACAGGAACGGAACCCATCTTTAGCTAAGTATGTATGTTGAAATATAGCCTTAGATGTGTCGAAAAACTTTGTCGAAGACCGCAAAGCGATGCGACCCTTGTGACAAAAGTTATAGCGTTCAGATCGTCTGATGGTGCTTAGCATTTAACATGTAAAGGAATGACATCAACAATAAAATTTCAATTTTTGGGCTGAGTTACCAAGCGTATAATTTTTTTTCTCAAGCGTCGGATAAGGTTTTTGGTAAAGTTTTTCGGCATATCCTAAGCAATTTGCATTTGCGAGTGTGTGAAGGAGTTTTCGTCCGGGTGCCGGTGTCGCGCGATTATTTTTCGTTTTCTATTTGGAAGTGACCATTGAGTTGTCCAAAAAATGTCTCACGAAACCTAATGCAAGCCTATCCATATACGTGAGAACAAAAGATGTTTACAAAGTTCTTACAGATAGATTAACACGGGAAATCGGAACACAAACCACTACCACACAGGAAATTGGATTGGTCAATTTCGACGGCGGCAGACCCAGCGTGCAACAGTGTGTGAAGGAGATTTCGTCCGGGTGCCGGTGTCGCGTCTTTTGTAGCAACACTGAACGATCACCTGACGTGGGTGATCAGTTGTTTGCTTCTCATATGAAGTGAACAATAGTGCATCAGCTTGCATGTTCGTTCGTGTCATTTGCAGTTAAATATTTGACGACTAGCTTCCGCGGTTCGATTCGAAATTTTAGGTGACCACCTGACGTGGGTGATCGATTGTTTGCTTTCCGAGTGAAGCGAATAATAGTGTGTTAGATTGCATATTCTGTCGCGTCGTTTGCAGTAAATATTAAACGACCACCTGATGCGGGTGGTCGATTGTTTGCTTTCCGCGTAAAGCAAACAATAGCGCGGCAACCAGCATGACACGAAGGTCATATTACTTATCAAAGTGAATCCAGACCCAACGATACCTTTCCTACTAACAAACACTCCTTCCTGCAGCCTTTGGTGGAGTCGCAGCGGTAAACGCGGGCCTTCACTTAACAAAGGTTGTTACTAATATTCCTTCCCTCTTCCAACCTGACTGCAAGGACGTGGCCGGCGCCGTTATTGTACCATTAAAGAGAGTCTCTGAAGCATGCACAGTGAGAATATTGACCACTCCCAGTCAATTATTCAGTTGATTCATTGTGCAACTGTCATTGGTTCGGGTCAATCACGGAATAGCAACCATAGATGTGTGCAGTCAGTCTAAGCTAAGCTAAGCTATATCCTAAGCAATTTGCATTTGCATTTGCATTTGATACCTATGGTATTGTTTTTTGTCGGATTGTTTACTTCTTTGCTCGGCATTTAGTCGCGTTTTTTCCCGTGTTGTGCTTGATTAATATATTCAAATTTCGTGTATTCCCGAGGTTAATCGTCTTGTCTACAACAGTGTAGTGGAAGATTTCGTGTGGCGAGTGTTAACATTGAAAAATCACTTTGAGAAAAATATCGCCTCTTGTGTCGGTAGTGCACTGTTTCTAACGCTGTTGTGACATCATACCCAAGTGCATTTTTTGGGCTTCCGTACTTTCTACTCACACGGATAAACAAGGCTGTTAGCGCATCCCTACCGTGCAGTTACTAAACGTGTTGCACTTGTTTAGGAATGTTCGTACCTTATGTGGATGTGTGACGACTGTGCGAAATTGATGAAGAAGATGAAATTCAAGTCCGCCGTGTCATCTCTGGGTGACGCGATTAATGAAATCACTGCTAAACAGGAGTCTGTGCACACCAAGATTAAAAAGCAATTGGCTAAACAGGAACAAAAAATCGCACTATTATCGAAACGCATTACTCCTTTGACTCCGACTAGAGAAGCCGGCAACTTCTTCCATCAATCGCCCAATCACCGCCTTCAAAAAGACGCTGCGATGATGAATCAGCCACGACCCAGCAACTTGTTGGCGGTACAGCTACATCGGTGACCCCACACCGATGAATCACCTTATTTTTGTACACTATTTATGAATCACCATGTTGATCAAATGAGTGATCCATAAACTGTGGTCATTTTTGCCGATTCATAAATTGTGGGGTCACTGTACTCTCTTGATAATACTAACCAGTTAGAAGGTAAGATGTGGCCACTGATAATTCCGAGTTCCTCTGAATACCTATCCCGAGTAGGTGGAAAAATCTGATGAATAGCATATTCAGTTATGATTGATAGAATTACTGTAGAGCAAAAACTGATATTGGTTTGATTGATATAAGAGGTAAAAGAACAGAAATAATAGCAGAATCCAATATGGTGCACTACTCAATAATAGCTCGTTAAGATATTACAAGATCAAATCAATAGCAGACAAGATTTGTCATTTTTTTTAGAAAAAAAAAATAAAAAAAATGTCAGCATCCAGTATCGAACCTACGACCTTAGGATTCACTGGCGGCAATGCTTACCACTCAACTGTGGCTCGCTGTTGTAAATGAAATGGGAATAAGAGCATGTGGTTCTTCGTTTTCACAGCTCAGAAAGGGACACATGGTATTTCACTAACATTGAGCCATCTCTATGAGTGTATGTGTTCCATTTCGTGCAGAAGAGCTAAACTTGTTCTGATGTACACTCAGGCAAATAAACCTAAGATTATCATAAGGTCTAACTTATGAAATGGTCTTTAAACAATTCATATCGGCTAGAACGATTTTCATAAGGTCGGTCTATGACGCAGAATCGACTCATAGTTTGGCTTTTATACACATTTAGCAACACGATATTCTCCAGCGTCGATAGCCGCGTGGGTTGGGCACGAGCTCAGTGATCTCGACGTTCATGGATCGATTCCAGTCTGCATCATTTTGTGATTTTTCTGCTCTTTCCATAAGTTTATCTTATGTAATTAGGTCATAATAAGCATCTGAGTGGTGCGAATAGAAACGGTTTTATTTTTCAAGCTAGCTCACACACACCTGCACACTCCCGACACACAGCTGAGGCGTTCCACGGAGTCATGTCAGTCGATCCTGAGCGACCATTTCAAAAATATCTGAAACTTTGCACAGTTTTTCAAT
This sequence comes from Aedes albopictus, assembly GCF_035046485.1. Lineage (NCBI taxonomy): Eukaryota > Metazoa > Arthropoda > Insecta > Diptera > Culicidae > Aedes > Aedes albopictus. The sequence continues at coordinate 168,108,447 of NC_085137.1, read as the reverse complement.
TTCATCTAAATCGCCATTTTTCGATATCAAATTTTTATTTTGAATCACGACTAACTTTTCAAAAGGGTGTATGCGAAAATAGTTCAAAAATATTCTAAAAGCTGCACAGCAAAAACGGATTGTTCGATTGTTATGAATTTTTCAGCAAAGTTAGATAACTAAATGATGATTCCTAAGAAAATATACACTGTAAAAAATTTCTTTTTTTACTTTAAAAAAATATGATCTTTGTCACAAAAACTCAAATATCTCAAAACCCTATCTTTTTACCAACGTCAATTTTTTAGGGAAAATGGCCCATTATATCAGCTATCTACCATAAAATTTTGGTGATGGTAAACTGATAAACAAAAAAGTTATAACATTTCAAACATTTCACAATTTTTACATTTAGTAACAAAAAATTTTTTTTTTCTGTGTAAATTATTTCGAGAATTATATGTTGATGCTGATTTTATTGTAAAGGCTACCGCCTGAATTAAACAAGTTGTTTTCATGATATTTTTGTTTGATTATTCATAATTACTATAGTATCTATTTGAAACTTAGACGCGATCCAGTGTTGTGATCAAAAATATTGAGAGTGTCATACTTTTTATTGTACGTGACTGGTGAAAAGTTCCCTTGATAGCGTTGAAAAGCTGTTGATCATAAGAAAAATGGAATTAAACTTATTTTTAAGACGAAAGCTGCATAATAAAAGTTTTATATATTCGCGTATACGTCTAGTTGATCTGCAAAAAAAATACCTCTTAGAGAACAGACTTTATGATCGGAAGAATGCGAGTAACTTCAACAACAACAAATGCATGAGAGGTACATACCACAGACAAACAGACGAAACGCCTAGAATAATTTTCGTGAAAATCCATCGCCCAGTTCCCACTACCACCACCTGGTGGAAATGTTTCACGAAACACTGCGTTGTGCAATATCGTCATCAGAAGGCGCTAGTGTGAAACGTCAAACGCAAAGAAAAACGATGGGCACTCTTCTGGTCATGAAAGCCACAACCAAGATTCAAAGTGATCGTTAAAGGCGTGGTCAATGAAAATTTCGTCAGTGTTACGTTTGTTTGTCTGTATACATACCATGACAATGCTCACGAAAAAGCAAAAAAAAAAATACTACCGCTATGGATATTAAAAATTTTATAGTAAATTTTTTCTTCAGCCAAGTAAACAACACCAAACTAGTCAGTTAAAACTAATAAGTGATTTTGTTTATTATAATCTAACGAACAACATGAACAATCGCTTTCTCAAAGGTCTTCAACTCAACGCTCTCTTGTAGACCGTTTGATGAAAAAAATGTTCAAAAGAGTTACGAAATCTCACCGAAAGCACCATAGATAAACTGGTTATGCCCAAATTGAATACAAATTTACGCATTTGCACGTCCTGCCGTCTAGACTTTGACAGACGAGCCATCTGAGAAATTGCCAGAAGTGCTAAGTGCAGAGAGTCATGCCACCATACCATCAGCGACATCTGTTTAAACAATATAATCACGCCCCTTTTCAAAAATGCTTTGAAATATACTTCAACATCTATACCCATTTCAATATTTTTAACGTTGCAAAACACGCTTTCACCATTCATCTTGAAGAAGAGGGAAAACACTTGTCCTCAAATGTAACAGCAAATTAATGAATAAACGATCAATGCGCGGAGGGCGTGATAAAATCGGAACATTACTGTACATATAATATACATAATACATAATTAAAACAGCTTGTTCTACTCACGCAAGGCCATTAACAATGAAATCAGCATCAAACTGCGATTTCCGGCCGAAATAATTTACACTAAAAAAAATTATTACTAAATGTGAAAATTGTGAAATGTTTGAATTGTCAAAACTTTTTTGTTTATTAGTTTATTATCACCAAATTTTTATGGTAGATTGCTAATCTGCCGTAATTCTGCAAAGTGACGTAAGCGACATTGATAGTTTTGGCCCATTTTTTGGTAATTATGCATAAAACTCTTGCTCATCCTTTAAGTTTCTTTCCAAATATGATAGATTACGATTAGATCTTGCATTCTAATACAGCAGGAATACCACAGTGTTATTCTCACCCCAGATATTATAAATAATATACCAAAAAATATCGAAATTTTGAATGGCGCTTACGTCACTTTTCAGAATTACTGCAGTAGTACAATGGACCGGTTTCCTTAAAAAAATACGTTGGTAAAAAGATAGGGTTTTGAGATATTTGAGTTTTTGTGACAAAAATGATATTTTTTAATGTTAAAAAAATATTTCTTTTCACAGTGTATATTTTCTTAGAAATCACCATTTAGTTATCTAACTTTGCTGAACAATAAAATCAGCATCAAACTGCGATTTCTGACCGAAATAATTTACACAGAAAAAAATATTTACCAAATGTAAAAATAGTGAAATGTTTGAAATGTTATAACTTTTTTGTTTATTAGTTTACCATCACCAAATTTTTATGGTAGATTGCTAATACAATGGACCGTCTTTCCCAAAAAAATTACGATGGTAAAAAGATAGGGTTTTGAGATATTTGAGTTTTTGTGACAAAAATGATATTTTTTAATATTAAAAAATATGTTTTTTCACAGTGTATATTTTCTTAGGAAATACCATTTAGTTATCTAACTTTGCTGAAAAATTCATAGCAATCGAACGAACCATTTTGGCTGTGCAGATTTTTGAATATTTTTGAACCATTTTCACATACACCCTTTTAAAAAGTTAGTCGTGATTCAAAATAAAAATTTGATATCGAAAAATGGCGATTGAAATGGAACTGAAAAACTGTGCAAAGTTTCAGTTCAATAGAAAATCATGAATTAAAAAATTTCCTTAATTTTGATGCTGTTGCTTGGAATCGCTCAGCTTGTAAACACGCACGAGCGTTCAATTTTCTTGCAACCACCTCTCTCAGCGCGGTTGTCAAACACGCCGTCGCGACGCGGTTCGGAAATGGTAAACATGATCAATCCACCATTATTCCAATTTTGTTCTTGTGTAAAAAGTTTATTATTTTCCGTTCGCGATGGAAATTTTGATGGATAGTTGTTAAAAAATTAGCTGAAATAGGCTCAAAACAATGTTTATCCTTCTCCTCGCTTTCCAACGGCTTGACAGCGGCAAATGGAGATATCGTGACAACAGTTTTGATTACATCCGCAGCACCTAGATAACAATACTTTTCAATCAATCACACAGGTTCAACAAGGTTTAACATAACCTCAATCTTCAATGTTTGGCTCCCGATGTTTGGCTCCCGCTGAGAGAGCATATTGAGTCAATCCGCGACACTCAGATAAGCATGCTCAATTTTCATAAGGTATTCTTATGGCATCCATACGTTACAGTTATGGATAAATTTCATAAGGTATTTTGATGAATTTCGGTAGTTTACTTCGCTGAGTGTAGAAATTTTAAGCTATTTCGACAAGAACAAAAACTTATATCATATCACTTTGAGCTATTCGTGCGATAACTCATCAAAATCACATCGAGCTATGACAGCAAAAAGTTTTCGATTTGAGATATGATTTTGATATTCTTGTCTACCCGGGATACTATGTATATCTAAATAATGCTGCAGCTTAATAAATAATACAGAATTCACAATCAATTCAGGTTGAACAAAACTATATTGGTGGCCACTAAACGGCAATCCAGAATGCTTCCGGAATCCCTCAGGGATGCTTCCAGAATTTTTCTAGGTTGGGTCGAAAATCCTTCTGGGTTACATCCAAAATACTTCTGAGATGCTTCCATATTCCTTATAGGATGCTTCCAGAACCCTTTTGGAATGCTTCCAGAATGCTTCTGGGATGCTGTCAGTTTTTCTTCAGGATGCTTCCCAAGTTCTTATGGGATAGTTCCAGATTCCATCAGGGGTGCTTCCAGATTCCTTTTGGAACATTTCCTAGATTTGCGGGAATATTACAAGAATCCGTCTGAGATGCTTCCAGAATCCATCAGGAATACTTCCAGAATTGATCTTGTACCGACTTTTCGAATCCTCTAAGCAGAATACTCTCTTCGAATGAGTGTAATCAGCTTCGTACCTTTTAATTTCACCCTATGTTGCTAATACTTTGACAGATACGCGTATTTCGACTGCCACTTGTAATCTTCCTCAGTGTCAGTTATCCAATCCAGAATTGTTCCATGACACTTTCACATTGCAATTCGGATGCTTCCAGAATTCTTCTAGGTTGCTCCCAGAATCTCTATGGGATGCTTCAATATTTCTTTTGAGACACTTCCCGAGTTTTTCTTGGATGTTACCAGATTCCTTCTGGGATGCTTGCAGATTTCTTCAGATATGGTTCTAGAATCTACCAGGGATACTTACATAATCCTTCAGGAATATTTCCTGAAACAATCTGGGATGCTTCCAGATTTCTTCTGGGTTGCTTTCTGATTCTTCGGGGTTGCTCGCAGAATCTTTCAGGGATGCTTTCAGATTTCTTTCGAGATGGTTCTCGAATTCTTCTAAAATGTTTCCAGAGTCCTTCTGGGATGCTTCCAAAAAATCATTATGATTTGTAGCAGGAACGTATTGAGGAATTGTCAATAAATTCTAATGGCGAATCTACAGCAAATCATTCCAGATTTAGACCAGATTTTTTTTACAAAACGATCTCAAATTATATCTGTTACTCCTTTAAGATGCGTACTACAATTCCGTAAAATTGCTTTGAAAAATAAAACAATAATTTTTATCCAAGATTGGCCAGAAATATTTTTGGTAATGGTATAATATTTTTCCAGTATTACTTTAAGAAGCGCTTGAAAATGCGATTGAAACGCTTTATGTAGTCAATATTTTCCTGATCAATGCAACTTAATAATCCAATTCAGATTATTCCTGAAAATCATCCTGCGATCCTATTTTTTTCACGATTTCTCTAAGGATTTGTTAAGAAATTTATTCAGAATGGATCCCTATAATTTCAGCCCCGAAAAATGTATTTCAGAGATAGCTTCAGGTTATTTTCAGAAACTGAAAATGTTTGAATAAATTAAAACAATTGATTTCAAAATTCAAAACGGATTTCTAGTATTTGTTTAATTCGCTTCGAAATGTACCCAGAAGTTCTCTAAGTATTCCAGATTTTCCCTGTTAAATATAATAACCTGAAGAATCCCGGTTTTCAGGTGTTTTCCAAGTAGTAGACACCCTGATTTCATAAGGACTCTTGAGCATCCCACAATTATTCTGGAAGCATCCCAGAAGAATTCGGAAAGTATTCAAAAATGAATCTTGAAGCATTTCCAAAGAATTCTGAAAGCAACCCAGATGGATTCTAGAAGCATCCCTGATGGATCTTGGAAGCAGCTTATAAAGGAATCTAGAAGCATCCATGTTGGATTTTGAAGAACATCCGAAGGATTCTGGAAGCATCCTGGAACGAATCTGAAAACATCCTTTAAAAAATCAAGAAGAAATTACTGCAAGCATCCCAGAAGGTAAAGTAAAATTTTTGCTAGAGCAAACCTTCAAAAAACGTTTCAAATTCAATTTTCAATCATAATTTTTCTGGACTAAATCGGTGATTCTAGAACCCAGTTGGGCCAAATTTGTGTTCAAAATTGCGTTATATTGGTTTCCGAGATGTTTAAAAAAAAAATGTCATATATTGGTATCTAACCTAAAAAATACCAAAATACGACATTTTTTCAAATATCTCAGAAACCAGTAGAGATATCGCAATTTTGAGCACAAATGTGGCCCAATTCGGTTCTAAAATCTACCTGAAGTCTAGAAAAATTATGTTTGAAAATTTAGTTTGAAATGTTTTTAAAGGTTTGCTCTAGAAAAAAAAATATCACTTAGGCTCAGTGTACCAGTTATGGCTATAGTACCTCAAATTCGCCATAGTTGATTTTCAATCTTCAAAGATACAAATCAACAAGAAAAAAATCGTGAACAACAGATCACGATCACAAAAGATGTTGCAATCATTCAAACTTCACAATTTGCTCAAATTATGGTAGAAATAAATCATTTCCCGACTAGATGGACATTACAAAATTATAACAAGCTGTGTTATTTTGTTACAATAAATTTTTATAACAAGGGTTGTTATAAAACATGTACCGCTAGTAGTTTAAATAACAAAAGTCCTAACAAAGTTCCCTCTGAAAAGAACAAAAATGTGATAACTTGTGTTATGATCATAACAAAAATATTACAAAACTTGTTCCATGAACTATGATAGAATTTAGCATAATTATAACAAATTGTGTTATAATTCCTTTGACCTATTAGGGTAAAAACTAATTGTTTATACTCATGTTTTGGGTAAACATTTTTGAGTGTGTTATTCTATATTTAGAAAAAGTAAGTAGCATAAAAAACAGTTTCCAGACGTTATAAAATTCTTGGATCCGAACGGGATTTGAACCAAGACACCTACCATCGGTAGAAATCTGGCGCATCTGCCAATGAGGCCATCACGGCTCTTGAAAAGAGCGGTAATAGAAGCTTTACTGGTTCTACGTATTGCCAGTTTCGTCATTCAAATCCTTGTTTGTCAGACGTACACAAGCGCGGTAGAGTGACGTCACATTGAGCTCGTTGACACATAATAGACTTGATTTGTCGTTAGAGATTTTGTTTTAATCAATAACAATTATTTCATATGCTGATATGATAACAACTTTTGATATCATTTAGTTAAATTCAAAATTTTATTTTATTTTAAGCAATTAAATGAAATCTATCTCATAAGCGGTCATCCATTAAGCATATCGTCACGCTCGGAAGAGGCAGGGAGGGTTAAAAAATTTCCAATTTTAGCGTGACATACTTAACCCTTCGGGACGCGAGCTGTTGTAAAAAGTACAGTACCGCTCGTCGTATACGGCGCGACCACGGTGCAGTTTTAAGATCAAACTTGCGCGCGTCCTAAAAGGTTATTGGATGCTTCCTAAGGTCGAAGCAAAATAGGCAGAAATAACAAATGATTAATTGGGCAGAATTAGTAGCATAGAGGGCATTTTTTAATGATAATAATTATTTCATTCCACTTTTACTCTCCACGTTCAATAGCATTCACTAGGTACTCGGTATACTTTTTTTGACGAAGTTAGAGCACTGTTTGCTATTTTTTGTAATCGATTTCATGTTTTCGTGTGTAAAGTCATTTGTGTAAAATTCAAGTCAAAAGTATTGGAAGTTCCATGTGACGGAAAATTGTTCATTTGGTGGGAAATAACAGCACATGCAATATCCATTGTTTTAGATAGGGAAAGTTTGGGTATTATTTGCAGGTTTGTTATTCTCGTCATGACTCATGAGGGTTTTGTTGGCCACATTGCCTAAAACTTGCTCACGCAGAAAATAGGACGCTTGTTTAAAACAATGAAACGTATTGTTGATTTTCAAACTGAGAATTTACTTATTCCAAAGCTACATTTCTTTGTTCATAAAACAATGTTAGAAACTTCATTTGTTTTTACAAAATGAAGCTCAAAATCTTCCTATTATTTGCAAACTGTTCGTCCAATCAAGTGAGCGTCAAGGAGAATGTTGGTGGGATATACAAATGTGTTGGAATTAACATTGTGTTGTTGATGGAGCATCACAAATAACTTATGGAAATGGTCCATTTTTTATAAATTGAGAGAAACATGAAATTAACCTCCGAATATATCTGAAACGGTTACTTTTAGGTAGATTATTATTGACGGCTTTGCGATTCGATATTTTTGGTAGAACCGTATTCTGGCATTGCAACATATTTTTTTTATCAACTGAAAGCGATTTTTCAAAAACTTTTCAAAGTTGTAATTAGAAAAACTTTTTTTTTTCAATAATGTGTGCTCTAAGTTTCTTTTGTCACCAAAACACCCGAGTTTCTTTCAAAATAATACACTGCAAAAAAACGTATTTTGGGAATTTGAGTTTTTGTGTTAAAATTGATTTTTATGAGTAAAAAATACGAATGGTTTCCGAGTTACAGTTTTTCAAGAATATTTATTTCAAAAACATATACGTTCTTCTCAAAAGTTACTCTCAAAATCAAAAAATCTTTTCTCACGTCAAAATACTTAAACTGTTATGCTGAATATTTTAGCTTAGTTTCACCCGGACCCGTTTACCGATTTCGCGCAGATTTGCTATGTACTGCACTACAGAGCGCTGCAACATAACTAAATTAATGTTATTATTGTTTTAATCGCCGCGATTTGATGTGCTTGTAGTTCATCGATTGGTTTTCGGCGAGAAATAATTAAAAACTTATTTGCCAGACTGTCCGGACGTTTCGGTCGATTATACTGGCCTTCGACCATCTTCTGCGGACTCTAAAATATATTAAAACATTTAAAAACACACAAAACCAACTAATTAAATTCCTTACAATCTTCCAGCCGTCTCTTCACTATCAGACGGCCATAACTTTACAAACATTGAAATACATACAAATTACATACATTCTATCATTACATACATATCAAGTGTCATTGGTAGTCGTTTTTAATTTCGTTATAATAGAGTCGTACGCCGTCTTAAAGTTTGCAGAGTCTATCTGTTTGTTCACAACATTTTCGTCACCTCTTATTTTAATGTAAAAAGTTTCTGTTATTAGTCTTGTGTAGCATGTAGGCATGTTTTCGACTTTGACAAGACAAAAATACTTGACAAAGTTACAAACAGCTAGCGGTTTTTTTTGGTTTATGTTACGGCCACGAAATCAATTGTTGGTTTTATGCATTGCCTCATAGTTTTGAGTATTTGTTCACAAAAAAATCGCTCCGACAACAACCGCAAATGCAAGTTTTATTGAAATGGTATATAATAAGTGATAAAACCAATTCATGTCTACTTGCAAGTCTTTAATTGAAGATGTTTATAGCAGAAGTTATATGATAGTTTTATGGAACGCCAAAGGTTCAAAGCAAAAAACTACCACATAAAACTAATTTAGAACAACTAGCTTTTTGACATGCTCGTATAAAACCAGAATAAAACATGAATAAACCTCCAAGGCATGCTGATTGTTACTTGGAGTGTATCCACAGATAATATATCTAACTCGACTTAGCTGAATTAAATAAAACTCTGAAATTCAATGTGACTTCACTGTTTATCATGATAACAATCGTGGATACCCGATAATCCTTTGTCCATAATGCTAAGTCATGGAAAATGCATAATCACTAGAACATAACGAGAGCCTATTGCAATTTTCACTTCGCCACACTTCAAACAACATTGCACCTCGTTCAATTATACAACCGCCATCACGCCAGAACTGATCAATCAAACACACACTTTAGGGCAGGGCACGGGCGAGGAAACAGGTGGTAGTACCCCATGCTGACTACAGATAATTACGATCATTACCATCACATCTTCACCTGGCCGCCGTCGTCGCAGCCATTCGACCGAAGAACTCCTTGCTTCTCCAGTCGCCGAAACGCGACCCGTTGCGAATTGCACTCGTTGTCGAATGGAGACCTCCTCGTCTAAAGGTGGTATGATGGGGAGGCTGCAGGAGGGTGGGGGTGGCGAATAACTGCTGTTGATTGTGGTCGTGTAATTAGTATCCTCTACGACGACAACGACGGCGCCGACGACGACAGTCAGCCACAGCCAGCCCAGAAGAGGGGCCTCGTTTTGTCTCTAATCCTTCTGCTTGACTGTGTTGGGCTTTGGTTTGCTCCCTTGGGTCCTCGGAGAGGGAAAATGTAGGTCAAGACACACACCAGCTTTTGAAAAGCGTGCTGCCGCGTGAGGTAATTTAATTATCACTCGCGAGGCACCTCCCTCAGCAGCACGAGGACCGCTGTGTTGCCAAAATGAGCACTTTCACTAGACACTGAGCGAGCCCGGCACCCAAACGAGTAACGGAACCACGCGGAACCGGACGTCAACCAAAACCGGACGGACGGCGAAACTCGAACCGAACAACGTCGCCAGCGGACTATGGCTGAGACACGGGACGTCGACCGAAAACCCGTAACTTGTGACAATGTGACTTCCGTACTGCTGCTGCGGTGAGACAACTTTGTACGTGAGTTTTTTTTTCCTACGATCACGCTCCCTCGCCAAACACACAAAAAATGCAGACAAACCGAAGGCAAAATCTCAACTATTTCATACATCCTCAAATATATTTTTTTTATCATCACCATATTCAAACTTCCCCGACCCGACCCCGACCCCAGGCAGGGCTTGCTGGCGGGCGCGTGTTTGCAGTGAGTAGAGGCACTCACTCTGGGCCCGACGATGACGATGGGAGAGAAGCCTCCGAACAAAGCCAGTGCCAGTTTTCCCTAGACTCCCGGTTGCTGGCGAGTGAGAAAGAGAGAACTCCCGCGCCGCCCGTTTCCGCCACCCCCAATAGAACGCAACAAGGGTACCGCACCGCCGCGATGGAAAACAGAGACGAAACCCCTGTTGGGTGTGGGTGGGTTGGTGGTAGAGTGGCAGTCCTTTTTCCACACTCCAGTCGAAGGGAGGCAAGAGCTTGGGAAAGAGCTAGAGCAGAGGGAGAAATGTGCAGGGGCGATTGAAACATCGAAATATGAGCACGAGCATGAGTGGCAGGCAGGCTGGCAGCGTCCTCAAACACGACGCAGCATCAACAATCAGCAGTGAGCGATAGGAAGAGGGGAAATTTGGTGGAAATCAGGGTGAAGCACGGAGGTGGGAGGCGACAACAATAGTGTGTGGATTCTGTGAACGGAAAAATCGCAATCAACGCGTACGGGTAGGTAGGTTGTGGGTAGGTCGTCGGTGCTGCAGCATGTGATAAACGTGAGAGAGTGTGGGAGGGATGCAAGAAGTGGATTTTCTGGAGAACGCAGTGAACAACGTGAGAACTGTTAAAGACTTCGTCGCGCGGTGTGGCAAGGGTGAGAATAGTTGATTTTTGCCGGGTGGAATTAAAGCGGTTAAGTTGTTCAAATGGATTGAGTTTTCCTTAATGCTCACTATGCCGTTAGTGAAAACTATTCATGAAGCTTAGACTTGTTAACAGAATCGGAAAAAAATATTGCAGCTTGTTTGATTCCTCAATGTATTGCGTTTGAAATAGAAGTCACAGTGATGTCTGTTTAACCAAAACTTACACTATCGTGACATGTGTGCTGCTTACGTTCACTTCTCTAGGGATGGTCATGGGTTTCATTGATTGATTTTTTTTTATTATAGATACTTTCACCATCTTGTGTTTCATTCCCAGCCTTGATATGTACTTGCAATTTTTCGGCAGTTGTTTTTCCCTCCGAGTGCGGCTAATTGATCCTTTTCTGAGCCTATAGCTCTAACGGACCCGGAAACTTGGGTACCGGTGAACGGCAACTCATGATGGATCCCCACTCGGACTGAAAAAGGAACACATCAACATTTTTGTAAATAAAAGAAAATCGGGTTAAGTACGGTTCCTTTGAATTCCACTAAGAATTTGCATCCTTTGACAGATACGTATTTCGACCTCAACTGTAAGGTCGTCTTCAGTGTCTTGTACTTGACTCGACACTTGTACTTGACAAGACACTGAAGACGACCTTACAGTTGAGGTCGAAATACGTATCTGTCAAAGGATGCAAATTCTTAGTGGAATTCAAAGGTACCGTACTTAACCCGATTTTCTTTTATTTACAGATATTCCCCTAACAAGCCCAGGTTAATCATCAACATTTTTGTGCTCATCATTCTATTATGGACTGAGTAGAAAAAAGAAAATATCACACCAGTATCAAGTTTAATATAGTAAAATATAATAAATTCAAGCGCTGTATAAATTAGTGCAGCTACCAATAGAATTTGAGTAGAGGAAATTACAAAATTCCTCAGACTCCATCCTTTTTTTTTAATTATTGTTTTTACGTAGATTAAAAAAAATACAGTAAATCGGAGAAAACTGAGATGGTTCTTCAACTTAATAAACATTGTTTTGGATGAAAAAATGATGAGAAACTTTGAGCCTAATTGAATCGAACGTTGGATTTTACCGTTTTGCATCTCATCTTCTCAATTGTAATCGCTGAAGTTGTGCCCTAGTGACCTTCAGGTTCGATTCCCAGTCGGTTCAGAAGCTTTTTGTAAACCAAAAATTCCTTGCCTTCCTTAGGCGTAAAGCATCTTCGTGCCTGCCAAAAACAAAACATAATTATATCAATAATATATATATATATATCAATAATTATATATATATATATATATATATATATATATATATATATATATATATATATATATATATATATAAGTTAACAACGTATTCATGTAACCCATTACCAAAGCTTACGTATCCAACCATCAAATCTTAAACAACCAACCAAAGTTCCTTTTTGCATTATCAGCAGATGCGTAATTTCGCCATCTGGATAGAGTACGTAAACAAAACTATAAATAAGTCACCATACGGAATAGTTTGGATAAACATCCAAGACTTAACGGAAACTTAATAGGCCATATGGTCAACATCATTGATTGACACTTTGTTTATGCATTCGCAACTCCCCAACCATCGAATCATCGATCCCAACATAAGAAGGACCGTGACCGTGAATCATCACCGCAAACGGATCAACAAATGGATCAACAAGCGAGGACAACGAAAGCATTGTTCTTCGAAATGAAAGCAGAGCACCAATGATGACTACGTGCGGGAAATTGCATCAGCCGAATAGCACCACCGTGAGAGTATGCTTTCAAGGTTAAGGCATAGTTTAAGTTTATAAAAACTATTTGTCACCAATAAAGTTGGTTCAGTCGCATAGTTCAGCCGGAGAGTTTACTTGTTTGCATTGACCAGTTAGTGTGTTAGTTCAATTTTTCAGTGTTTAAATTCAGTGTTTGAATTGATGGAGCATTCAAGTGTTTCAATTCAGATCAATCAGTAAATTTTAGTTTTTTATCCTTTTTTAAAAAATCCCCCAATTAACTTGGGACGGATAACTGGCGCAGTTTCGGTACTCGAACGGAAAGGTGAAAAGCAGTGAAAAACAGTGAACTTAAACGAAAATTAAGTGTCAACGTTGGAGCTGCCACCTTCGACGAACCATTGGAAGAAACCCCAACGAACATGGGACCCTTTCTTCTACTCCTGTAAGTAACTTTTAATTATTTAATATTTAACAAAATTAACCAAAGAATAACCTAGTTTAATGCATGAAAGTGAATTAATTTTTGTTCTAACAAAGAAAGAAAAGTGAATTTATTTTTTTATAAAGAAAGGACAGTGCATTTATTTTTAAGAAAGAAAGAAAAGTGAATTTATTTTTTTATAAAGAAAGGACAGTGAATTTATTTTTAAGAAGGAAAAAAAAGTGAATTTATTCTTTTTTTTTAAGAAGAACAGTGAATTTATTTTTAAGAAGGAAAGAAAAGTGAATTTTATTTTTTTAAGACGGAAAGAAAAGTGTATTTTTATTTCAAAAAGAAAGAAACCACTCAATCATCACAAGCAATTTTAACGGTAATGTGAATTAATAATGGGAAAGTGAGCGTCACGTTAAGAGAAAGTGTAAATTTTTGAAAATTTTTTTGCAAGTTTTTGAAAAAGTGAACTTATTATGGAAGATGAAAACTGGGATAATATGAATGCCCCTGCTTATGTTCCAGATATTAGAAATAAACAAATAATTCGCAAAACTCCTGCGAATCTTTCCAAAAAACAGAAAAAAGAATTTTATGCTCGTGAAGCAGAACGTTGGGCTCAAATTAAAATTGAAGAGCAAATAAAACGTGAAAATAAGAAATAATTTTGTTTTTGAAAATATTGATACGCTACTTCAGTATAGTGTAACCGATACTTTAATTCTCTATTAATTCATATTGAATAAAACTCAAAATACAACGAATTTGTTTTAACACATAATTCTGAATCAAGGGTTTGTGAATTAGTTCCAATCCTTGTAAAGTTCAAAATGGCTCATAATGGAGAGGCACTTGATGCTGCAGAAACAGCTCAAATGTTTCAGCAAGCTGAAATTGTTTTTAAAATCTATGCAAACTCCTCAGGCAATAAGAGAGCTTCCAACTTTTGACGGAAATCCTGTAAAATTACATAGCTTTATTCGATCGGTGGAACATCTAACGCCTTTCTTAACGGCATTGGATAATACACCTTTTCAAAAGATTTGGCTGCAATCTATTAGAGCCAAAATTATTGGCGAAGCCGATCAAATTTTAGAAATTTACGGAACTCCATTGAATTGGGAGGATATTAAAGACAATTTAATTGCATATTATAATGATAAACGAGATTGTGTAACACTAACTCGAGAATTATTTCAATTGCAACAAATCAATACAATTGAAGAATTTTTCGGACGTGTTCAAAACTTGTTGTCATTATTGATTAATCACACTAATATTTCTATTCATGATCCAACAGTAAGAGCCGATAAGATAGATACACACAAAGAAAATGCCCTTCAGGTATTTTTGGCTGGTTTGAAAGAACCAATTGGTGGTAATGTAAGAGCACGGAAGCCCATAACAATCAAAGATGCTTTCGATGCTTGTATTGAAGAGAGAAATTTTCAATCCAAATCTGGATTAAAATCTTTTCCATTTTAACCTCCACCTCCCAGGCAAAATAATTCAAATCCATTCACGAATTTTAAGCCAATGAACTTTAAATCTTCTATGCCACAAGCAAAAAATTTCTTCAACCCTTATGTACCAAAGTTACCAGTACCCAATAGGAACGTTTTTGCACCTAAACCATACCCAGTTCAACAACCAAAACCCTTACCAATGGAAATAGATCGTTCAATACGAACAAAACAAATAAATTATGTAAATCGACCAAATTTCAATAATACCAAACCATCGTACCCACCTCCTTACCCGCAACAAAATCGAAGGAATTTTTTCCAACAAAATGGACCTCCAAAGTTCCATGTTGAAGAACTTCATAATACTGAAGACCCTTCGGAATATGAAACATATTATGACAATAATGATGAATATTGGATTGAAAATAATCCTTATGAATATTATTATCATAATGAAAATCCATATGAAAATCTTTTTCCATGCCAAAATAATGACGAACCTGTAAAAACAATTGAACAACCAATTGATGGAACCTCAAATCAAACTCCTGATCAAAAACCAAATTTAGTAGATAATTTAAATTTTCGGATGGTTCCCAATCAAGATTCGATTACCTAAATTGTATACCATATTTGAGATTAAGAACTTTTGAAGGTTTTGACCTAAAGTTACTCATAGATACCGGAGCTAACAAAAATTATCTTAGTCCTCGACTAGTTAATAGAACAGAACAACTTCCTATTCCAGCATTTATATCAAATATCACTGGTAAGCATGTAATAAACAATTATGTCAATTTTAATCCATTCCCTGGTATCAGTAAATCTTCATTTATATTTCATGTGTTTGAGTTTCATAAATTCTTTGATGGCCTAATTGGCTATGAAACATTACAGCAAATAGGAGCATTGATTGATGCAAAGAACAGCATACTGAATATTTCAGGTTTCCTTTTCAAATTGTATAAAAAATATCCAGAAATCCTTTCAATAGAAATCCCTGCTCAAAGTAATTGTACTATTGAAGTTCCAACTACTGCTGAAAATGGAGACTTTTTTGTAGAATATGATTATGAAATTCTACCAAATTTATTCATATGTGCAGGAATTTATCATGCACATCAGTCTAAAGCATTTATACAAATTGAAAATAGATCCTCTGCATCACAATATTTCACATTAGACTTTCCATTGAAAGTAGAATTAAATAATTTTCAGCAAGTTGAAATAAATAACAATAATGTTACCACTATAAGTAATAGATACAGAAAACTCATTGATCAATTAAGGCTAGATCACTTAAATTTTGAGGAAAGAACAAAATTGTTAGATGTAATAGCAGAACATCAATTAGCATTTTACGTTGAAGGTGAATCATTATCAAACACTACGGAAGTTAAACATTCAATTTACACTAAAGACGATTTACCCATATATCAAAAAAGTTATCGTTACCCTCATTGCCATAGAGAGGAAGTTAGCAATCAAATTCAGAAAATGTTAAAAGAGCAAATTATTAGACCCTCAAATTCTCCATGGAATTCTCCAGTATGGGTAGTTCCCAAGAAAATAGATGCTTCAGGTCAGCAAAAATGGCGAATTGTTATAGACTACAGGAAATTAAATGCAAAAACAGTTGATGATAAATTTCCCATACCAAACATTACAGATATTCTGGATAAATTAGGTCGAAGTACGTATTTTACTACATTAGACCTTGCTTCAGGTTTTCATCAAATTGCAATGAATGATAAAGATATACCAAAAACAGCATTTTCAACAGACGGCGGTCATTATGAATATGTAAGAATGCCGTTTGGACTTAAAAATGCTCCAGCAACTTTTCAACGGCTTATGAATACCGTTCTTAAAGGTTTGATTGGAGTAAACTGTCTTGTTTATATGGATGACATTATCGTCTATAGTTCAGGCCTACAAGAACATTATAATAATTTAGCTATGGTATTAAAAGCTCTTGAAAAAGCTAATTTGAAAGTACAGTTAGATAAAAGTGATTTTTTACAAAAAGAAGTTGCATTTTTAGGACACATTGTTAATGAGGATGGTGTTAAACCAAATCCCGATAAAATAGAAGCAATTAAAAATTGGCCTACCCCAAAGACAGAAAAAGATATAAAATCATTTCTTGGAACCTTGGGTTACTATAGAAGATTCATTAAAGATTTTAGTCGATTAACAAAGCCTTTAACTCAATGCTTAAGGAAAGATGAAAAAATAATTCACACTCCAGAATTTATAGAAGCATTTGAAAAATGCAAACAGATTTTAACAAGTACTTCAGTACTTCAATATCCTGATTTCAGTAAGTCATTTAACTTAACAACAGATGCATCGAAATATGCAATTGGTGCTGTCTTATCACAGGGACCCATCGGAAAAGATAGACCAATAGCGTATGCTTCAAGAACTTTAAACAAACACGAGGAAAAGTATTCAACAATTGAAAAAGAATTGCTTGCTATCTTCTGGGCAACGAAATATTTTAGACCCTACCTTTTCGGCAAGAAATTTACATTGTTTACAGATCATAAACCACTAACAGGCGTTATGAATCTTAAAGACCCATCAACCAAAATTGCTAAATGGATGATAGCCTTAATGGATTATTCATATGATATTCAATATAAAGCCGGAAAACAAAATGTTGTTGCAGACGGCCTATCGCGAATTCCACATGAAATAAATGCCCATGATGGTGTTGAAGACAATGAAATATCATCTAATTCAGCTACACAACATTCAGCTGATACTGATGATTCGGAATTCATTCCATGTACAGAAAAGCCCATAAATGCTTTTTCTAATCAGATAATTTTGAGAATTGACCACAATGAGAGTGAAAACTTTGAACAAGTTTTTCCGAAAGTGTTTCGTCACACTATTACAAAATTTCATTTTGGCATTCCATTATTAATAAGAATTTTCAAAACAAAATTAGATTATTCACGAGTTAATTGCATTTATTGTCCCGAAAATTTGATTAACACTTTACAAATAGTTTACAAAAATTATTTTAGCAGAAACAAACAATTAAGAATATTTATTTCACAAAAACTTTTAAATGATTTAAGATATTCTGAAGAACAAAATGAAGTAATTGATACTGTTCACAATAGAGCACACAGAGGAATAGATGAAAATCTTGCTGAAATTAAGAGAAATTATTATTTTCCTAACATGAAGAATATTATTCGTCAATATATTCTTGTATGTAAAATATGCCAAAAAGCTAAATATGAACGACATCCTTATAAAATTATGTTTGCTGAAACTCCTATTCCTGAAAAACCTATGGACATAGTTCATATAGACATTTTTATTTGTCAACCTAATATTTTCCTTTCTGCAGTTGACAAACTTTCTAAATTTGGCATGCTTATACCAATAAAATCAAGATCAATACCAGATATAAGAAATGGCATTACCAAAATGATAACAACATATGGTTGTCCGAAATTAATTGTATGCGACAACGAACCATCATTCAAATCACCAGAAATCCAAGGAATGTTATTAGATCTTGGTACCGACATGTACTTCACAGCATCAAACAAGAGTGAAATGAATGGAATCGTAGAAAGATTTCATTCAACACTAAGTGAAATTTATAGATGTATTCAAGATAAATATGAAGACATCACTAAGAAAGAATTATTTCGAATTGCATTAGCACACTATAATAAAACAATTCATTCAACCACAAATTTAAAACCCACTGAAATCTTTTTTGGTATTAAAGATGGTGAAAAGCGATCAATGAATATCGATGAAATTATACTCCACAGAAATAAAATTTATGATGAAGCCATAAATAAATTGAAAAAGAAACAAAACTCTGATTTGAGTTACCATAACAAAGATCGTGAAATTGAACCTCTTTTAAGTCCTAATGATGATGTTTATGTAGCCAGACAAGGAATAAAGAGTAAAACAAAAGATCCTTATATAAGGAATTTAGTTAAAAAAGATAGAAGAAAAACATTTGAAGACATAAAAGATCGAAAATTACATAAAACAAAAATTAAAAGAAAAAGAAAACCATAATAAAAATGAAAATTATGTTTACCAATTTACAATGCTTAATAATAACCTTTATTTCATTTATTTAGGTGTAAGGAAACATCATCAATGCACATGATGATACTACGTCAATGAAAATGACGCAAACAAAAATGAAACATCTTAAAATAGAACATGTTTCGTTCAGTACTAAAATAATGTATTAATAAACATTTCTTTTATTTTAGGTGTATACCGTTTACCATGGGGATGTTAACCATCACCGATTTATCACGGCACCCAGGAATAATTGCGTTCAAAGAAAGAAATGCAAAAATCATTTATTCATATCATCTTCATATTCATTCAATTGACACAGAGAAATTTCAAAGAAATATGAAAGTATTCAGCCATACTTTGAAATTTCTCAAACAAAATGACTCTTATACCGAATACAATGACGTTTTTGACGCAAGAATGTCAAGCCTCTTTGAATTATATTATAAATTGAAACCAATAAAAAGGAATAAACGAGGAATTTTCAATCCTCTTGGAACATTATTAAAATCAATAACTGGAAATCTGGACAATAATGACATGAATGACATACAACACACTTTCAACATGACCGGAAATAAAATCAATGAACTCGTCAAGAATAATGAGAGGCAAATTGAAATTAATAAGGACTTTGAAAATCGAATGAATCAAGTAATAGAAAAAATTAATAATCATCAATCAACAATACTCAGAAGACTCTCCAAAATTAATGAACTAGAAGAACACAATAGAAACTTTCATGTAAAACAACTAATTCACGATACACTTTTTAATATGGAAACTTTAGAAAGAAAAATGAGAGACATATTTGAATCAATCCAATTTGCAAAACTAGGTATACTATCAAAAACAATCCTAAATCCAAATGAGACAAATTTTGCCCTAGAAAAACTTGAGAATCAAAATGTAAACATTTCAACAATAGATGAGGTATATGAATATTTAGATGTAGAAATTTTTCATAAAGATTCACACATATTTTTTATTGTTAAAATACCAATATTCTTAAAAGGAGAATATAATTACATAAATTATGAAAGCATACCATACAACAATCGAACAATTGTATCAGAGTACAACATCGCCATTACAAATGGATTATCAACATTCGCCACAAAACAACAATGCGGAATCATCGAGAAGTATCGAATTTGTCATTATGATGCGCTAATTAACATAACACACGACAAATGTATCCATAATACACTCCAAGGACATAATGCTAGCTGTGCATACACTGAATATAAAGAACCTATAAAAATTAAACAAATAAGCACTAATATGCTGCTTGTCATAAATGCTATTCAACCAATAACTATCAACTCTACTTGTAAATCAGCAAATAGAACACTATCAGGAACATATCTGATTACCTTTGAAGATTGTATAGTGCTGATCAATAACAAAAAGTATGATTCAAAGAAAACAGCTGGATATGATGAAACAAAACTAATTCCAACAATTGGAATATTTATAAATGAAACAACATTTGTAATTCAACCAGATATTCATCAGTTACACAAATTTCACATAAAAAATCGCAAACACATCGATGAAATACAATTTAATCAAAATATCATTAGAAACACAACGATCAGTGGATTTACATTATTATTAATGATATTATGCAGTCTAGGAGTCTGGATGTTTTTCTCATCAAAGAAAAATGCTACAACAATAAAATTAAACATGAATAGTGTAAAAGAATCCCCAGAATCATCAAGTAACACTAAAAATGAAGAAAATATTCAAATGAAGATTCGGGACGAATCTTTTCAAAGGGGGGAGAAGTTAACAACGTATTCATGTAACCCATTACCAAAGCTTACGTATCCAACCATCAAATCTTAAACAACCAACCAAAGTTCCTTTTTGCATTATCAGCAGATGCGTAATTTCGCCATCTGGATAGAGTACGTAAACAAAACTATAAATAAGTCACCATACGGAATAGTTTGGATAAACATCCAAGACTTAACGGAAACTTAATAGGCCATATGGTCAACATCATTGATTGACACTTTGTTTATGCATTCGCAACTCCCCAACCATCGAATCATCGATCCCAACATAAGAAGGACCGTGACCGTGAATCATCACCGCAAACGGATCAACAAATGGATCAACAAGCGAGGACAACGAAAGCATTGTTCTTCGAAATGAAAGCAGAGCACCAATGATGACTACGTGCAGGAAATTGCATCAGCCGAATAGCACCACCGTGAGAGTATGCTTTCAAGGTTAAGGCATAGTTTAAGTTTATAAAAACTATTTGTCACCAATAAAGTTGGTTCAGTCGCATAGTTCAGCCGGAGAGTTTACTTGTTTGCATTGACCAGTTAGTGTGTTAGTTCAATTTTTCAGTGTTTAAATTCAGTGTTTGAATTGATGGAGCATTCAAGTGTTTCAATTCAGATCAATCAGTAAATTTTAGTTTTTTATCCTTTTTTAAAAAATCCCCCAATTAACTTGGGACGGATAACTTATATATATATATATATATACATATATATATATATATACAGGGGATGGCCAAAATGTTTGGGATAGGCAACTTTTTTTCTCTCACAAAAAAGTTCAACATGCTATAACTTTTCATAGATTGCATCAAAAAATCTCAAATTTTGACTGTTTGTCAACCTATTATATGTGCATCATTGGTACAAATTTGAGCTCGATTGATTAATCTTTCGCAAAGTTAGAACCGTTCGGGTAAAACACTATTTTTGAGACAACACGTTTTTGAGCTGTCATATCTCGGAAACCAGTAAACCGAATTGAATGAAATTTTGGAACGTACATTAACAATATACAAATGCTTCACAAACTATTAAAACATAGATACTTTTTGAACGTTGAAAAAAGTTATCACGGATAGACACTTTTTAGATTTTCCCGAAAAAATGTAAATTTTTTAAGTCAATGTCATGCTTTAGTCAATGTTTTAGTGTTGATGTCCAAAGATTTTCCACTTCTGTTTTCAAGTAATCTTTAATCAGATATATTAGAGCCAATTTAGCTTAAAGGAAGACCACATTTAGTATTTTTGTGCGGTATTGTAAATTAGACTAATTTTCCGATATATGGGTAAAAATTTCAACCTGGTATAACTTAATTCGCCGTGAAAAAATATTACATTTTATAACGTTGTATTAGGACAAGGTATTTGGAGTACATTGCTCAAAATTTCTAGAGCACCGTTTTTTAGAACCGTTGAACGGATTTGGATTAAAATGCATCACGCTATTGACAACCACTGAACAATTAGCGTGATGCATTTTCATCCAAATCTGTTCAACGGTTCTAAAAAACGGTGCTCTAGAAATTTTGAGCAATGTACTCCAAATACCTTGTCCTTAAGTATCAATATATTGTTGATTAACGTTTAAAAATTCATTCAATTCGGTTCACTGGTTTCCGAGATATGACAGCTCAAAAATGAGTGTCTAAAAACTAGTGTTTTACCCGAACGGCTCTAATTTCGTGAAAAACTATTCAATCGAGCCCAAATTTGTACCAATGATGCACGTATAACAGGTTGATAAACAGTCAAAATTTGAGATTTTTTGATGCACTCTATTAAAATTTACAGCATGTTGATTTTTTTTGTGGGAGAAAAAAAGTTGCCTATCCCAAACATTTTGGCCACCCCCTGTATATATATATAAATATATAAATGAGTTTGAAATTTCGTTGAGGCAACAAAACTCAAGAACGGATGAACCGATCAGCATGACTCTTGCGCGGTTCGGTTCGTATTCGTGGTGGCTGTGTTTATATATGCAAAAAGTTACGAAAATCAACTAGAAAAGTAAGGAAATTGATAAAGTACTGGTTTTTCATGGACCTTCTGTGCTGCAGTGATTAACAACAGATATTTCATTAACTAACAGGAAAGTGTTCTTCTATCTCAATCATTGCAGTAGAGGTCAAAACGACTAGTAATGCTTGTGACTACTTGGGTAGAGCGCAGTTCTCAGGATTCAGGAACACTTCGGCTTATGGCGACGGAAAAATCTTGAGTACATATTCGAAAAGAGAAAGGCACTATCACCACTAGGTGGATTAATCTGGGTTTTTTTTTGTAATTATCGCATAAAACATACATTTCAACTGGAATTTCTTTTATGCGGTTTGAAAAAATTTTCCTAAAATTTTCTAGAAAGTTCTCCTGGATTACCTTCCGGGGCACTGCCACAAATAAATGCCTTTGAAGATTCTTTAAGGATTAAACAAAAAAATTCTGGAATGTTTACAGAAAAAAGCTTCACGCATGATTTCTAAGAATGATTTGAGCAAGAATTTCTTTAATGTTTCCTTTTTGTACCCCTTCAAAAAGCATTAATGTTCATGGATTTAAAAAAAAACACTCCAGGGGTTCATTCAGCGGTTCTTTCAAAGATTTCCTCAGGATTTTTTTTTTTGGCATTTTTTCAAGATTTTTTCACGAAATTTAACAAAGGATTCATCTTGAAACTAATTCACAGATCTCCTCAGAAATTTCTTCTGGGATTCCTATTTGCATTTCTTAAGAGTTCCTGTAGAAATTTCTTTCAAGGCTATTGTCAGAATGTTTGCAACCGTTTTTCTATGAGATTTCTTCGTTTTTTTAATTTCTTAAAGAATTCTTCTTGAAATTTTTCCACGGGTTTCTCTAAACATTTCTTCAAAAATACAAATCATGATTTAATTTGTTCACAAAAACTCGGAATTTATTCAGATATTCCTCTAGGCTTTCTTTTGAAAAAAATCCAAACACTTCAGAAATTATTGTTTCAATTTCTGTAGTTAAATTCCTTTAGGTAATACCCCATAACGCCGAACACATGGCCATCACGCCGAGGACCTGGGATCGAATCCCACTCCCGACAAACTCGCAAAATGTGAGTTCTTCCTTCGGAAGGGAAGTAAAGCGTGGGTCCCGAGATGAACTAGCCTAGGGCTAAAAATCTCGTTAATACAGATAAAAAAAAAATAATAATACCCCATAATTTAGGGATTACCCCAGGCATTTACAGTGACCCACAGTTTATGAATCGGCAAAAATGACCACAGTTTATGGATCATTCATTTGCTCAACATGGTGATTCATAAATAGTGTACAAAATTAACCGATTAACCGATGAATCGGTGTGGGGTCACTGTATTTGGAAATACCTTTAGAAAATTCTTAAAAGATTTTTTGAATTTTTTTCTTTAAGATTCTTTTAATAAATCCTGCATTCTCAGCAGTGCTGAAAATTTCATTTCGTCATATCTAAATTCAACCACCTACAGCTCATTTTAGAAGCTGAACCTGAGAATATGGTAAATGAAGCACTTGTGCGGCAAGACCAGTTCTGTAAGAAAGTCACGGAAAAACCGCAATTTTTCGAATATTTAAGGTAAATGTCACGCACTACCCTTGAAAAATGCCGAATGATATTCACCGTGAATATCATTGGCATTTTTCGAAGGAAGTCCGTGACATTTACCTTAAATATTCGAAAAATAGCGGTTTTTGCGTGACTTTCTTGCAGAACTGGTCTAGCCGCACAAGTTCTTCATATACCATATTCTCAGGTTCAGCTTCTAGAATAATCTGTAGGCGGTTAAATTTAGATATGGCGAAATGAAATTTTCAGCACTGATTCTCAGTTTCACGAAATTTTCCTATGAATGCCTGCAGAGGATTCTAGGAACTTTAGATTATTTAGGTAATAATTTAAAGTTTTCTTCATAAATTCATATTCCGTATTATCTAAAGAATTTCTCAAGG
This sequence comes from Aedes albopictus, assembly GCF_035046485.1. NCBI lineage: Eukaryota > Metazoa > Arthropoda > Insecta > Diptera > Culicidae > Aedes > Aedes albopictus. Next base: position 168,084,086 of record NC_085137.1, on the reverse strand, counting down.
ATTTTTAATTGTTTCAGCAAAATTTCTTTCAGAAAATTCTTTAGGTAATAGTTTATGAATTTTTGTGTACAAATCCCTTCAGAAATTGCATAGTTTTTTTTTTTTCTGAGAATTCTTTCAGAGATGTCTGAGTTGCAATGGGGACCGCGATCGGGTTGCATTGTTCAGCGGAAAAAAAAGTGTCGCTTGTTTGTGGCAGTTGCGATGAAAATCTCGGTCGCGTAGCATTGTTCGAAGGAATAAGTGAGGAGTGACACGTGTTTGGGGCAGATGCACATTTCCCTTCCTCGTGAAGTGATCACAATGGATGAACACTTGGTAGCAAACAGTATTGCAGAAAATTGAAGGAATCAAGGAATGGTTGCGGTCATCCGACGACATGGAACTGGGTGAGATCATTCCGAGTTTTTTTTTCTTTATATACTAGAAGAAGTTGGGGTAATTTCGCCAATGCGTTTCCATTAGGACTCCTGGAGTCTGTAATATCTGCAAATTAATCTTGTAGTTCTGGAGCAGGTCTAATATTGAAGCGATAAAAATGTTAGAAGAAAGTGATTGCATTTCACAACAATCATTGAGCAAATTAAAAATAATTGGCTTAATTAACTCAACGGCTGTCGATCACAGGTACTCTGAGTAAAATACATAATTCAAAAATCGCTATCTCCATTGATTCTGAGTTCAATATTGTGTGAAACGCGCGACTATTTTCGTGAGTCGATCGGTTTTCTCGGTAGGAAGATAGGGACGCGAATATTGAATGCAAAATCAGAAGCGCGCGATAACTTTCGTGGGAAAGTCGGTTTTCACGGTAGTGTAAACGATCAATGCGGTAACGCATTTAATACAGAAAGATCGTTGACGTATGTGCATTACCCTTACTATCGCGACCAAATAAATCATAATCGGGATGAAGACCGTGTCGTGTATTTTTATATAACTTGTGGATCATATCACCTACCAAAGGTGGCTCCAAGTTCCACACCTTACCCTACCCTACTAACAAATACTCCTTCCTGATACAACTGTGGGGATGCTGTGGATTCCACGGTTTCTAGTAACAACGGTTGTCGAACTAACATTCCTTTCCCTTTCCCGATGACCGTAAGGACGTGGCCGACGCCGTTATAGACTTTAAAATATTGAACTCTCGATTTGTGCACATTGAGAGTGTGTAGCTAGTCCCAAGCATCATTCATTGGATCTCTGTGCAACTTCGATTGTTCTGGTCAATCACGGAGTAGCAACTACGATGTGTACGGTTATCTTTGCTTTGCTTTGCTTTGAGAATTCTTTCAGAGATGTCTGTAGGAGTTCTGTCAAGGATTCCATCAGAAAATCCTCCAGGGATCCATCAGAAATTTGTTGATGGGTGTCTTCAAGAGTTCCTGCAGCAACTTTTTCTGCGATTTCTGCAGACATGTTTAACCTTTCAGGACACGTGCTTATTTGATCTTAAAACTGCACCGTGCTCGCTCTGTATTTAACACAGTTAAAATTTTCGTGTAATTTTCCATTTAATTCGATGCACATATTTGGAGCATCTAAATAAATGCAAAATTAGGTTTGATTTTGAAATTACACGACTTGAAACTCGAGTCGTGTAAAATTAAATTCGTTTAAAATTAAACGATGCATTTGTTTCTAGCGCCGCTGTATTTTTACACGAATGTTTGTTTTCCTCCGGCCAAATAATTCCGCAATTGCTCGTTTTCATTTAAATTTATAAAAAATCATCGCTCTGCTATGGCACTGTTATTGTAGTATCTGTAGAAGCTGTCCAAACTGTTTGCCGTTTGTTTTGCAGTTAACCCAAAGCCGTACTTAACGCAGCCGTACGAAAAAAGAGCATCGAAAGACACACGGGCGATTGGAGCTGGAGGTGCCGCTAAAGAAGATGTTTCTGTGTGATTCGACAAATTTGTATCAGAAAGTATTCTCTGATACCACATATTCCATTTATTTCCTTTAATGCACTCGCGTATTGAAGATAGTTCATTATTAATAAGAAATACCATGTAATAAACCGAACAAACTATGTGTCTTCTGATGCTTTTCGTACGAACAACTTTTCCGGTCGCCAGCAAAACAAAACTGAAACAGTGACGCCATTTGTAAATCGAAAGATGCTGTATATTTACACGACGGTTTAACTTTGTAGTTTCGTTAACGGAAAATCGGGTGTCATTCAATTTCTTTTTACATTAAAAGCTGTAAATACATTGTGATGGAATATTGAGCAGATAAAAATGTAATATTGTGTGTTTTTCAATGCTCCAATTATGTGCATCAATTTAAACTCAATTTTAAATCATTTGCTTGTTTAAATTCGTTTAATTTCACAGCTCACATGATTTACATCTCGTTTAAATTTAATTATTTTTTTCTGTGAATGAGCGAGGTTTGTTTTTTTGGCAAGTTCAATTATTCTAAGCATTCGTCCAGGAATTGCTCAAGATATTACTTCAGAAATTTTCACAGGATTTTTAGTCCAGGAATTCTTAAAAAAAATCTTGTATTTATTCTAGGAGTTTTCAAATGCATTTTTAGGAGTTTTAAAGGAATTTCTCGAGACAAAACATCAGGGATTACTTTGAAGTTCCTTAAAATAATTTCCAGTTATTTTTGGCCAACTTCTGGAAAATCCTTGGAGAACTAGTTCAACAAACTCTGGAGCATCTCAAAAGACATTCCAAGAGAGGCTTCTGATGGAACCGCAAGAGCAATTTTGAAGAAAAAAATCCTTTGCAGAAATCACTGAAGGAATTTCTCAAAGAATTCTTGGAGAATTCTTGGAAAGAATTTCCGAAGCAATCGCTGTAGGATGTGTAAATAAATCAGTTGAAGAATTTCTGAAAAACGCCATTGGAGAACTTTTGAAGAACCCTGCTGAAATTCCTGGAGCAATCTCTAAATTCTGAAGAAGATATTTCTAAAAAAAACTTTTAGTAGAATTCCTGAAGAATTCTTAGGGAGTACTTTTGAATGAATCTGTGGAAAAATATTCTTAGAAATCCTAGGTAAATTCTTGAAGGATTTCTTAGAGGAATCTCCGAAGGCATTCATAGCATAATTATCGAAAATTCCCTGGAAGATTTTCTAAAGAAATCGCTGGAAGGAATTTCCCAAAAAAAAATACCTGAGTGCTTTTTGGACGATTTTTTGAGAAACTAAAAAACACTGAAGAAAATTTCCGAATGATTCATTGATAGATAGATTTTTTAAAGAGATCGTAGAGGAATTCGTGGGGTAATTTTCGAATAAATTATGAAGAAATTCCACGACAAATTTGTGGAAGAATCCCGAAATATTTTATTTATTCGTAGGAATTTCAGAAGGAATTCGTGGAAGAAGTCCCAATATCACAGAGTTCTCTGCACGTTTGTCATAAAAATTATAAAACTTAAAATGTATTGCTATTTTTGTACTTACATATATGAAGCCACAAAGAAAATTGCAGACATTTTCGAAATTTAGGAGATCAAATTTCCATTACGTATGCAGGTACCAAAAAATCTCCGCAATTTTTTTCAGATATTGTCTAAATATTTGATTAAAAATTAGTCCTACTATAACTCATGTATATTTTTTTTTCTAAATATTAATTTCCATCTTGGGGTCTCCAGCTAGCCTAGTGGTTAAGGCTATGGATTGCCAATCCGGAGACGGCGGGTTCGATTCCCGTTCTGGTCGGCAAAATTTTCTCGACTCCCTGGGCATAGTGTATCATTGTGCTTGCCTCACAAGGTACAAAATTCATGCAATGGCAGGCAAAGAAAGCCCTCCAATTAATAACTGTGGAAGTGCTCAAAAAACACTAAGTTGGAGAGAGGCAGGCCAAGTTCCAGTGAGAACGTAGAGCCATACAGAAGAATAAGAAGAAGAAGAAGAAGAAGAAGAAGAAGAAGAAGAAGAAGAAGAAGAAGAAGAAGAGGCAGAAGAAGAAGAAGAAGAAGAAGAAGAAGAAGAGGAAGAAGAAGAAGAAGAAGAAGAAGAAGAAGAAGAAGAAGAAGAAGAAGAAGAAGAAGAAGAAGAAGAAGAAGAAGAAGAAGAAGAAGAAGAAGAAGAAGAAGAAGAAGAAGAAGAAGAAGAAGAAGAAGAAGAAGAAGAAGAAGAAGAAGAAGAAGAAGAAGAAGAAGAAGAAGAAGAAGAAGAAGAAGAAGAAGAAGAAGAAGAAGAAGAAGAAGAAGAAGAAGAAGAAGAAGAAGAAGAAGAAGAAGAAGAAGAAGAAGAAGAAGAAGAAGAAGAAATTTCCCCCTTCAGGATTCCTTCGGAGATTCCATAAAGAGCTTTTTAAAGGAATTCTCAACAAATTCCTCCAACAAATCTATAAGGAATTTCTGCGTGGATTCTCTCAACAATTTCTTCTAAAATTCCTTCTCGTTAATTTGTAATTATCACATCAAGATTTTTTTCAGGAATCTCTTATACCTGAAGAAAACATCGATGGATGCTCATAAAACACTGAGCTGAGAAGTTGTAAGTCCCAGTTTGGACGCTATGCCAATTTCCTTAAAAATGCTTGCACTTGATTGCTTTAGGTACTCCTCTCAGGGAACTTCAGAAATCCCTTAAAATTTCCCTTTATTTTTCCAAAAAATCCTGCAAAGATTACTTTAGAAATGCCTTCAGTGGCCACTGTGGCATCGGTAACTTCTTCAAGGATTACTTCAGAACCTCCTCCTAGAAATTTCTCCATGGATTCATTCAGGAATTGTTACGAAGATTGATTTAAATAGGAACTCTTCCAAGAATTTGTTGAGAAACTCTCTTCAAAAATTTCTTCAGGCATTGCTCTTTGCATTCTTCAGGAGTTCGTGCAAGGATTCCTTTTGGATTTCCTTATGGATTCTACTGTAAATTTCGCAAAGGATTTCCCAAGAAATTTCTCCAAGTATTTCATTTAAAAAGCATCAGCAGGATTGCAGCAGTAATACCCTTAATTTTTTCTTCAGAAACTCCTCAAAGACTTATCTCGAGTAATTTTTTAAGAGTTTTGTATGAGTCAGTAATAAATACTTTTTTTGAGAGCCATCCTAGCATGCAGTCACGCACTATCTGTTGTGTATTCCACTACAATAAACTACAGTTTTTTTGCCTCACACGATCATCTGTGTTGGAATTACACTCATTCTGGAATTCCTTTTACTATTCCTTCATGAATTCCTCCAAGTATTCTTACGGAAATTCCAACCAGAATTTGCGGTTTATTTGCCTTCCAAAATGTTCACGCTTCATAAGACCACTGAACAACTTTGTTAAAGGCATATCATGCGATAATTTCACTAGTTTCCAGAAAAAAAAACGAAAGTGATGAACTACTTATCAACGACCAAAATTTTTTATGCATAATTATGTTCTCATATGAAGGTTGAGCTTCAAAAAAATTTAAGTGGAACAATTTTTGAGTTTTCCCTGAAAATTGAGTTCTTCAGTTTTTAAAAATAAGGAAATTACTAAAACTCAGGTATTTTGCGTTGCAGTTAACGAATTTTCAATCATTTTGCATAAATAGATAGCTGAACCAAATTTTTGCATCAAATTAGTGGGATTTGAGATATTGGGGATTATGTAGGCCAATCTCCTTAAATTTGAGCAAAGTTTCCTAAAATTAATGAAGATTAGTATTTGTTTTTCAGTAAGAAAAAAATCATTTACAGAAATTCCTTCTCAACGTAAATTTGAAATAATTGATGTAAGCTAGTTACATTAAAAAATTCAGCTCAATCGGAGCATTGGTTACCGAAATATAGATGTATGAAAGGAGCAACTTTACTTAAAAATAGAACAAAAATAGATATCAAATCGACAGCCTTGTATGGGAACTTGCAAAAAATGTCCACTCTACTGTATTTTTTATCATTCACGTTTTCGAACTCAGGGCATAATTCTACACTAAAAATGATCATCAGATTACCGAGTTCAAAAATGCTGTAAACTAGTGTAAACGCTTTGATCTACATTTAATAAAGTTTGAGCATTTCTTTTACTTATAGTGAAATTCGCTTGCAGTTTTATATATGCTGTGATATAAATGTTGAAACTTGATTTTGACTTTTAGAAAATAAGAATTTAAAAAATGGATTGGGTTTACCTGTTTGGTACACTTTTACTCTCGGAACAGGTTATCGTTAGCTGGAACTGAAACTTAATTAAGTTTTATCATGATATGGTATTTTAAAAAGTTGTTCCGTAGGGTATCAGCTGATATTTTTTCAATTTTTAGGCAAATCGAACTCACCAAACCAGCATGCAGAATGAGAAACTGTAGGTCATCCAATTTCCTATTTATTTGGACTGCAAATACCATACAAACCTTCAGCTCACTTGCATCAGCTCAGTTTTTAACCAATTCAACTAAAAGACTGTTCTTTTCATCCAAAGGAAAGATTCTAGAGAGTGTCTCGTGAATTCTGACAACTTTTTTCTCACCATACAAATGTAAACCGATGTACACTTTTACAAGTTTATTTGGTCATTTATGCGACTTATTTCTTATATCAGTGCGAATTAAACTGATATAATGAGATAATACTCCAAGTGAAGTCATATGTATAATCATTACAGTGATTTTTATACATTTCGAGAGTTCGTTCGCACGAATAAGTTATGTTCATCGCCTAACCCTAACCCTAGGGCCCACATGTACGAAGCTCTTAGTTAGTAAATGCTGAAGTGTTTTTTTTTTTATATAAAACCCTAAGCTGAAAAACAGGCTTTGAGCACGGATAAGGACGGTTGATTGGAAGGTGGAAGTGACACTTTGATGAGCACCTCCCTGTTCAGTATGGAGCCAGTAAGGCACAGGAACCAAAATAACTGCGGAAACGACATGTAGTAAAGCAAATCTGTTGTCCGTGACTGTTCAGTCGTTATTTTTGTATTGATGTGTGGCGATTGGCCAATGGATGTAAAAGCATCATGCTTCAACTGAAAAGTTTTAATGTTTCTAGTTAATGATTGTCTAACATGCTCGTGGCATGTAATCTACATTACGTAAGTTGTATAACACAGTTTAATGTATGTTCATCATACCACAAAAATGATTCCTGTACCATTATCGCCAAATAGTGCATCACAACCTGGACATGTTCGCCTAGAATGCATCATCACACCATAACGTTCACCATTTGATAGGTGCACATGGTGCGCATCCCTCATTATTCATTTACAAGAATCGCTTTCGGGTGCTGAGCCCCAGAAGCATGCGTGGCTTGTTCCCTTCATATAATTAATTTAATTTTAATTCCACAGAACACGGTTTACGATTATGATTTCAGTACGTGTAGGTTGGGACCGGTGAATGTTTGTGCACAAATATAATCACCTCTTTTGGCTGCAGCAGCGCAAGTAAACGGAAAAATTCCACCAGGATTTGAACATTGAATATAATGGAAAAATAACGAAAATTGCAGCATAAAACCGCCCCGACTCACGAATTTGCCGTTAAAGTGCTCCACGAAACGAAACGACGACGGTGTGATGGCTGTTGCTACCTGCAGTTTATTTGGCCATCTTGGCGCGCGGGCACATGCTGATGAGAATGGGATCGTAATGTTTAGTTCCCGGCCATTAGGTGCCGAACGATGCGTCATTTTATAGGTACATACCAGCACACGAGGTTGTTTTGGCATTGCGATTCTGCTTTAAGCTATTGGTTTCCGGAGTGCACATTCCGGGAAGCAATTAATAGGAAATGAGGAAGAATATGTAGGTCTCATTGAGAGTTGAGACGTCTTTAGGGGCCGTTCATAAACCACGTAGACTTTTTGGGGGAGGGGGGGTCTGGCCAAAGTCTACGCTCCATACAAATTTCAAAATTTTTGTATGGACATAAGTCTACGAGGGGGGGGAGGGGTCTGAGATGGCCAAATTTTGATCTACGTGGTTTATGAACAACCCCTTACTACAATAAATGAAACGATAGTTGTCGAAAACTAGAGTATATGTTACATTGCACAACATCACAAATATCTCGATAGTAATTCAGGGAAGTTACATCGACAAAACGGGCTCAAAAAGGATATTGTTTATTTGAAAAAAAGATCTAAGAATCTCCTACGATCCTATAATATTTCTTATGTGCTTCGATAGCAAGAGACCGAGAATCTCTGTATGTATCTGGAGGGAAGTTTTGTTAGAAGGTTAAGGTACGTTGTCAATCTGGGAGTCACCTATGGTGATGTGATCGCAATAAAACAATAGTATGAAACAAGCTCACCCATATGTACATACATCCATCTATTCCTCCATCACTGCTTATCTGGATATTCCACCGTTGAACGAAGCATAAATCCATCGGCAAATCTAGTTGGATAAATGTAAAACTTGTGCTGAAAAAATCATCTTTTTGAAACTCGTTGCATAAGTGAATAACTGTTTCCGTCAGGAAAATGTAAGATAGCGTCGTTTTTTTTTTGTTCAACTCGTGCCTCCACACCGTCTCAATAGAACGTGTCAGATTCTGCCGAAAGCAGACATGCAAAAAGGATGTTGGTAATTATCTTTATTGCCTGTCCCTACCGATTTTCCTCGCAATTTTACCCGCGTTCTGCTCGGTTTCGTGGTGAAGCTCTTCTCCACGGTCGATATGGTGCGCTTACCAAGCTGTCTGTCTTAGCCTTCGTGAACGTTTCTTGCCTATGGTCCATTTAAGATTGAAGTTTCACCGACTACCACACATATGTAGAGAAAATGTGTCAAATTTAAAGTCCTTCTCGTAGTCTGCTGTCGTCTTATAGCCATTTCCGATTATCTTACCACGTTCACCAAGAAGAATCAGCCGTACCAGACGGTTTGTCTCAATGCGATACTAGTGCTCTGTGGCTGCTGATGCTGCTGGTGCGTTTTGCTTATTAAGGTTTTGTCGCGGTACAAATTGGCTTCGTGGCGCTGACGTTTCTGAAATTGTGACGTTGTGTAGAGCACGAACGCACGGACAGGTTGATGGGAGTCATACGGTCTTCCCCAGACATGCAGTTGAGCTTCACTCGGGGCAAGCAAACATCGGGTAAGATTAAAAATGTAATAGGGGGTGTTGTGGTGAAATAAGCGCTACTATCAAAAAAGTTAATAGATTGAATTTCTTTAAAAATCTTCGCAACTTTAGCTAACGGTTACACCGCACTATATTATATTGTCCACTTTACCATCCCTTCCCCTATGTACAGACAGAGCCACCGGCTTGGCAGCGTGATTTACCCGAATTAGAATGCGCGGCAGTTCGAAAGAAATGCGATACCATCCAAGAGGGAAAGAGCACGTAGGATTTTTTTTACAACTTCTACACTCGAATCAAGTAACAATTAATTAAGATTCTTTCGGAATGGTTTCTGCAACCAAGATGGACGTGTATTTTCCATTGGCACGCATTTGTTGAATTAAATCAACAGCAGAACGACGACGGCAATTGCTTGGAGTAATTCTGTTTGTGGATTCGTTCATGGATGTTCGCTGGAATAAATATTCAGCTGGAGTTGTGCTGTTGCAGCAGTTTCGCAGTTCCCGTAGGAACGAACGATATGATGTGATAAAAGCCATTCAACTGAAATTTTACGGACCGTTAATTGAATTGGCAGTTTTGAGTTGTGTTGTTTGTACAAGTTAAAGGCAGCAACCTTATACTCTGGACATTAAACGCTGATAATGACGTTCATTTTACGAAACTAGCGATGCATCAAGTGATAACCAATTGGGGGAATGCATTCAGTTTAAGTTGAACATTTTGTGTAACCAAGAATATTGGATTGAGGTAGAGAATTACGAAGGTTCATAGCAAAGCTCGAGAGATTATTTGAAGGTCCATAATAAGTTGGTTCACGCATTGTTCATGTCAATGGAATGTATATCAAATAATCCTGAAGCATCAGGTATCAGGTTTTAGAAGGCCGGCTCCAGAGGCACGTTATCCTCCATTTGGGACATTTGTGCCATCGCCAAAATAATAGCCTATTTCATCATCTACCTGAGGGAAAAGGAAGGAAATAAGGATAAGGATGGGGATAAGGGCAGGTAGGGAAATAGGAAAAGTATCCTGGAAGAGGATACTAACGCATAAGCGTACTACAATGGATTTAAACAGCGCCCTGAAAAGGACACTGTAATAACGCATAAAACGAAAGAGAGCCTATAGCTCTTTACCACAGCGGGTAAAGAACAACAGAATATCCTGAATATTCAGGTCTCTGAAGTCAGTTTCACTTAAAAAGTGTTTACCGAATACTCGAAACAGTTGCGCGAAAACTGAACATTTATATAAAAATGGACGGGACTTCACATTAAGGTTTTTAAAAAACTACTTGTTTCACCAATTAACACTAATCCCATCACTTTTATTATATTCTTATTTATAATTTTACATTTCACACTTCCTAACACTTATTCTGGGCCAGAAGGGCTTTCAACTGATTACTTCGTTTCTATTAGACCTATCGATTCAGACGTTCACTTCCAACTGACTGATCGAGCCAGACCAGACCGAGGGCACACCTGTGTCCTCCGATTGAGTTCGATGCTTTCTCGATGTCAGCAAAAGTTCACCGGATGGCAACTGGCCTGGTTGTTCTGGGTTGCGTTGGATGGTCGGTGTTACTGTGCGCCGGTATCGATTTATCGTGTCATCAATATGCTCGGAGTCCAAAGGGTATTCTGCTCAGTGTCTCCAAGGGTGATACTGCTTTGTCAGCATCTAGTCCACGATAGGCGGATACCTGAACATCGTGGGTAGAGCCTAGGGATGTCCATAACTATATATCAAATGATACGAAGTTCCATAATCGGATTGACAGCTATCACATGCAAATGAATCAGCATGCTGAATATTCGCCATGTGATAGCTGAGTCGGCAGTGGCCAGTCAATGCTTTGACCAAAATGCTGCAATTCTGCTTTGACAGATTTGTAAGATACTTCGCCACCCTTGGAGGTGGCTCAGTACAATACAATTTGATTTGACGACATGACTCCAAACTATTCCAGTATTGTCTGTGTTGAGTAGCAGCCCAGGTGTGAATCTGAAGCTTTACCCAACAGTTCGATATCGGAATAGCTGGCTCAGGGCCAATGAAGTCATGTGATGCTCCAGTGCGAGCTAACTCATCAGCCCATTCATTTCCAGCGATAGAAGAATGGCCAGGCACCCATACAAGGTGAACAGCGTTTGCTGAATTCAGCTCCTCGATTTGAGTTCGACAAGCGATGACTATCTTCGACCTGGAGTTGGCCAAAGCAAGTGCTTCAATAGCAGCCTGGCTATCTGAACAGAAGTAAATTACTTTGCCCATTACTGTTGCCGTCGGAGAGTTGCGTCAATCTTCTCCTGTATCCGGTTAAGGACCACTTTGCAGAAGCAGTGAATCAAAATTCAACCATCGCGCAACAATAACGACAATGTCGCAACCTGAATTGGTTGCGACATTCTACCCAATGCGACATAGGTTTGTCACAACTTAAAAAAATGATCATGCAGCACGGGTTTTGAGATTTTATGCTGTTGAAGTGCTCATTGCACTCCGCACATAAGAGCAAAGATTTCGGCCTGAAAAACGGTACAGTGTCTACCGAGTGAGTAAGACTGATACAGCCTTAGCTCACGAGAATAAACATCAGCACCTGATCGACCTTCGAGAAAGGAGCCATCAGTGTAACATACGATGCCGTTTAAAATACTTCTTTCCAGATATCCAGATGTCCACTCTTCTCGGGAAGAGAATTTCGTTGGAAATGTCCTATATGGGAAATTACAAGCAATTGTAAGATCACTTGGAGCAAGCACAATTTTGACCCAATTCACCAAAAGTGGAAACAAAGAGGTGTGTGTTGATGTGCGGTTCGCAGGAGTTTCCTCTAGTAGACCAAGTACCCGTAGACGGTAAGTGCAAGAAAGTGCTTCTTGTTTGAGATGAATGTGTAGTGGAGCAACGTCAAAGAGAACTTCTAGCGCTGCCGTGGGAGTTGAAGAGAACGCTCCAGACATTGCCATTAAGCACCTCCTTTGGAGATGGCCTAACTTTGATTTGACCGTTTTCATTGCGCCCTTTTGCCATCACACAAGACATCCATAAGCCATTATTGACCGAACAACAGTTGTGTAGATCCATTTGATATACTTGGGTTTTAGACCACAAGTTGTACCAAAGGTTCGCCGGCATTGCCCGAAGGCCATACAAGCTTTCTTGATTCTGAACTCAATGTGAGGTGTCCAGGAAAGCTTGGAATCATGAATGACTCCGACGTACTTTACCTGTTCAGTCATATCGATTTCAGAATCAAAGAGACGTAAAGGTCGAACGCCATTACGGTCTCGCCTTTCCGTAAAAAGAACAGTAGATGTTTTACTCGGATTATCCGAAAGACCACATTGGCGACACCAACCCTCAACTACCTGATGGGCGCTTTACATCAGGTCGAAAAGGGTGGTGATACACATACCAACTAACAATGCTAGGTAGTCGTCGGCAATACCATAAGTAGGAAAACCGCTATTATTGAGTTGCCTCAATAGCGTATCTGCTACGAGATTTCACAAAAGCGGTAATAAGACTCCCCCTTAAGGGCATCCACAAACACTCAATTTCCTAATCCCTGCTAGACGCAATGTTAAGAAGAGATATCGTTTTTGAGCATTTGATGAATCCATTTGGATATCGATGGAGATATACCATGACTCCGTGCGGCTTCCAATATGGCATCGAAAGGCACATTGTCAAAGGCACCCTCGATATCTAAGAAAACACCCAAATAAGATTGCTTTTGAGCGAATGCCTTCTCGATATCGTAAACATCCTTGTGTAAAAGAGTCACAGTGGACTTACAAGATTGGTAGGCATGTTGGTTCACATGAAGAGGCAAGTTGGCCAGATGAACATCACGGATGTGATGATCAACAATGCGTTCTAAGCATTTCAGATGAAAAGAGGTCAAACTGATAGGTCTGAAACACTTTGCTTCTTCATACGACGCACGACCCACTTTCGGAATAAACATCACAGTAATATCCCGCCATGATTTGGGAATATACCCTGAAGCAAAACTGCAAACAAGCATTTTTTTTCAAAACATGTTTGAAATGATCAAATCTCTTCTGAAGCAAAATAGGATAAATCCCATCTGCCCCAAGAGATTTGAAAGGAGCAAAGCTATTAAGTGCCCACTCAATCGATTCTATAGTTACAATACTCCGAGCCGAAGCCAGGGAATCGTTACTACAAGGAAAGACATCAGGTTCATCCGAAGATGTAATATCCACACATCCAGGGAAGTGTGTACTGAATAAGCGTTCCAGAACTTCCTCATCAGAGGAAGTCAGATCGCCATTTGGCAAACGGAGTTCGTGCACTCGGAAATCCTTAGATTTCGCAAGGATTTTATTTAACCGACTGACTTCCCTCAAACTGGAAACATTTGTACTAAGGTTTTTCCAGCCGAATCATCCAGCAGACCGGAGAGCTTGCCTGTAGGCCTTGCGAGCTGACCTGGAAGCCTCCGAACCAGCCGAACCTCGTCTGTTCCAACTCTTACTACATTGTTTCCTGAGATTCGCCAGATCAGAGTTCCACCAAGGGGTTCCTCTTGTGATCTTCACAGACCGTAGAGGGCATGCTTCTTCAAAAGCTTCCATGATGAAGGTCGTTGTAGTATCAACGGCATCATCTAAATCACTTGGAGTGTCAATGGATGGTGAGTATCCATGAAATTTGGCCGCAACCAAATCAGTAAAAAGATCCCAGTTTGTTGACCGGGGATTCCTGAAACGCAATGTTTGCGAAGTAACATTTAAATGTTCAAAAAAGATGTAGCGATGGTCAGATAAAGATTCTTCATCTGACACATGCCAATTGGTCAGCTCGTGACTAATTCTACTAGAGCAAAGCGTAATGTCTATCCTTTCCTCTCTAGCAGATACCAAGAAGTTTCGGCGGTTGCCTATGTTAAGTAATGCAAGATCTGTACTGAATCAGATGCTTGGGTTGAACCAGCGTAGGCACAAGGTTTCTGAACATAAAAAAAATAAAAAAAAGAAAAAAAAATCAACAAGAGATTTCATTTAAATATTTTAAAAGTATTTTTAGAATGGGAATAAATTCAATAACCAAAATATCTCGAACAGAGACAGGAATATCATTACTCAGGCAAACCATTCTATCCATATTTTTTGTCTCGGTAATATATAATTAGGACATCTAAAAACAATATGATCTATGTCTTCATAAGATTTATTACATTGACAGAGATTAGAATCCTTAATTTTCATACGATACAAATCATTACAAATGTAATGATTTGACATTAAGCCATCGTGGAGTTGTTTTCCTGCTCAGAGCTCACGCCCACGTTGCCTTCATGGAGTGGTAACCTATTAATGAGAGGATAATTGTAGCCAGATTCAGAACACGGGTTCGAAACCATACCATGATCCAATGTTACGCGCAAACCGATGATGCTGAATTGCAAGATAAAGCGAACTTTTACAGTCAACTGAATGCTGTAGTGGACAAGATTCCGAAAGGTGATATTAAGATCCTCATGGACGACTTCAACGTGAAGATTGGTTCCGACAACTCGGACTATGAACACGTCATGGGACGCCATGGTCTCGGAGAAAAGAGCGAAAACGGAGAGCTGTTTGTAGAGTTTTGTGGCAACAATGACATGGTGATTGGGGGATCGCTCTTTCCTCATCGACCAGTGCACAAAGTGACATGGGTTTCCCGTGATGGCGTCACGGAAAATAAAATCGACTACATCTGCATCAGCCGAAAATGGAGACGGAGCCTTCTTGATGTGCGGAACAAACGTAGCGCCGACATTGCGTCCGACCATCATCTCCTAATCGGCGAGATCCGACTATGCATTGCCAGGATCCAGCGACAGGAGGAGAAAATCGGGCGCCGGTTCAACACACGCCGACTGGAAGACGCTGCGGTGAAAAGGTCCTTCGTCGAGGAGCTAGAGAACCTTGCTGCGAATATTCCGGAAGGTGGAAACGTAGAAGATCAATGGAGCCCCATCAAGAACGCCTTCATCGCCACCGGCGAAAATAATTTAGGTGAGCTGCGCACCCGAAGAAAGCAGTGGATCACAGATGATACCTGGAGAAAGATAGAGGAGCGAAGGAACGCCAAAGCCGCGGTACAGCGAGCGAAAACACGAGGAGCGAAAGCAGTAGTCCATCAACGGTGTTTTGTCCGATCCCATCCGGCTGGAGTGAGGCAAGGATGTATACTCTCACCGCTACTGTTCCTCATCGTACCTAATCGATGAAATTCTGGTTGGTGCGATTCACCGTGAACCAAATCATGGATTGCTGTGGCAGCCCATTACCACGGAGCACCTAAATGACTTCGAATTGGCTGATGACGATGCTCTCCTAGCTCAACGGCGCTCTGATATGCAGAGCAAGCTCGATGATCTTGCCAATCGCTCCTCAGTGGCAGGCGGCAGGTCTTACCATCAATGTCAACATTAAGACCAAATCGTGGGATGTAAACACGGTCAACCCTTCCAACTTTACGGTAGCTGGGCAATCAGAGGAGAATGTTGAAAGCTTCCAAAATCTTGGTAGCCAAATGGCAGCCGATGACGGTACCAAGATCGACATAGGTGCACGGACCAAGAAGGCGAGGCGCTTTTGCGAGTTTAAGAAATGTATGGAAAAACAACCAGATCAGTCAACGCACCAAAATCCGAATTTCTAACTCGAACGTGAAATCTGTGCTGCTATACGCCAGTGAAACCTGGTGTGTATCAGCGGAGAACACGCAACGGCTGCAGGTCTTTATCAATAGATGCCTGCGGTATATAACTCGTGCATGGTGGCCTCACAATTGGATCTCCAACGTGGAGCTCCATCGTCGATGTCATCAAAAGCCGATAGCCACAGAAATCCGGGAGCGAAAGTGGAGGTGGGTCGGCCACAATCTACGCAGAGGCGGAAACGAAATCTGCAAACAAGCGTTAGACTGGAACATAGCAGGACATCGCAGCAGAGGCAGACCCAGAAGCTCATGGCGGCGCAGCATCAATAACGAAATCAAGCAAGTCGATTGAAATTTGACCTGGTAACAGGTCAAGGCGATGGCTGGCAATCGGCCAGGATGGAAATCTTTTAATTCGGCCCTCTGCAAAGTATCTTCATGAGTTCAGCTGCGATACCATCCTTACCAACTGCTTTGTTGGTTACAAGCTGATGAAGGGCATCCTTAACTTTCCTCAGCATGGGAGTTTCCGTTTCCGTCCTACGCTGCACTGGTGTCGTCGTTTCCTCCGTTGCCGTGGTCTCCCGTGTCTACGTTCTCCACGCCATTGAGGTGCTGATCGAAGTGCTGATTCCACCTTTCGATCACCTCACGTCTGTCCGTCGAGAGGCCTGCGTCCTTATCCCTGCATATTTTGGCTCACGGCACGAAGCCGCTCCGGGATTCGTTGAGTTTCTACAAGAGCTTCCGTGTTTCTTGGGAACGGCACAGAAGTTCCATTTCTTCGCACTTCGCGTCTTCCAGGCGGGTCTACTGTTTCCGCTTCTGTTTGTTCCGCATTCTGTCGGGTCCCTTGCTGCAGCATGACCGCCCTCGCTGCGTTTTTCTCCTCCAAAACCGTTCTGCACTCCCTCGTCGAACCATTCGTTCCGTCGATTCCGTTCCACGTACCCGATGGGGCTCTCGGCTGCGTCGTTGATGGCTGCTTTCACTGTACTCCAGCAGTCCTCTAGAGGGGCCTCATCGAGCTCGCCCTCGTCTGGCAATCCGGCCTCGAGGTTCTGTGCGTGTGCTGAGCCGACATCCGGTTGTTTTGGTCGCTCTAAGTTGTACCATGGCGGTCGCCGGTACCGTACATTGTTGATGAGGGAGAGTTTTGGGAGCAGTTTGACCATCACTAGGTTGTGGTCGGAGTTTCTATTTTTCAATTTTAAAATTTATTTCTACACTTATATTTAATTTTTTTTTTTATTTTTAAAAAATATTTATTGAATGGTTCAAAATCTATTTTTTTAGCAACAAGGCGCCACGATAGGTGCTGACGTCGATAATGTAGAAGTTCCGTCCATCGATCATAACGTGGTCAACCCACGATTACACACCTAAGCGCATATCACCCATCACATAAAATCTGTTCCCAGCTTGCATGTGTTATCGCAACTCTAGTGGGTGGTATGATATGATTAGCTCAAAAGTACATTCACATCCTGGATGCTGTCCAAATCACCTTCTGCAGCGCTACTATGCCGAACTCGCGGTCCTTTAGTAGATTCGCGTGTATTCGGGTGCTACTATAATTAAGTTGATCGGCAACTTTCAAGTACCGAGTTTTCAATCGCGAGTTTCCGTTCATTTCATCAGTCCCACAAAAAATTGAGTAACAGTTATCTTTAAATAAACCAATGAATAAAATAATAAATAAAAATATCTGTTGTAACACAACTTCGATTTTGCTATAAACCCTTTGTCAGAACTCAGATGTGAATCCAGTTCTTTTTTTTTTTCAACCAAACCGCTTTGTTTCATTTATGGTAAGCTATTCGAAAAATGTCTCATTCTTAATTCCCGTTCTCAGCAACATCCGCTTCAAACCTTCATCCTTCTGTTTTTCCTTCTGCCTCAGATCCGTTCCTCCGAAGACCCGCGCCCATCGTGCCTATCACCGAAAATAAAGTAAACACAAAAATCTTGTCTTGGACAGACTATTTATTCCACATCCAGCAGCCTGGTTGCAACAGTTAGCTACCGTCGTCATTGCGCGCATTTGCCGCAAGTTTCTGTTCGAAAACGAAAACTCTGCGCGGATAAAAACTTGTCCTGGCCAGTTTTTGCGCGACTAACCGACCGACCGCCCGGCCACAGATATAAACACATAAATAATTTCATCATTGCGTTTACATGACCATACCGAGAGTGCCCCATCCCGCGCGTTGACCCGCGGTCTCGCAAAGTCTCGCCACTCGATCGTACGCCATCTCCATGCGATGCGATGGATGCCGTGCATGCATCCAGCAAGATGCCCGACGATGCATCACAAGCGAGTACACACATTGGAATAAGTTTTATGCTGGCTGGCTGGGTGGAAAACAGAGAACATAATGCTCTCGCCGGGCATCCCAATCACGACACGACGACGGCTCTCCTCTGCTCTTGTTTCGAAACTCTCGGAGATTTTCATGTGGGATGCTGGAGTATCCCAGAGTTTGCACCACTACAGAGAAGATGAGGTATCTCCGCCTATTTTCATGTAGTATGACCAGAAGAGTAAATGTGTTGGAATAGAGGCGTGTTGAGTGTTAAACAGATACCAATATGAAAATCAAGTAACAGAAGCATACAAAAATCATAATCATTACAAATTCAGCTTCATGACAATTTAAGCCTGTGTTGGTGTTGCTAAGAGACTTCTATAAATCATGGGAGATGCTACATCAGAATCAAATACATACTTACACGTAGTAGTAATGTTTGTGTGCCGCATAAAACTGTTCGAATCGAGCAGAAGATGAATTGGAAAACAAAACAAATAAATACTTAAATATAGCTAAATCAAACAAACCAAAGTTGTTTATCGAGTTTTGTATCGTAGCACGGCAATGAGAGTAAACTGTGAGCGTCTCAGACACCGAGCCTTGTCTGCGGAATACCCACCTTGATGTTGGTGTTGGATGAACGGACGAGGCAATCAAACTCGGAAGTAGGTATCGAGTGACTTTTCCGTACTACTGGAGGAAACGATGTTGCTGTTTCTCAAAACAAATCGCAACTGTTTCGTTTCCAGTACTTGTGGACCGTGGTTGTTGTTATAGCGCCTCTTCGACGTAAGATGATTTTTGAAATAGTTGTCATATAAGGAATTTGAGTGGTTACAATAATTTATGAATGAATTCTGGACGCCAATCACTTTTCACGAGTTGTTCTACAGTATATATCAATGTATAAATATATTGAGCAGATACAACTTTTTAAATGGAAGCGTTAAGATGAAGGGCTTGACCGTGTTTACATCCAACGATTTGATCTTGTTGACGTTGGTGTGTAAGACCTGCTGCCGAGGAGCGACCGGCAATATCATGAAGCTTACTCTGCATATCAGAGTGCCGTTGAGCTAAGGGTTCGTTCAAATATTACGTAACGCGAAATATGACAATTTTAGACCCCCTCCCTCCCCCACGTAACAACTTTTGTATGGAAGATTTTGAAATTTTGTATAAAGCGTAACACAGCGCTAAACCCCCTCCCTCCCCTCATTGCGTTACGTAATATTTGAATGAACCCTAAGAGAGCAACAACATCATCTAGTTCGAAGTCATTTAGGTGCTCCATGGTAATGGGCTGCCAAAGCAATCCACGATTTGGTTCACGGTCCATCGGACCTACCAGGAGTTCGTCGATTATGTTAAGGAACAGTAGCGATGATAGTATACGGTACTTAACCCTAAAAGGGATACCTTCATGGCCTCAGTTTTGTCACCTCGCTTAGTGTGTTCCATCAAAGACGAGCTCTGAAAGGCGCCTGGGGTCCAATGGACCCCAGGTATCCCTTTTAGGGTTAAGAGAGCTCGACTGATATTTTAGATCTAGCTACTTTATCGGCGCTGCAGTTTAGGGGAATCAAAACGACTTTTTTAGATTTGTCTAGACTAGTCAAAATTTTCCCTTTGAAGAAGACTCGAAACGTCGGGACAAATCTAAAACAGTCGTTTTGATTCCCCAAGTCTGCAGCACCGATAAAGTAGCTAGATGATAGTATCACTGGCATAGCCATGGGTTGCAGGGTTAAAACCCCCCAGAGCCAAAATTTGTGGAACAAATTTTCAGTATAAAACACTTCGCGGCGAAATTTTTTTTTTTGCTGCCCCGCTATTTTCAAACTACGAATACAATTACTCATTACTATTTATAAAATGTAAGTGTCAAATCAAAAAAGGTATCATTGACTGTTGAAAACCCCTCCCAGAGACAATTTCTGGCTACGCCACTGGATAGTATACATCTAGCCGAAATATGCAGGGATAAAGACGGAGGCCTCTTGACGGACGGACGTTAGGTGATCGAAAGGTGGAAGCAGCACTTCGATCAGCACCTGAACGGCGTGGAGAACGTAGGCACGGCAGCCCACGGCAACGGAGGGAACGACGACGCCAGTGCAGCGGAGGACGGAAATGAACCAACTCCCACGCTGAGGGAAGTTAAGGATGCCATTCACCAGCTCAAAATCAACAAAGCAGCTGGTAAGGATAGTACCGCAGCTGAACTCATCAAGATCCCAGAAAAGTTGGCCACCTGTCTGCATCGGCTGATAGTCAGGATCTAGGAAACCAAACAGCTACCGGAGGAATGGAAGGAAGGAATAATCTGGCCCATTCATAAGAAAGGCGACCATTTGGAATGTGAGAACCTCAGGGCGATCACTATTTTGAATGCTGCCTACAAAGTGCTATCCCAGATCGTCTTCCGCCGTCTGTCACCTAAAAAAATGAGTTCGTGGGAAGTTATCAAGCCGGCTTCATCGACGCCGGTCGACAACGGACCAGATCTTTACCGTACGGAAAATCCTTCAGAAATGCCGTGAAAACCAGATCCCAACGCATCACCTGTTCATCGACTTCAAAGCGGCATACGACGTATCGCGGCTTTCCTGGGAAGCTGACTAGACTGATTAAAGCAACGATGGACGGTGTGCAAAGCTGCGTAAGGGTGTCGGGTGAACTATCCAGTTCATTCGAATCTCGCCGGAGACTGAGACAAGGTGATGGGCTCTCATGCCTACTCTTCAATATCACTCTGGAAGGTGTGAGCGATGAGCCGGGCTCAACAGCCGGGGAACGATTTTCACAAAATCCGTTCAATTTGTGTGCTTTGCGGACGACATGGACATTATCGCCAGAAAAAGATTCACCCACGCTCCAAATGCACCATGTACAAAACGCTAATAAGACCGGTAATCCTCTACGGGCACGAGACATGGACCATGCTCGAGGAGGACCTGCAAGAACTCGGAGTTTTCGAGCGACGCGTGCTAAGGACGATCTTCGGCGGTGTGCAGGAGAACGGTGTGTGGCGGAGAAGGATGAACCACGAGATCGCTGCCCTTTACGGCGAACCCAGCATCCAGAAGGTGGCCAAAGCCGGAAGGATACAGTGGGCAGGGCATGTTGCAAGAATGCCGGACAACAACCCTGCAAATCTGGTGTTTGCAACTGATCCGGTTGGCACAAGAAGGCGTGGAGCGCAGAGAGCACGATGGGCGGACCAGGTGGAGCGTGACTTGGCGAGCATCGGGCGCGACCGAGGATGGAACAGCGGCAGCCACGAACCGTGTATTATGGAGAAATATTGTTGATTCAGTTTTATCTTGAATTTGATGTAATACTAAATAAATGAATGAATGGATACATGTAGAAGTTCGTATAGAACTTTTTGGAAAAAGCGCTGCGAGTATACCAGCAGGAATTGTTGGAGGAACTCTAGCAGAAGTTCCTGAACGAATCTCAAGAAAAGCTTCTGGAGGAATCAGAGGAGGAATTCCTGGAAAAATCTTAAAGTGAAACATCTGAATGAATCGTTATAGAATCACCGAAAGAATTCCTTCAAAAACTTTCGGCAGAATTCTTGGAGAAACAGCAGCGAAAGCACTTACAAGTAACGAAACAAAAATTCTTGAAGCAATCGCAACAAATATTTCTGGGGAGATCCCACCTCAAATTCCTTAAGGGTTTCCAATGGATAAATCACTGGAAGAATTTCGACAGTAGTTTTGAAGCAATCCAAGTAGAAATCTACAACTTACAATTCATGATAAATTTCTGGAGCAATCCTAACAAGTAAAACTAGCGGAATCCCAGAGATGCCGGAAAGAATAAGTGAATTGGTAGACTTGTTATCACAACAACAGGCAGCGTTTATTGCTTGTTCTGTTCCATAGAAAACTAAGAAGCCCATATAGCCGATGTGGTAGCGCACGTGCAATCAGCAAAACCATACTGAGAGTGGCGGTTTCGATTCCCGGTGGTTGGCCCAGAAACGTTTCATAGTCGACATTTCCTTACAGGCCCGTGCACAGAAGTGGCGTCAATTGTCCCAATTTCGGCAAAAGGTGGAGGGGCGCCCAGTGTATGAAACGCCGGTAATAGGGGGGGGGGTAACAACACGGCGGAGTGCAGATGGAAGACGGGACTTGGAGAAGGCGAATGAACCACGAGCTGCATCAGCTGCTGAGAGAATCAACCATCGTCCATACCGCGAAAATCGGGAGGCTACGGTGGGCGGGTCACGTCATCAGGATGTCGGATAGCAACCCGACTAAAATGGTTCTCGAGAGTCATCCGACCGGTACAAGAAAACGTGGATCGCAGCGAGCTAGGTGGGTCGACCAAGTGGAGGACGATCTGCGGACCCTACGCAGAGTGCGGAACTGGAGACAAACAGCCATGGACCGAGTGGAATAGAGGCGGCTACTATGTTAGGACTGTATCGTTAATTATGAGTACACCTTAAAATTGCTGTATTTCAAAATGTTTTATTTATTTTGTAATTTAAATTCAATTACATTGTTCATTGACCATCAGAAAAGCCCATGACATAATTGTATATTTAATTTTTCATGTATCTTGCCACCTCTCGCACTTTCTTCTTGGCGTGCTTCATAAGGTTTTGGACAACCGTTCCTACGATGGTTTTGCATACGTTGACCCAGTTTTTCTTGAATTTTGTGACGTCCTCTGCTCCTCTATCCTTTTTCCGTAGTTTCCCTTTCATCAAAGTTAACTATTTCTCAATGGGCCTTATTTACAGGCAATTTAGAGGATTCATTGCCTTTTCTATAAATTGAACATTGTTTACTTCATACCTGTCAAAGGTGTCACGTGCATAGTGGCAGGATGCCAAATCCGGCCAAAGTAATGTAGGACCTTTGTGCTTTCAGATGAGTGGCAGAATATGTTTCTGGAGACATTCCTTCCGGTATATTTCGACGTTCATACCTGGGACGGTGAAGAAAGGTGACGATTTCATACCACATTGACAGATTGCTTGCCTAACCAACACATTTTCCCATTTTTTTTTCGCAAAAAATCGATTTCTCCTAATTCGTAACATCCGTGCCATGCTTAACAGTGGAAATCCGTGCCCCTGGAAATACCTTGTAGTCCAATTTGACATACGTTTCATCATCCATGAATATGCACATGCAATTTTTGCTCAAAACATCGTCGTACAGCTTCCAAGCCTGAGTTTTCACATAATCCGCCAGAATTTGACTGCGTTTTGGACATTTCTGTTTTGGGTAGGTCTTCTGGGAATTACGCTCCTTGGCGCGTTGAACCATACCAACAGTCGTTTCACACTTTTTTGCTTAATCTCTAATGGATACCTCCAGTGGCGTAGCTAGGAATTTGGGGGCCCGGTGCGAAAGCAAATTGGTAGGCCCCCCATGAAAATTACATAATATGTACATATTTTACAGTGATAAATCTATACATTTAACTGTCGAATAATCTCACTGTTATATTTTGTACAAAACTTTGAAAAAATCTCGCTTTTTGTACTCAGTATTCTAGTGATTCTGGCAGTGATGGCCAACGGAAGGTTAAAAATAATCTATCTTATCTTATTTTCTGTTTTCCTTTATGATTTTTTTCGGGAGCGCGAGATATTTTTATAAGAATTATGCTGAAAATGTTTTACAAATAAATTTAGAAATTGCACCAAATGATCATTTATAAACGCTTTAAAAGATTGCTTTACTTTTTTCTTTAAGAAATTTTTCTTGAAGAATAATTTGTATTCAAGAAACTTTTAAGTTGTAAATGCAAGGATATCATTCAGTATTCCTCTAAAAGCACTCCTTCAGGAATGATATTATTATAATTAGCCTTATTAATGAGGCTTTCAGTCCCTTGGCTGGTTCACCCCAGACATGCAGGAATGTTTTCAAAATACAACAGGGTAATTCAAAAGATTCTTGCAAAGGCTTCATCGAGTATTTCTCGAAATATTAGTTCAAGAATCTATCAAATATATTCTGAGGATTCATCTAGAAGATCATCTAAAGAATTCTTTCAAAATTCCAGAAAAAAATACTACAAAAAATCATCAATGATTCATTTAGAACCAGATGTTCTTCCAAGAAATTACATCGGGATTCCCTCAAAGGAAAAGAAGCCCTTCTAGAGTTTCTTTAAACATTCCTCCGTTTCTTTCAGAGAATCCTCTCAATATTCCTTTGGTGATTTTCCATAGATTCTTCAAGTATTTCTCAATTCTTCCCTCAAATAACTCTTTTAGATGTTTCTCCAATAATTAAACTTGGCATTTCCTCAAGCATTCATCACTTATCTTAGTGGCCTTTTAAATATTTCTTAAGAATTACTTCCTACGATTACTTCAGAAATCCCACCAAAAATTTCCTTTTCCAAAAAAAATCTTCAAGGATTCTTCAAGAAGTTTCTCTAAGGTTTTACTAAGAGATTCATCATAGGATTTCTCCATTAATTAAACAAAATCTCCAAGGATTCCTACTGAAGAAATTGAATTAATTAAATTAAATTAATTAAATTAAATTTTTAGATGGACTTCTATAGGAGTACTGTAGAAATTCTTTCGAAAAATCCTTCTAACGAATTTTTCAATATCCATCAACTCTAGGAGTTTTCTCAAGAGTTCCTTCAGGAATTTTTGCTAGTATTCCTCTGGGCACTTTAAAAAAAAATCTATTCCTCCAGAATTTATGATTGATTCCTCCAGAATTATTACGTTATTTTTTATATAATCCGTGCTCACTTCTTACAAATATACAAAAATAAGAAACAGAACAAAAACGCTTCATTCCATTGTTTTGAATGGGATAAAAATGGCAGCGTAAATTGCTAAATAGTAAAGAAACAGATATCCTACTTTATCAAAACAAATAACTTCTCCAGAAGTCTCTCCAAGGATTAAGGAAATGTTCTAAGGTTATTCACAATTCTAAAGGATTTCCTTTAAGGCAGCCTTAAGAAATTGCTCCCAAAATTCCTTCAGGATTTTTTTAGTAATTCTCTTGCGATTTGCCCGAAGATTCGTTCAGATTTTATTCAAGTATTCTCTTAGAGTTTCTTCAATTGATTTTATTCATTCATTCCTAAACTGATTTTTCCAGGTATTTTACAAATAATTTTGTACAAGAAATCTTTTGGGGTCTTTTTATGCAAGAATTTCTTCATGTATTTATTTAATTACTACTGCAAGGGTTTTCCGGAGATTCTTACACAAATTCCTCCAAGAAATTCCATAGAATTCCTCCACGGGATGCATTGAGTGTTTTTGCTAGATTTTTTTTAGAAATTCCTCTAATAAGCCTATTCAAGGATTCATAAATTCCTCCAATGAATATCTCAGAAACTCAAAAAAAAAAGAATTCTTTCAGTTCTCACAGAAATTACTACTAGAAATTCTATAGAAATTTTTTCATACTTTTTTAGGAAATTGTTTGTAATCTCTTTTGGTAATCATCTTAATTTTTGGAAATTCTTTTGGTAATTCTCTTGAGATTTTTCTAGGTCGTTCCGTTGTAAATTCGTATTTTTAATTTGCACAGATGTATCTCATAGAACATCAAAAGTAATAACAGACGGCATTCAATATAGAATTATCAGAAGAAATTTACAGAGGAATTACCAAAGAAGCTTTTAAAAGTTGCCACTTAAATTTACAAACGAGTCGACTAATTAATTTTCAAAGTACCTGTATTTGTCTCTGACAGATTTTGGGCCGCTGAATCCGAATCCGGGCTCAGATTTGTTTCAGGACGCCAAAATTTTGAGCTATACCTCAATTTATAGGGCAAAATATGCGATTTCGGGCTGTTTCGACTGCAAGCCGTTAAACATGGAAATATATTTTTTAAGCAATTAAAAGGTAAAATTGTCAATTGACATCTAAATTACGACTCACGCAAAATATTTTGTTTTATCAAATCAAATTTGAAAGATTTAAGCATTTTATGTTAATATGTAAACTTGCATGTAATTTTTGGAGCGGCCCAAAATCTGTCAGACACACATTAGTTTGCTCTTGAGACAGACCAAAAGTTAATTTTTGTTACGCTGTGCTATTGAAAGAATTACAATAGTAACTGTCAGGTATATGAGCAAAGGGACTGCTGGTAGAACTTTCAGAGAAATTGCTGAATCCCGTAATAAATTTCCAAACCCAAAGAATTTCAAAAAGTTCTGTCAAAGATATTTTCAAAATTAATAACCTTATTCAACTTTGAATATTATTGCCGAGAAATTCCAAAAGAGTTATGCCGAAATACTTTTCAAAAACATTTGCAGAGAAAATTCCAAGAATACTCTTATAGAAACTATCAGATCAAATCCAATCAAAGCATTCCCCAAGAATTTGCCAAAAAAACCGCCAAAAGATATTTGAAAGTTTTTTTTTTCGGGTAAATCACAGAAAACTCGCCGAATAAATTACAAAAAAAAATGCCAAATGAATTACCCAATCAATTCCCGTAGGGATTGGCATGGAAGTTTCCAGAAAAGTGTTAAAGTTATTCCGAAAGTTATTACCAGAGGAAAGTTATTACCAGACGATTCCTTAGGAAATACAGACGATTCCTTAGGAAACTTCTTCTTCACTTCCTTGAAAGATTTTCTTCAGTATTATGTAATCCCAAGAACTCTATAAAGAGTTTCTTAAAGATATCCACAAACGATTCCCACATGTTCTCTTCAGCATTTTTTCAGAGGAATACTTTGGAGTTCCTTCAAGATTTTTTTTAGAAACTTCTTCAAGGGTTCTTTTTGCACTGCCTAATACGATTTTTCTTGGAAGTCCTTTCAAGGATTTCTTAAGAATTTGTTCAAGCATTTCTTTAGTAATCATACCTGCATAAATTCCTCTAATAATTTCTGTAGAAAATCATTCAAAGATTCCTTAGGCAATGCTTTTAAGTCCTTTTTCACAATTCGTTCAAGAATCTTTTAAGAAATTCCAGTAAAAATTTAATCTTTTCAACAAGCATTTTGTTTTTCAAGTTACGTAAAAAGATTCGTTCATGGATTTCTCGAAGTTTTTCTTCAGACAACCCTACAAAGATGGACACATTCATCCCTAAAGAATTCCTGCACAAATTTCCTCAGAGGGTCTTACAGAAATTCACCCAAAGCCACCTGCGGAAATTCTTTTGAAGATTGTTTTCTTTTATTTGCACCAAAGAGTTTGGAATTCTTTGGGGTTTCCGTCATTGATTTCTTGAGAAATTATCTAAGCATTTCATAATTAGTTCTTCCAAAAATCCCTTTGTTTACAAATTTTTTTCAGGACGCCTTTAATTAATTACTCATAGTACTCCTAGTACTTGTAGTACTACTTCATAGTACTATAGTAATCCTTCCAGAACATCATCAAATATACCTCCAAAATCAACCCAATGATTCTTTCCTAATACATCTTAGAATTCATCTAGGCGATTCTTAAAGATTTTTTTTAGAAATTTCAACAAAAAATCCTACAGACATTTCTACAAGAGTTCCTTCGGGAATACATTCAAATTTCTTTGGAAAATCTCCCAAGGATCCATTCGAGTATGGCATCAAAAATCTCAAAAAATCATCAAATATATTTTCCATGAAGAACTACTGCAAGATTCCTTCTTGAAGAAATCTCTAAAATCATTCTTGGAGAAATTCCTTGAGGTCAATCTGAAGGATTTCTTGAAGAGTTTCATGATATAATCCTTGAATGGCTTTATGAACGGTTCCGAAATGGTATTTCTGAACGACTGCTTGAAGAAATTCTTACAAAAAAATCTCAAAGGAATTCCTGAAGGATTTCTTGATAATTGTTTGAAGAAATTCTTGAAGAAATGTCAGGAGGAGTTCCTGAAGCAATCATTGTAAGTATTCGTAAACCAATGCTTAGAAAGTTTTCTTAAGCAATCCCTGAAAAAAGTTCTGAAGTAAATCATAGAGGAATTTTTGTAGAGGTCTTTTAAGTAACTGCCTGATAAATCGAAAAATATACTCTTGCCCGAAGGAATTCCCGCAGAAACCCTTCAAGAACAAAACATGCGTTCAGTTCTTAATTTTGATAAATGGGGCCCCTGAATTTCAGCTGCTATCTTATGCTAAATCAACACCTATGTTTGGTTCTGTGGTTAGGATATCAGGGACATTTTCATAATGCTCATGAATTATACTTCCATATCCACAGAAAAAAATATGTACCGTCGATGGGGGTGACAATGGGTCTGGGGAGTGGGGGTGAGATTGGGTCAAAACGGAGAAACATAAAATTTGAAATAGCTCATCAACTATGGCTAATTTATATTGAAAACTTTATATTATTTTAAAGAGGGGATGTTTTTACACGTCATGATGCAGAAAAAGATGTTAAGCAATAATCGTTTTATGTTTAAATTGTGGCTAAACTTATATGATGAAACTACTAGTAAATCACTCTGAAAAAATTTCTCCTCCGCAATGTTTCACACAAGCACCTAACCATAAATTTTCTTATAAGTAGTTAGCTGTAGGTATTACCTGCTTGATGCAACGAAAAAAGTGGGCTGTCAATGCACTTTTTATATAAAAATTCAATATTGTCGACCCTATGTCTAAATATTAAAAATGGGGGTGAGATTGGGTCAAGCAAGTTATCGAGTGCACATAACCTTAACTAAAAATTCAACTTGTTATTCAGTCCCCATTTGATGTTAGAGTGGTGCCATGTTTACCGTATCTTCATAAAAGTACGCTTTTTTTTCGAAAATATGTCGCAGAAGTGTCAAGCGAGTGTGTTCACACGTTTAGTGCCTAAAATCATTTATAACAATAAACATGAACATGAACAGCTCCTCTAATCATCATCTAACGTTTAGTGTACTGCAATATCGTAAGCTCACAAAATAGACTTAAAAACGTTCTTCTTCTCCACTCATTTTTGAAATTTTAAGGAAATATCCTGAAACTGCCAGACAGTAGTGGGATTAAGGAAATACAGGGGCTATAAAACCGGTAACACAGTACAATGTCGGAAAGTGAATGAACATCGAATTTTGGTTTGGTTAAACATTTCTAATGCAATCTTTCAATGCATCCCTCCCTCATTGTAATCCTCCCCCCTCCTCTCATGGAGGTTGAAACTTTAAATGAGGATGATTCTGGTGGCTAAAAATGGCGATACAACATACAAACGTTATTTTATCAAACTTCAACAACTTTTTCGGTTGTATTTGCCCTTATAGGTAGATTAATCATCTTTTAAAATTTCAAAAGTTTTTTTAGTCATGGTTATATTGTTTTTTAAGTAGGCTTACTAGATGGTACTGAATATTGTAAAATTCAATTTTGATTTCGAACACATTTTTTATTGTATTTTGGGGCTCCTGCAGGTGCAAAGAGTAGTCATCAAATTAATATAAACAAAACTAACGAAACTGCATGCATAAAGTGTGTACATTTATAGTTGTTAATAATAGAACATCAAAATAGCCATCTGTGTTCCCCATTCCAAAGTCTCTTGATAATCACGAAGAGGCCCCTACATATACATACCTATCAGCAGATCGGCAAGTATTTAACTTATACTTATATGTAGGAATCTTTTGCTAATCACAGAACTTTATTCAAACTGGGCCCCCGAATTCAGGGGGCCTCCAAATCAGGGAAGGTTTATAACACTAGACCTGCCCTGATTTGGAGGCCCCCTAGATTCGGGGGCCCGGTGCGGACCGCACCCTCCGCCCCCCCCTTGCTACGCCACTGGATACCTCCTATTTTCCTTCAACGATTTTGCAAATTTTGCTGTCCAAATTTGACTTGGACGCACCTGTTTTTTGACGCGCCAGGGTAAGTCTTTCAGTGTGTTATGCATACCGAATCGTTTGATAGCATTTTGGACAACAAAAACCCTAACACATTCAATTTTTGCTAATTTTCTTAGCGATGATCATTTTTCCTTGCAGTGCCTGGTCACAATCGATTTTCGCTGCTCCTTCGTAAAACCTCGCATTGTTCCACTTGAGAAAAAACTTTAACTTTTAATGAAGGTTATCGTTTGTTTACAACGTTAGCAACACGTAGACACAAAGCAGTTAACAAAATAAGGCATAGTCTTTTTAATACAGAGCCTCAAAGGTGTACTCATAATTAACGATACAGTCCTTACAGCAGAGGCCACCCCGGCCTTAGCCTGACCGGTAAGGTAAGGTAAGAGGTAACAACACCCAAACCCCTCCCTCCTTGTGCACGGGCTTGTTTCCTTAACTACTTTGTGTATAATA